>NC_048569.1:51929420-52268170 GCF_013265735.2 Oncorhynchus mykiss | reverse complement strand
ACAAGGGGACAGCAAATGTATTATTGGTGTTACATTATAATTATTATTATTCACTTACACACAATCTTCTGTGTTGCATTTGAGTATATGCAATGATCCCATGCACAATTTACATAAATACAATGAGTATTTATACAGCAGGCTTGTATACAGCAGGAGTCTATAGTGTTTCTCCTGTTGGAGCACTTACAACCAAGTCGACGTCTGACTGATTCTTTTTTTAAATGAACAAAATATGTTGGTTGGGTGACTAGACTACGTGTTATCATGTGCAATGGGAGAATAGTCTGCAGACACGACGCAAACAACTTGTAGTGTTTTTAGAAGAGTAGGTAAAACTGAAAGCATGTTTACATTATTGACAAGCTAAGCGGCAAGTTGGCTAGACAATGACCCCCCCCCCCCCCCCCATTCTGAAGTCTCCACATCATGCATTGAGATAAAAGTGAACTTACCTTGCATTCGCTATAAAGTAGTGGGTGGTGGTCATGAAGATGACTCAAGATTTGAAGTGTTACCCCCTTTCGCAGCGATATTTATTTTTGCATGCTCTGCAGACAGGGTGACCATCTTCGATTTTAAGTTTCCCTCAGCACTCTTGTAAAATCCAAAATACGACCACACTTCAGATTTGGTTCTCTTAGAAGACATAAAAATCTCCTGAGCGCTGTCACTACCTTCCGCCATGTTTTCAAACAAAACAAAACCCACGTTGCATGCTGCGCCTGCGTCTGACTGTTGCGAACTTTGTTTGATGCGGGACAATATTTACCGTGAGTTTTAATTTAAGCTGCATATGCGGGTGTGACTAAACATTGTTTGTGTTTAGGGTGGTACTACTGCTGCTATCATCCGGGTACATCGGCCTCCGTATCGTGGCTCTGGAGGAGCAGTTGACCTCTCTGGGCGCCCTCCCTGAATTCTCCCTACAGAGCAGGTATGACAACCCCACAACAACCATAATACAACTTCCACATAACAGGTCACAACCGCGTGACAACCAGCAACCATGTCACGTCTCAAGCAAGCCTTGTCCACAATTGCTTAATTTAAACTCATCCTTGATGTATGAACGTAAGCACAACAACCATTTTCATTGCGTGTCAACAGATCCTGATGGGTTTTAGCCCTCCTCTGAATATCTTTGCTCATGGCAGGACAGCTATATTCAGAGGAGTTGGCTAAACCATATACAGATCTTGGACCAGGCTTCTGCACGTTGGAAGACATGCCTCATCTGTGTGTGTGTGTGTGACTGTTCTATACAGGCGTAACTGAGATCTGATTATTTTAAGATGTCAGTTACGATATTTTGTGGTTATGCAAATTGCCTCTCCCTCCCTTTCAGAGCTGTGACTTTCAAATTCCCATAAGAGGTGCAGCTCAGTTGACTCGAAGCCAAATCTTTTTGTATCACGTCGGGGTGTATTGTGTGTTCAAACCTTTCTCGAAGTATACTCAACGGCCTCCTTTCTCTTTTTTTTTAGGTACAAAGACACAACCATGATTGGCCAGAGGAGAGATTGACTCATGTTTGGAGGACGTGACAATATAGCGCCAACTGGAGCTCTCGTGTTGAAGATATTCTGTCCTATAAGAACTAGGAGCAATTTTGAAAGTGTTCCAGAGTTGGCCCGTTGTCCTCTTGCATATAGGACTTTTGGAGCACCTCCCTGTATGAGTTCAAACACAGACGGGTAAACTCAAAGGGCTATATTTAAGAGAGCTAACCCAGGCCAGCCACAACTCGCAGCAAGCGGAGCCAAGCCAACACATATGCACACAAATGAGCTGCTGTGTGACTTGGAACCAAAGCCAACTCTCAAACTAAGAATAAACTGAAGGAAGGCGGTAGTCAACTCCATCTGCTCTCAGATCATATTGACGAAGCGATTTCTCTGATTTCTAAGAGAACTCTGAAACGTGTGTGTGCGCTTCCAGTTTGTATTCTCTTCATGAGCATGTGGTCTGTGCAGACTAGTCAAATTGAGTGTAGTCCTACGTTTTGCTGCTTCTTTTTATTTTAATTTTTTTAACACCTACCGTAAGGTACAAGTGCTATGCAGAACCAAAGATGCACGTCTTTGGCATGAGTACACAGATACATTTTATTCTTTACCTCCTATCTCAGCATTTCATCACGGTGTTAAGTCTATCTGTATTTAATCTTTCACTACTAAGCCATCTGAGGGTTCTCTTGAATGATTCTCCTGGTAATCAGCCATAATGATAACAATGAATTATCTTGTCTTCCACGGATCAGCCAGCCAAGCAGCCATTTTGAGCTTATCTCCTGAAGGTCTCCTCTCTTTTAAAGATCAGCAGTATTTAGCCTGGCATTCGCATGATTTAAACCAGTTTTAATGATTAATGCTTTTGGAGGCCACTCCCTCCAGTCTCACTGGATGTATGCATCTTCAATGCACAAAAAAAAGTACGATCAGGTTGAGTGTTGTCGCATTTGTAGCCGTAGAAATGTTAAACTTTTTTTATTTTATTATTACTTTGATCATCAAAGTAGTTTTTGATATACCAATACTATTCTTGTTCAGATTAATATCTGATGACTTCTGTACTGTATAGAATGAACTGATGTTGTGTAAAAGCAAAGAATCAAACCTCTGTTCTCAACAGGCCTGTCAATGACTAAACGCTTGTTCCTACCGGTTCGGCTGTTTCAGGACTGTTCAATGGCTATTTAGATTAAGAAGCGCCATAATGTATTGTATATTATTGCATGTGTCTGGAGCATCAGATACTTGACTGATATATTATGCACACTTTAATCAAGCGATGTTACGGAGGTCCTATTTCCAACGAAGGAAATAAATGTGGTCGAGAGAATTTATTTCAATATGCAAAAAAACATGCAGGCAAAAAGATGTATTGGCAAACCTGTAGTTTTTTTAATTTTATTATTTGTTTTAAAAAATAAAGCAAAAAGAATGGCTCGTGAGCGATCAAGCGCACTTTAAAAGTTGGGAACCTGTCAATCCAAAGACATCACATTTGACAGATGGTGGGGAAGCAGGTGTTTGTTCTTTAGTATTTTATGGCGCTAAGGCCTTTTGTTCTTCTCAGGGATGAGGGCAACCTGCCACAGTTTCAGGTTCCCTGCTTTTCTTTCGCCATTTACTTTGTCCATCGGAGCGATAATGTTCTCTACTTTTCATTGAGCATCACTTTGTAACTTTGCGATATGTCAGTCTCTGATTTGTTTGAACTTATCTCGTGACATGGGATGATTTGGTCGAAAAACATGAGAAAGAAAATCCATTAAATTGTAACACTTTCTCTATTGACGAGACATTAAATGCGTTGAAGTGACGTCTTATGTCCTAATGATTGGGTAGTTGTAGTCAGGTGTTGGGCTCAACTACATGCCATAAAGCAGTACTGTCAGTTCCTGTACTTCCCCACCTTGAGACAGCACACTTCTTCAAACGGATACAATGCAAGAATCTCAAGAAGAGTGCAGTATGTGTGGTTTTGCACTATTGAAGTGGTGTAAATTATTGTAATGTCCTTAATTCTATGGTCATATGTATTTATTTGCATTCTGTGTAATTCAAAGTATTTGTCTCCGTGAGATTTTGTTTTGGTATTGTTAAACAAATAAATCAAATGTTGCACAGAGTATACATGCATATCATATTCATGGAAGCAACCTTTTCTGGCCTGGGAATGTAGCAAAGTATTTGAAAGCCCCTGTGTTCCCTTTCTGTTCATAGTTGCACCACTCCAATATCACCTTTACACATTACTAAAGCACCACTGAGGTGAGCGAAGTACTTGTGGCAGAAAATTATTTAGTTTTGTTATCTATACAATGTTTGTTATAAACTCAGCAAAAAAGAAACGTACTCACTGTCAACTGTGTTCATTTTCAGCAAACTTAACGTGTAAATATTTGTATGAACATAAGATTCCACAACAGACATGTGACTTAACAGAAATTGAATAATGTGTCCCTGAACAAAGAGGGGGCAAAATCAAAAGTAACTGAGTATCTGGTGTGGCCACCAGCTGCATTAAGTACAGCTGCATCTCCTCATGCAGGAAATCACGAGCAGTATGGCTGGTGGCACTGTCATGCCAGGATGAGCCTGCAGGAAGGGTACCACATGAAGGAGGAGGATGTCTTCCCTGTAATGCACAGCGTTGAGATTGCCTGCAATGACAAGCTCAGTCCGATGATGCTGTGACACACCAGACCATGACCGACCCTAAACCTCCAAATCGATCACACTCCGGAGTACAGGCCTCGGTGTAACACGCATTCCTTCAACGATAAATGCAAAGCCGACCATCACCACTGGTGAGACACAACTGTGACTCGTCAGTGAAGAGCACTTTTTGCCAGTCCTGTCTGGTCCAGCGACGGTGGGTTTGTGCCCATAGGTGACGTTGTTGCCGGTGATGTCTGGTGAGGACCTGCCTTACAACAGGCCCACAAGCCCTCAGTCCAGCCTCTCTCAGCCTATTGCAGACAGTCTGAGCAGAAGATGGAGGGATTGTGCGTTCCTGGTGTAACTCGGGCAGTTGTTGCCATCCTGTACCTGTCCCGCAGGTGTGATGTTTGGATATACCGATCCTGTGCAGGTGTTACACGTGGTCTGCCACTGCGAGGATGATCAGCTGTCCGTCCTGTCTCCCTGTAGCGCTGTCTTAGGCCTCTCACAGTACGGGCGATGCAATTTATTACCCTGGCCACATCTGCAGTTCTCATGCCTCCTTGCAGCATGCCTAAGGCACGTTCACACAGATAAGCAGGGACCCTGGGCATCTTTCTTTTGGTGTTTTTCAGAGTCAGTAGAAAGGCCTCTGTAGTGTCCTAAGATTTCATAACTGTGACCTTAATTACCTACCGTCTGTAAGCTGTCAGTGCCTTAACGACCGTTCCACATGTTCATTAATTGTTTATTGTTCATTGAACAAGCATGGGAAACATTGTTTTTAAACACTTTACAGTGAAGTTATTTGGATTTTTACGAATTATCTTTGAAAGACAGGGTCTTGAAAAGGGGACCCCCCCCCCCCCCCCCCCCCCCCCAATGAAGGTGGCTTCATTGTCCATTTACCCGGAAAACAGATCAAAAGATATGTATAAGCAATGAAGTAAAGAGACCAGGCCACAGTCAAATATTCCTATTTATTCTGTTCAGTAGATTTTGCCAAAGGACACCGGTAGTAATGTAACGGTAATGTGGTCACATTGCTATCAATGATAATGGTAAAGACTAGAGGTTGATTGTTTTGTGCAAGTAAAAGATGTGCTCCATTTAGCTTTCTTGAATGTTAGGTGGTTCGGAAATGTTCTTCTGGTAGGCACAGAGTTGGAACACACCTGAAAGATCAAGCAACAATGAAATGGATGAGGCACAACATTGAAACTATTCCACGAGCCTGTGCTGAGAGGGACTTCTTTTAAAGTCTGAATTTGGACAACCTGAAAAGCTAGTTGCAACCCAGCTAACCCATGGGACCTAGACACAATATCTACAGCACTGTCCGTTGGTGGCAGAAGTTGGATCCATCCTAACCACAGAAGATGTACATTATGTACGTTGAAGTGTTGCTAATCAATGGATTGCAGCTGATCCTAACACCAGATTGTACCAGTCAAACACCTACTAAAAAATTAAAAAAAAACATTTTAAACACAAAGGGATAGTTTGAGATTAAAGTTCGATGAACTCATGAATACCATTCTTCTGGCTGCGTGCAGTTTGAAGGTAGTTTCTGGAGCCACTGTTAACTAGCATTGGCGCAATGACTAAGTCCATAGGAGCAGCTACTGGAAGCTACCTTCAACATCCTTCAAACTGCACCCACTCTGGATAAGTAGAAAAAAGTGCTTAACCCCCTAGAGTCTGTGTCTGCGGTTCTGAGAAATCCAATTAGCATAATAACAAAGATATCCACATCAAAATCCAGCAGTTTAAGCTAGAGATTTTTTTTTTGTTGCATGGGCTGCATCATGTTGTTGCATGGGCTGCATCATGTTGTTGCATGGACTGCATCATGTTGTTGCATGGGCTGCATCATGTTGTTGCATGGGCTGCATCATGTTGTTGCATGGACTGCATCATGTTGTTGCATGGGCTGCATCATGTTGTTGCATGGACTGCATCATGTTGTTGCATGGGCTGCATCATGTTGTTGCATGGACTGCATCATGTTGTTGCATGGACTGCATCATGTTGTTGCATGGACTGCATCATGTTGTTGCATGGACTGCATCATGTTGTTGCATGGGCTGCATCATGTTGTTGCATGGGCTGCATCATGTTGTTGCATGGACTGCATCATGTTGTTGCATGGACTGCATCATGTTGTTGCATGGACTGCATCATGTTGTTGCATGGGCTGCATCATGTTGTTGCATGGGCTGCATCATGTTGTTGCATGGACTGCGTCTCAATCCGCTGCATCTGCCGACGTCGCCCTCCACATCTGCGGTGAAATGTGGCAGAGCTAGAGCTGTGTTGTCAGACCATGAGACATCCCGAAAATCGGTCTTCTCACAAACGTCTGGACGGTGTGGCCCACAAACTATTATGACCTCTATATGGAAAGGTGAGACTTTCACGAACACGGGACTCTTCTAGGTCCGTACATCCGATCTGCAACATCTGTTTGTAGCGTCTGAACCATTTGGGCTACACACTAACACATACTTATCGGTTGTTTTGCCCTAGGAAGAGGTAGACGGTACCAGATAAAAATACAATTAATGGAAGTATATATGAATATAGTTTTGTGCCTAAAATAAAGGGTAAGTGCATGTAAATTACAAAAAACAATCCTGATCATATATCTCAGATCTAGAACAAACTTCCTTTAAAATGTTTTTGGGGACCATCTGATTATGCATGTACAAAGCTGTTATTCAATGCATTGCTCAGTAGTGTAAAGTTTACTTAAGTTGTTGTTTGGGGGTATTTGTACATTACTTTACCATTTATATTTTTGACAACTATTACTACCTGACACCCAAAAGTACTTGTTACATTTTGAATGCTTAGCAGGACATAAATGGTCCAATTCACGCACGTCCCTGGTCATCCCTAATGCCTCTGATCTTGCAGACCCACTAAACACATGATTTGTTTGTAAATTATGTCTGAGTGTTGGAGTGTGCCCCTGGTATCCATAAAAAGTTAACAAGAAAATTGTGCAGTTTGGTTAATATAAAGAATGGGATGATTAAACTTTTGATACTTAAGTCTATTTAAAACAAATGACTTTTACTCAAGTGGTATTTTACTAGTGATTTTTACATTTACTTGTCATTTTATGTTAAGGTATCTTTACTTTTACTCATGTATGACAATTGGGTACTTTTTCCACCACTGGCATTTCTATGGGCTAATAGCAGTAAGGCCAAATAAAAATAAACAATTTGATAAGTTAAGGGGTCCTAAAACTCAATCAAATAGCTAAATGATTCTTGGTATGACCACCCCGCTTAGACTCCAGAGGGTTTTTTAATCTCAAACTATCCCTTTAAAGACCAACGGGTTTATTAGAGGAGTTTACCAGCAACGAACGTTAAGATGATGGCCACCCAACCTAAGATGTAGGACCAGGAGAAGCGCCAATCAAGGAAGCGCTTGCCAAAAAAGTTGACAGTCACGCCCGTGTAGATGGCCAGAGCTAACAGAGCAAGAACACCTGAGGGATGAAAGAAAATGTGGTGGGATAAAAGAGAGAAACATGTTGATGTGGCCAAGACAGAAGTTTTTTTAAATAATGTTGATGTTTGTTCAAGTCTATACAATTCTACAAAATGTAATTCCTGATTTATTATAAATACAGTGGGGAGAACAAGTATTTGATACACTGCCGATTTTGCAGGTTTTCCTACTTACAAAGCATGTAGATGTCTGTAATTGTTTATCATAGGTACACTCCAACTGCTGCAGTGTGTGCAAACCTGGTCAAGAACTACAGGAAACGTATGATCTCTGTATTTGCAAACAAAGGTTTCTGTACCTGTGCTGCCATCCTGTTAGAAGGTAACAGATTATTTTATTACAAGGGTTCAATTGGATTTTCATTGTGTGCAATGGTGTTATTTGCCCCCTAGTGGATGCTTCTGGTACTTAAAAAGACAACGCAAACAGGAAGTAGAGAATTTGTTCTGCACGCATAGAAGCAGCTACAAACAACGCTACGGTGCAGGTCTTTCATTGTAGTTATTTCTTGTCACGCTTCAGCCTTGGAAAATATTTGTTTGTAAGTTCAATTCAAGCATTTAGCTAATGATTATAATCTTGTTATTGATAGAGTTGCTTACATGTCAATGTTGGTTGCATTTACTCACAAATTGCAATGCTTTTCATGTATGCGTTAGCAGTATTACTTTGCTCGTGCGTCATGCAAACGAATTGTAAAATATACAATACTGTAGTTTTGTTACTGTTCCTAGTGTAATATGCTTTGTTATTCTACATAAATGGTTGTACATTATTAGAGTAATGAAAGGAGCCAATTACCATATGAGTAACAATTAGCTATATGGTTTGGCATCATGCCAGATGCATGGTACCTTAGCGCGTGCTTTGTATTTATGCAACTTCAAATGTATAATGTACAGCTACTGTCGGTGTGAATTGAATACTAAAGTATATTCTTTTCTGTATTTTGCAGTTTCACAACATAAACGTTTTCAATATATTCATTCAAGAAAAGTCACGCCTTGGGAGTTTTATTGAAGACTTAGTTGTTAGCTATCTGTCTAGTTTTGCATGGGAACGCAACTCAAGGGCAGAATAGTACCAAATATTAAGTTCTGCTTTTCTGATGTATCAAATTCTTATGTCATGCAATAAAATGCAAATTACTTAAAAATCATACAATGTGATTTTCTGCATTTTTGTTTTAGATTCAGTCTCTCACAGTTGAAGTGTACCTATGATAAAAATGACAGACATCTACATGCTTTGTAAGTAGGAAACACTGCCGATTTTGCAGGTTATCAAATACTTGTTCTCCCCACTATATTTTTTCCTGACTGGTCCGCTATCCCATACTTTCTACTTCCATTGTGTAAACTGGTGTCTTCTCCTTGAAGGAACTGGACAGGTCAAGGCAAACCCCCTGTTGGCCTTCCATGCTTTCTCCTTTCCTGTCTTTTCCATAAAGCATCTGAGTAGGTGCTGATCTAGGATCAGGTCCCCCATGTCCATGTAATGTTATTCATTGTGATCTAAAATCCAAAACAGATCCTATATCAGCACTCCTACTCTGCAACGCTTTATGAATATGGCCCCTGGTGTTTACCTGAGAGGAGCAGAGCGATGCCCCCCATCCGGACCCTCCTGCTCTTGGTGCCATTGGCAAAGGCACTCAGGCCCAGCACCACGCCAGCGAAGCAGCTCAGCACGGCCAGCAGCATGAAGGCCCTCGTCGCATCCCAGAAGGCTGTGCAGAGAGGACAAAGTCATATACAGTGCATTCGGAAAGTATTCAGACCCCTTGACATTCCACATTTTGTTACATTACAGCCTTATTCTAAAATATATATAATTATTTTCCTCATCCATCTACACACCCCATAATGACAAAGCAAAAACAGGTTTATATTTTTAAGCAAAAAAATAAATATATATATATATATATATATATATATATATATATATATATATATATATATTAATTACTTATTTACATAGGTATTCAGACCCTTTGCTATTAGACTTGAAATTGAGCCCCGGTGCATCCTGTTTCCATTGATCATCCTTGAGATGTTTCTACAACTTGAAGTCCACCTCTGGTAAATTCATTTGATTGTACATGATTTGGAAAGGCACACCTGTTTATATAAGGTCCCACAGTTGACAGTGCATGTCAGAGGAAAAACCAAGCCATGAGGTCTAAGGAATTGTCTGTAGAGCTCCGAGACAGGATTGGGTAGGGTACAAAAAACATTTCTGCAGCATTGAAGGTCCCCAAGAACATAGTGGCCCCCACCATTCTTAAATGGAAGAAGTTTGGAACCACAGTGACTCTTCCTAGAGCTGGCCGCCTGGCCAAACTGAGCAATCGGGGGAGAAGGACTTGGTCAGGGAGGTGAGCAAGAACCTGATGGTCACTGACAGAGCTCAAGAGTTCCTCTGTGGAGATGGGAGAACCTTCCAGAAGGACAACCATCTCTGTAACACTCCACCAATCAGGCCTTTTATAGTAGAATGGCCAGACAGAAGCCACTCCTCAGTAAAAGGCACATGACAGCCCGCTTGGAGTTTGCCAATAGGCACCTAAAGGACTCTGACCATGAGAAACAAGATTCTCTGGTCTGATGAAACCGTCTGGAGGAAACCTGGCACCATCACTATGGTGAAGCATGGTGGTGGCAGCATCCTGCTGTGGGGATGTTTTCCAGTGGCAGGGAGACTAGTCAGGATTGAGGGAAATATAAACGGAGCAAAGTACAGAGAGATCCTTGATGAAAACCTGCTCCAGAGCACTAAGGCCCTAGACTGGGGCGAAGGTTCACCTTCCAACAGGACAACAACCCCTAAGCATGCAGCCAAGACAATGCAGGAGTGGCTTTGGGACAAGTCTCAATGTCCTTGAGTTGCCCAGCCAGAGCCCGGACTTGAACCCGATCGAACATCTCCGGAGAAACCTGAAAATAGCTGTGCAGCGACGCTCCCCATCCAACCTGACAGAGCTTGAAAGGACCTGCAGAGAAGAATGGGAGAAACTCCTCAAATACAGGTGTGCCAAGCTTGTAGCGTCATACCCAAGAAGCCTCGAGGCTGTAATCGCAGCTAAATGTGCTTCAACAAAGTACTGAGTAAAGGGTCTGATTATTGTAAATGTGATATTTCACTTTTTTTAATACATTCGCAAATTTCTAAACCTATTTTTGCTTTGTCATTATGGGGTATTGTGTGTAGACTGAGGGGGGAAACTATTTAATCCATTTTATAATAAGGCTGTAAAGTAACAAAATGTGTAAAAAGCCAAGGGATCTGAATACTTTAGTATATTAGCATTGGTAAGAAATCTCCTTCGTAGCTATCAAAAGTGTTTTATTTATAGGTTGGTATGTAGGCCAACATGTGTATTGTAGTTATGAGTGATTAAAAAAATCCAAATAGCAGTTTTATGTAACTATAATTTGACTCACCTTACAGTATCTCTATAGGCTATTCATAATTGTTATCGTTCAGGGTCAGTTTTAGTGGTTAGGCCAAAAACAGACTCTTGATCACAAGAGTTGAGGTTAAAGGGGTAGTTCACCAAAAATACAAAATAACTTGTAGGTTCCTTACCTTGAAAGTAGTTTATGGGCCAAGAAAAATAATGTATATTTAAGCAATAAGGCCTGAGGAGATGTGGTATATGGCCAATATACCACGGCAAAGGACTGTTCATAGGCATGAAGCAACGCGGAGTGCCTGGACACGGCACTTAGCCGTGGTATATTGGCAATATACCACAAATTCCCAAGGTGCCTTATTGCTATTATAAACTGGTTTCCAACATAATTAGAGCAGTAAAAATAAATGTTTCGTCATACCCGTGGTATGCGGTCTCATATTCCATGGCTGTCAAGCAATCAGCATTTAGGGCTCAAAACCACCCAGCTTATAAATAACCATAGCTACTATCTGCCTTAGCCACATTAGCATTTATTCTCAGTGCTTTTTTGTTGTCAATGGACCCCAGGTAGCATGCTCTTATTTGCGTGCCAAAATCCCCTCAAAGTAAGAAAAATTCATAGTGGATCCTAAATTATTAGTTAAAGGTAGATTGTACTACTCACCCACAGTGATGGTGTGGGCATGGCACTTGTGATTGATGCAAAACCTCCAGAGGCCCTGGTTGGCCGAGGCGCCTGAGTAGCGGTACTGCATCCAGAAGTCGGTTGCCGTGGAGACTATGAGGAGCACGAGGGCGGCCACACCACAGAGTGTGCCCCCTCCTGCTAAAGTGTACAGCATCAAGGAGAAGCCTGGGATAGCACAGTCCTCCTAAATGCACCTCAACTGTTTTGAGGTAAAAATGAAAAATAAATGAAGATTTGAAAGAGTTCATCACTATGTATCACTCTAACCAATACAAGCTTGAACAAAATCATATCGAAGTGGAGGATAACATTTGTTACTTTTAAAACGTGTACCATGTGTTGAGTTTTTACCACCTGTTTGTCGAACAGATCAGAAGGAAAGAACCACGCTTAGAACTTATGGCATACATTGGATAGAAGACTGGGTGAGGAAGTAACAACAAAAATGCCGGGGGGGGGGGGGGGGACACGGGTGGACATGTGTTGGGGTGAACATTACAATGGTGGCATTGCAAACAGCCTTGAGCTCAATTTTATGAAATGCATCTTTACTTGGGTCTTATCTGACATCCTTTCATATGCGAAAGCAGTTTAGTCTAATCTGTGATTAGGCTTGAAGGAAGAACTGAAGGAAGGATGCATTTTTGAAGTTCAAGCAGGGCCTTCATTTGGAAGTCAACACTAACACCTTTGGGCTTCAGAGCGGACACATCAAGTTTTAATGCTATGTGGTTGTGACACCTACCTATAAGCACACTAACAACAACTGCACTTCTAGTCACCATGCAAAGCGTCTTTGTAAAAAAGATTGCTCAAGTTAACTCCATTTCCAATCCATTAAAATGTCATTTAAACATTATTGAATGCATATTTCCACCTATCTGATCAAGAGCCACCAAGAACAAAATCAAAAACCTGCACATTTTGCCAAACCAAACAAAGCACTTAACCAAAATGGCTGCATGTCAATGAGAGTGCTGAACAGGCTGATTTCAAACCATTGTTTCCAACTAATTCCCCCAGCGCATCACAACTAATCTTCTAATGCTGAGCAATAGATCTGTCAGCATGTTGCTCTGTGACCAGCGTGATGGGGTACCAATACCCTTTCCAAACTACTGAGCCGAACCAAACCATCCACCATATGCTGCTTGGAACCCTGCTGGAAGGGCAATGTGAAAAGATCTGGTGTGAAGAAATATCCCAGCCGTTCGGGGCAGCACGATGGTGAAGAAATATCCCAGCCGTTCGGGGCAGCACGATGGTGAAGAAAGGGTACTATATTCCATAGTTGCCATTTCAATTCCTGCAGCAGCCTCAATGCATCCGAAGACCAAAAGCTCAATCAAATGTTAACTGGCCCATTTATACCCTAAATTTTATTTGTTCTTTTGATTGAAATAGCTTAAATAACAGACCAAATATATAAAGTGAGTTTTCTCCAAAGAGCAGTTCCCTCATATTCTTGTTGCTATAATGTGTTTTTGAAAATATAGTCCATTTATATCCACGAAGAAAAAAAAAAGGAACGTTTGCAGATACCTGTTGGTTGCTGTCTCTGTGCTGGGTGGTTTGCTGTCTGCGTGAGTCTATCCTTTTTAAACCCTCTACCCATGGCCCTCATTGTCTGCCTGTACAATAGAGGGAATGATCGAGTGCAACGAGAATGAAGGTAATCCCTCTCTCTCTCTCTCTCTCTCTCTCTCTCTCGTTCACTCCCTCTCCATCCCTCTATCGCGCACCGTTACCCCGTTGCCTCCACTCTCTCCCTCGAAGCTGTACACTTGCTTGCTCACTCCATCTGCATTTCTTACACCTTCACTCATGGCCTCTTCCTCCTTACCTATTCTGCCTTCCTCTTAGAGAGTGGCTGAGTTGCCCTGGCAGGCAGCCCTTGGCGTCGTAGGACTCTTTTGTGGATAGAGGGCCACAACACCACCCGGATTCGGCCATGCCAGGGCTGGGTTCACCATGTCCTCACCGCCATGGTGGGAAGTGGGTACCATCCAGGGTCAGCATGTCATGCTGTACAGTACATGGTCACTCACTGGTCCAGGGTCCAGCCCTATAGTAACACTGATTGATAGTTTCATATGGAATAATTTAACCTGGTGTGTTATAACAGGGCTGGATTGAACACTTGGAACAACTAGAAGCTCTTCGGGACCGGATTTGGCAAACCCTGCACTAGTCAGTGGTAACCCTCTGGTCACTAGGGTAGGTCTTGGCGGGCTCAACTGCCCCAACAGACAATGCAGAGAATATCCCAGTTAGAATTGGAATTATGTTTGTTTATGCCTGCCATGGTCCATCACCTGCAGTTCTGCAGTAATGCTAGGATGCAGAGCAGCTCAGAGTATTGCAGATCTAAATGTAATGCATAAAATGGACTATATCATGTGGAGTAGAGAGTTGCGTACACCTTGTATTTCTATCTGCAGTGTTCTGAACATCAAGCCAAATTGAGTAAAACCGGGATTAAATCCACTCACTGGTAACAGGCAATGTGACTTTTAATAAAGGCAATGTCCAACCAGACATATGCAGTGTTAACTGTGAACGTGATCTCCGCGAATGCGGGAACATTGCCTTTAATGCCTTTAAGACAGCAGTGACTGCGGTTGTATTGAATCCTGGCCTAATCATTGAACTGAGGAACACTTTTGTAGAGGGTACCATATTTCTACACGGAGCATGGCTAATAACATAGTATATTCTAAGAGTGAGATCAGAACATGCTGTCCATCCAGGGGCGCTGCACTGCTGCTTTATTTTGAATATATAGTTTATTTATTTATTTGGCTTTTTAACAGCTTCTACCCCCAAGCCATAAAACTCTTGAACAGTTAAACAAATGGCTACCCGTACTATTTGCATTGTCTCCAACCCACCCCCCATTTTTACGCTGCTGCTACTCTGTTTATTATCCATATATAGTCACTTTACCTCCACTTACATGTACATATCACAGCGACTTATACTGTTGCTCCATAAGTTTTTTTTTCCCCCTTGACTGCATTGTTGTTTAAGGGCTTGTAAGTAAGCATTTCACTGTAAGGTCTATCTGTTGTATTCGGCGCATGTGACAAATAAAATTTGGTTTTGATTTAGTGGACTCAATGCAGAACCTATTCTGGTCCCACGTTGAAGCTCAAAGGGCTCTGAGAGGAGGCTGTTAACACAGAGGCAGAAGGGGCATTATATAAAGTCTTAATCCATTAAATACAATGATTACAAAATCAAAATATGTTTCTCTACATCAAATATTCCCATTCAACACCATCAAAAGCCTTTTTGGCATCGAGAGAGAGAGCAATACTTGGAGAAGTTGTCCTGCATAGGCTACTGAAGGTTGACCAGTCGTCTGGTCTAAATCTTTGTAGTATGAACCCAGACTGGTCCGTGTTAATGATAATACCCACTACCTTAGACAGTCTACTAGAAAGTACTTTAGCCAGCACCTTTTCATCAGAGGGGAGGAGAGAAATTGGGTATTGTTGCCTAGAGCCAGAGGTTCTTTCCCGGTCTTGTGAATTTAAAGCAATAATGACTATGTGCATCGAGGGAGGAAGTGTGTCGGAGTCTTTGAACACCTCTAGTAAGATATCCTGTAACTCAATGGGTTGTTCTAGCATTGCTTTGTCCTTTTCTGATAAATGAAGTAGTTTTAAGTTTGTCAAAAAGCGTTCCAGCTTTTGCTTGTCAAGCTTCCCTTGAGAGGAATATGAGCTTCTGTAGAACGACCAAAATTCCTTATTCATTTCTGTTGTGTACTGAAGCACCTTTTGGGATTTTAATTGCTGCTATGAGGTTTCTACAACTATGCTGTTTCAATCTATACTGAACAAAAATATGAATGCAACATTAAACAATTTCAATGATTTTACTGAGTCACAGATCATATAAAGAAATCAGTCAACTTAAATAAATTCATTAGGCCCTAATCTATGGATTTCACATAACTGGGAATACAGATATGCATCTGTTGGTAACAGATACACTATATATATACAAAAGTATGTGGACACTTCAAATTAATTGATTTGGCTTTTTAAGCCACACCCATTGCTGACAGGTATGTAAAATTGAGCACATAGCCATGCAATCTCCATAGACAAACATTGGCAGTAGAATGGCCTTACTGAAGAGCTCAGTGACAATGTGGCACCATCATAGGATGCCGCCTTTCCAACAAGTCAGTTCGTCAAATTTCTGCCCTGCTAGAGCTGCCCAGGTCAACGGTACGTGCTGGTATTGTAAAGTGAAAACATCTAGGGGCAACAACGGTTCAGCCTCAAAAACGGGACCGCTGAGTGCTGAAGCGCGTAAAAATCGTCTGTCTTCAGTTGCAACACTCACTACCGAGTTACAAACCTCTGGAAGCCACGTCTGCACAATAACTGTTCGTCGGGTGCTTCATGAAATGGGTTTCCAAGGCCGAACAGCCGCACACAAGCCTAAGATCACAATGCGCAATGCCAATCGTCGGCTGGAATGGTGTAAAGCTCACCGCCATTGGACTCTGCAGCAGTGGAAACATGTTCTCTGGAGTGATGAATCACGCTTTACCATCTGGCAGTCCGACGGACGAATCTGGGTTTGGTGGATGCCAGGAGAATGCTACCTGCCCGAATGCATAGTGCCAACAGTAACATTTGGTGGAGGAGGAATAATGGTCTGGGGCTGTTTTTCATGGTTCGGGCTAGGCCCATTAGTTCCAATGAAGGGAAATCTGAATGCTACAGCATACAATGACATTCTAGACGATTCTGTGCTTCCAACTTTGTGGTAACAGTTTTTGGGGAGGCCCTTTCCTGTCTCAGCATGACAATGTCCCCGTGCACAAAGCGAGGTACATACAGAAATGGTTTGTTGAGATCGGTGTGGAAGTACTTGACAGGCCTGCACAGAACCCTGACCTCAATCCCATTGAACGCCGTTGGTATGAATTGGAACGCTGACTGCGAGCCAGGCCTAATTGCCCAACATCAGTGCTTGACCTCACTAATGCTCTAGTGGCTGAATTGAAGCAAGTCCCCGCAGCAATGTTCCAAAATCTAGTAGAAAGCCTTCCCAGAAGAGTGGAGGCTGTTATAGCAGTAAAGGGGGTACCAACTCCATATCAATGCCCATAATTTGAGATGTTTGACAATTAGGTGTCCACATACTTTTGGTCATGTAGTGTACCTTTAAAAAAAGTAGGGGCGTGGATCGGAAAACCAGTCAGTATTTGGTGTGACTACCATTTGCCTCATGCAGCGCGACACATCTCCTTAGCATAAAGTTGATCCGAATGTTCATTGTGGCCTGTGGAATGTTGTCCCAATCCTCTTCAATAGCGGGAACTGGAACATGCTGCCGTACACGTCGATCCAGAGCATCCCAAACCGGCTCAATGGGTGACATGAATCCTGTGTGTGCAGGCCATGGAAGAACTGGGACATTTTTAACTTCCAGGAATTGTGTACAGATCCCTGTGACGTGGGGCCATGAGTGGCCTTTTGTCCCCAGCACAAGGTTCATGTGTGTAATGACCCTACTTTTTAAATCAGCTTCTTGACACGCCACACCTGTCAGGTGGATGGATTATCTTGGCAAAGGAGAAATGCTCACTAACAGGGATGTAAACAAATGTGTGCACAACATTTGAGAGAAATAAGCTTTTTGTGAGTATGGACAATATCAGGGATCTTTTATTTCAGCTCATGAAACATGGAACCAACAGTTTACATGTTGTGTTTATATTTTTGTTCAGTGTATATGCACTGTGGCTTGACCATCTGCTCCTCTCAACTGTGTATTTGATGTGTGCTATCGGGGGCTGAGAAATTAGCAGAAGATACATTTCTGTTTCTCACTGTAATGGACAGTACATTTGTATTGATATGTGAAACACGTGTGTGTGTGTGTGAGATGAGTCAGTCTATTCATGATGACATGAAGATCAGTGGAACTAAGGTGGATGAGTGACTCAAACTGTCACGAGGGCTCATGGTTTCTGTTGATACAAGACTCTGCGACATGCACTTTTTTCTAACTTTCTGCTAACCAAGCAAGCTTTGTCATCTGTCACTAATCAGCAGCTTGAGCTGGAGTTCATTGCCCTGTTTATACCTGGTCCTAACATGTGTCCTGGGCCCGTATCCACAAATAATCTAGGAGTGCTGCTCTAGGATCAGTTTAGCCTTTTGGATCATATGAACAGTTCCTAGATCAGCACTCCTTATGAGACGCTTTGTGGATACGGGCCCAGATCTCGTCCACATTCTGATTGTGCCTTCATTTTTAGACTGGTACATGTAGAATAACTGATTATGATCAGTAGTCGGAATGTGTCATATCTACATATCTTACAATTGTAAACATATCTGGATTATCCAAACATTTCAATCGTCCCTCAAATCATTGACAGGTGGCACCATTGAACTAAGGCATCAATATAATTTAGGGGGAAATGGAGGTGTTTGATGCATGGGAATTATAATAAGGGCAGGCTAATAAACATTAAGACATTGGCCTAATGATAAAACAGGTGCATTTGCCGTTGGTAAGGAGCAGCATATAACCTCATGTTTATTTTATTTTGTTTATTTTTTAATAATCGTATTCCAGTACATCTCTCCTTTTCTGACAAGTTTATTCCCACTACTAGACAACAACTATTACCATTCATCCATTAAATAGTCAAGTATGCTCTAATGTAAATAGACGGTAGCCTATTTAAAATAGTTGACAGTATGGGTAGACTACAGTATTGCTGAGCACTACATCATAGCCTATACCAAGGCAGGAGATTGTGTTTCTATCTATTAATAAACAAAATATTGAACAACAATTCGTCTTTTCATAGAAGTGTGGGATGCAGCAATTAGGCCTTTTTAAATTATTTGAAAGCAGTGGTGTAAAGTACTTAAGTAATACTTTAAAGTAGGTTTTACTTAAGTCGTTTTTTGGGGTATCTTTACTGTCTTTTACCTTTACTTCACTACATTCCTAAAGAAATTTATGCCAGCAAAGGTGAACAATTTATTCAGCAATAATCATGGCAATGTAATAAATATGGGGTGCAATTTTCAAATAAAGCAATTTTGTTCCCCCCAGTTTAATCACTGGAATGTGCTGAAAAAAATGATGTACCTTATACTCCCATACATTTTCCCTGACACCCAAAATAACTTGTTACATTTTGAAGAGAGAACATCCCTGTTCATCCTTACTGTGTGCATCTGATCACTAAACACAAATGCTTTGTTTGTAAATTAAGTCTGAGTGTTGGGAGTGTGCCCCTGGCTATTCGTCAATAAAAATTAAAAAAGTTTTAAATTGTGCTGTCTGTTTTGCTTATTATAAGGAATTTGAAATTATTTACACTTTTACTTTTGATACTTAGTACATTTTAGCAATTCCAATTACTTTTTATTCTTAAGTATTTTTAAAACGATATATTACCAGTCAATATTACCAGTCAATTTACCAGTATATTTAAAACGATTTATTTGCACATTATGGTGGAACATAAGTATTTGGTCAATAACAAAAGTTTATCTCAATACTTTGTTATATACCCTTTGTTGGCAATGACAGAGGTCAAACGTTTTCTGTAAGTCTTCACAAGGTTTTCACACACTGTTGCTGGTATTTTGGCCCATTACTCCATGCAGATCTCCTCTAGAGCAGTGATGTTTTGGGGCTGTTGCTGGGCAACACGGACTTTCAACTCCCTCCAAAGATTTTCTATGGGGTTGAGATCTGGAGACTGGCTAGGCCACTCCAGGACCTTGAAATGCTTCTTACGAAGTCACTCCTTCGTTGCCTGGGCGGTGTGTTTGGGATCATTGTCATGCTGAAAGACCCAGCCACGTTTCATCTTCAATGCCCTTGCTGATGGAACATCTTGTCAACATAATTTTACATACTGGGACTATTGTAGTTCTGCTTTTTGTCTCACCTAGGAACGGCAGGCAAAATTCCATCGGCAGGCAACGATTTGACAATCCTACCCGTGTGCTTTAAAGTACATAGCGAAGCAGCGGAATAATTTAGTGAGTCGTCAACTTAGCTCATCATTAGGTTGGCTTTCACAATTGAGGAAGAGCCATAGAAAGAGAATGATGGTGCACTTACACAATCCTTACCGACAGCCTAAATGCCAATTTATGCTTGATCCAAAAATGTGGTCGGAGGCTTCATGTGACACAATTGCAGAGCTTCCGGAGGCATGCAGAGGCTCGATCAAGCTCCGTACCGTATCGCTGTGCGCCTGTCAAATTTTGTAACGATGCAGAGGGCTCCATATAGCTTTGACATGATTGGTTGATGATAGGTGGGGGTGGTACGTCCTTAATAAACACAAACTCACTTACTTGACAACTTCCTTCTGTCATGAGAATGTTTATCCCAATGGTTGAACTCAACTATCACTATAGCTTTGACCAATTCCCAGAAGTTTGTAATACCCTGGTTAATGAAGAATTAGACAAAGCCCCCAGTCTGCAATAGGTTAGTTCTTTGTTCAGAGTACTCTGAAGTCAAAAATGCAAACACAGTCATTTTATAACTCCCACCCCTACACACACACACACACACACACACACACACACACACACACACACACACACACACACACACACACACACACACACACACACACACACACACACACACACACACACACACACACACACAGTTTATCACTTTTCTACCTGCCTGGCAGTTTCTAGCCGTTCCTCTCCTCCCTAGATTAGAGGGGCTTTGGACGGGCCCTCTATCCTGTTGTCAGTTTTCAGAGTTATCACAAGTTGACAGTTCAGTTGGCCTTGAATGTCTCAACTCTACCCAGCTCATATTGCGAAATAGTAACACAATGGTCTAGTCACACACATTATGGAATTATTACTCTAACACATTCCATACAATTACATGATTTCAGGGTGGAATCCTTTAGTCATTACTTTAAACATATACATTCCTTTATCACCTTCACAATAGCTCTGCTCTGCTCCACTAGCACAATAATTATGAAACCCCTGACATGTACAGAGGCTGCATCGCAGTAAATTCTGTGTGGCCACTTCAGATGTTGGATTGACCATGCAGAGCCTTTTAAGTTGCTGGCGCACACATACAGTCTCCTGGAGAACGTTCCAGGCACGGTTGTCCCTGCTGTCAACACTGCTGTCCACACTGCAGCCTCTACGGATCAGTAAGCGCACACGCCTGACATTCCTCTCATGTGCTGCCACGCTGCAACAGCAAGGCTGGACACGGTGTCGCTGTGAGACTCGGTAAAGTCCATACTCCTTACTTCTCACCTGAATGACTCTGACAAAAAAAAGAGGGGTGGATATGATTTTTACATTTTTTATATTTCAGTAATTTAGCAGACGCTCTACTCCAGAGTGACTTACAGTAAGTGCATTCATCTAGGTGGGACAACCACATCTGTCACGAATCCCGTTTCCTGAGTCTGTTTTTTGCCTGTGTTCTGTCCTGGAGTGTTTTTTCCGGCGTCCTGGAACGCACCCTGTCTGGTTGCCGGGCAATGTAGCCAGTTGGGAGTTCTGATTACCCGCACCTGTATCCCATCAGCTATCTGCACACCTGGTCCTGATCATCATCTCTCCTCTTCATAAGCCCGGACCTGACATCCATTCCCTGCCGGATCATTAGCCATGAACAGTATGTTGTGCCATAGTATCAGCCTCAAGTTGGATAGAATTTGTTTTTTTTACGTATTGATTGCCTCAAACTTACCTCCGTTTGTTCTGTCTTCAGTTACTCACCTGGATCATTTACCCCATTCCCGCCTGGTCGTCGGAGGATTCCGCTTCCCCATTGGATCCACCTATTTACTCCCATCAACTCACCACCGCTGCCCGCTACGCCACCTGGATATATCTACCCATTCACTTGTAAATAAATACTCACCTTCTTCCTACTCTCCTTGTCCTGGTCTGCTTCTGGGTTTGATTTTGAAGAAACGTGACAACATCACAGGCATAGTAAGTACACTTTTCCTCAATATAGTAGCTATCAGCAAAGTCAGCAAACTATAGCACAAACATTTATAGCACAAACATTTCAATAACCTAATATTCTGACTTTCACGTATAGTTATCATTACTTCTCTAGAAGAAGAAGTAGCCACAACCCTCTAGTGGAAGTCCTGGCTAAGGTGCAAACCAATTTTTTGCTTTCTAAATTTAGTCTCACACGTGTACACTTCCTAATAGGCCATATTAATTCAACAAAAAAATATGCTTGGAAGCAGTGTAGCTAAATGTCCTCGTCTTTTCAGCTGTGTTTGCAACATTGACATAACACCCACATTAAACCACTTCTTTTTCTATGGTATTGTGACAGACTGCAAACAATCATTAGAGGTGCATGCCATCACCTATTGTACTGGTGGTAAACTATAGAAGAAAAAAAAACATTGTAGAAAAGGGGGGGAAAGAAACGTTATCATCCAAAATACCCAAAAAATAGACGTATTAAAAAACCCATCCCACTCCTTCAGTCACATTACAATTCAAGTCACATCCCTCACAGGCTAAGGGGCCTGTGAGGGCGGAACATCCTTTGACATTACTTGCAATGCCTCGGCTGTGAACTCAGTCCCAAAAAGTGCCCTGCTGCAATTTTCTCCGATTTCTTCTCCATTTGTGCTGTGCAGTTTATGACCATCCCTCGGTTGCAGAGAAACATTCACTGATGTGAGCTCTACTACCATGACTTCTTCAGCTCCACTCGCTCCTCCAACTCTTCTCAATACCTCCAGGTAGGAGACACACTGGAGAGCCCTTACTCTTGCCACCTCTGTCTCCTTCACCCTAACAGGGCAATCTGTGAATTCAGGCACATGTTCCCCACTACAATTGCAACATCTAACCTCCACTGGCATTCAATACTCTTCCCGTCTGCATACACTTGACCAATATCCATATCGCCACGAAGCACTTCATGATGACAGAAGTGAGTGTTACGAGAGGCTAGTTAAGGTTCATATCACCTCTACTTTACCTGACACCAGCAAATTTGCTCACCACCCCAATAGATCAACAGACGATGCCATCGCACTGCCCTATCTCATTTGGACAAGAGGAATACCTATGTAAGAATGCTGTTCATTAACTACAGCTCAGGCTTTTCATTAAGCTTGGTGCCCTGGGTATGAACACCGCCCTGTGCAACTGGGTCCTGAACTTCCTGACGGGCCTCCCCCAGGTGGTGAAGGTAGGAAACAACGCCACTTTGCTGATCCTCAACACAGGGGGCCCACAAGGGTGCGTGCTCAGCACCCTCCTGTACTCCCTGTTCACCCATGACTGCGTACCTCCAACTCAATCATCAAGTTTGCAGACGACATAACAGTCGTAGGCCTGATTACC
Source organism: Oncorhynchus mykiss (assembly GCF_013265735.2). Lineage (NCBI taxonomy): Eukaryota > Metazoa > Chordata > Actinopteri > Salmoniformes > Salmonidae > Oncorhynchus > Oncorhynchus mykiss. The sequence goes on along the minus strand of NC_048569.1, from coordinate 52,244,974 downwards.
AACAATGATGAGACAGCCTACAGGGAGGAGGTGAGGGCCCTGGCAGAGTGGTGCCAGGAAAATAACCACTCTTTCAACGTCAACAAAACAAAGGAGCTGATCGCAGAGGGAGGACCCCGCCCTATCCACTTCGATGGGACCGCAGTGGAGTTCAGCCAAGTTCCTTGGCGTACACATCACTGACAATCTGAAATGGTCTACCCATACAGACAGTGTGGTGAAGAAGGCGTAACAACGCCTCTTCAACCTCAGGAGACTGAAGAAATTTGACTTGGCCCCTAAGACCCTCAAACTTTAACACATGCACAATTGAGAACATCCTGTCGGGCTGTATCATCGCCTGGTACGGAAACTGTCCTCAACCACTGGCCAACGCATCACCTTGAGATAGAAGCTGTTTTTTAGTATCTCACTCCCAGCTTTGATGCCCAATGCCTGCCCTCCAGAACACCTACAGCACCTGATGTCACAGGAAGGCCAAAAAGATCATCGATATTAACCACCCTAGCTATAGCCTGTTCACCCCGCTATCGTCCAGAAGGTGAGGTCAGTACAGGTGCATCAAAGCTGGGACTGAGAGACTGAAAACAACTTCTATCACAAGGCCATCAGATGGTTAAATAGCCATCACAGGCACATTAGGGGCTGCTTCCCTATATACATAGACATGAAATCACTGGCCAGTTTAATAATGGAACACTAGTCACTTTAATAATGTTTACATACTGCTTCTCATCTCATATGTATATACTGCATTCTATTCTACTGTATTTAGTTAATGCCACTCCGACATTGCTCATCCTAATATTTGTACATTTCTTAATTCCATTCTTTTACTTTTAGATTGTGTGTATTGTTACATACTACTGCACTGTTGGAGCTAGGAACACAAGCATTTCGCTACACTCGCAATAACATTTGCTAAATATGGGAATGTGACCAATAAAATTTGATTTGACATTTTTTGCATTTATGGCACTGAAGGGGTTTGAATGCTCTTACAGGGTATCTCATATAGCCCAACTTTACATGAGAAAGGAGTGACTCTTCATCAAAGAACAAAAAAGTATGGATGAAGTGAATTTCTTCATCACGCCATCTACCATACGGATCAGTTGACATGCACCAACCACACCACCTACTTCCTCAGGTATTACATCTGCACACACTATGTGCCACCCCCAGAGAGAACCTTGATTGGCTCTCTACGATCCATACACAACTTCCACTCATATCGTCTTGAGGCCTGAGTATTCTGAAATCGAAATAAGCCCACTTTGTAACCCTCACCGACATCACTTCACCCAGTGCATCCATGACATTTATGGAGACTTCTCAGGTTACATTATTCTGAAACCCTCACTTGGACTAAAAACGAGTCTAGAACTTTCCTACATTGCCCTTAAAAGTATTCACACCGCTTTACTTTTTCCAAATTTTGTTGTTATAGACTGAATTTTCATGAATTAAATGTAGATTTTATGTGTCACTGGCCTACACACAATACCCCATAATGTGGAATTATGTTTGTCTGCAGTCATTAAGTTGTGAACCATTCAGAGGTGTGGGGGTCAATGGGAAGGGACGGGGCAATTACACATAGGGGAAAAAAATAGAACAATTGAGATGCAGGAGGAGTGGAGAATGCAGGCAACAGAAGTGATGACAGAGTTTACTATAAGTTATAATAAGGATGGACTGCGCATTGTTAAAACAGTTGGCTACGTGCACCATTGCACAAAAACCTCTTGAGAACTGAAGTAGCTAGGCTAGCTTAGGCGGGGAAGGACAGTAAGCCTGGAGTTGGGACCCATAAACCAAGGCTACAAGATCAAGATGAGATTGAGGCCTATTTGTTTTCATTCGAGAGGTCAAGCAGTAAGAGAACTATGGGCCCCGGAGCAGTGGGCAGGGATGCTGGTCCCCTTTCTGTCCGGGCATGCGCAGGCTGCGTATTTCAAACCCAGATCTTGCAGAAGACTAAGAAACTAAAGGCCAAAATCTTATCCTGGTACTGTCTGAATCCATGGGCACGGCAAAGCATTTCCAAACATGGACCTTCGATAGCAACGAGTCAGTAGGAGCCCAAATGTACCAATTAATACGTCTGACCAGGCATGGGCTAGAACCAGAGAAAGGAACCGATGCAGTCATCGAAAAACTGGTTATGGACAGGTGTCTCAAAGTAGGGCAAGGCAACCCCAAGACAGCAGATCAACTGGTCTAGCTAAAAGACTTTCCAAGCCACCGCAGAGCTGGTGAGCACATCTAGAGCAGATCGGCCTGCACCGGTACCAATGCCCAGTCTAAAGAATACGCCAGAAAGGCCCCAGGGAGACCTGAACAGGAGGCGAGAGAGCACCGTAGAACATTCCCCGAACCAGCACAGAGGAGATACCCGTTCACCCGAGATCTGCGAGAGACTATTTTTCCGGTGCAAGGAGCTCGGGCATACACTACCGTCCAAAAGTTTGGGATCACTTACAAATGTCCTTGTTTTTGAAAGGCATTTGTCCATTAAAATAACATCAAATTGATCAGAAATACAGTGTTAATGTTGTAAATGACTATTGTAGCTGGAAACGGCATATTTTTTAGGGAATATCTACATAGGCATACCGAGGCCCATTATCCGCAGCCATCACTCCTGTGTTCCAATGGCACGTTGTGTTAGCTAATCCAAGTGTATCATTTTAAAAGGCTAATCGATCGTTAGAAAACCCTTTTGTAATTATGTTAGCACACTTAAACTGTTGTCCTGATTTAAAGACGCAATAAAACTGGCCTTCTTTAGACTAGTTGAGAAACTGAAGATCTCGTACAACGCTGTGTACTACTCCCTTCACAGAAGAGTGCAAACTGGCTCTAACCAGAATAGAAAGAGGAGTGGGAGGCCCCGGTGCACAACTGAGCAAGAGGACAAGTACATTAGTGTCTAGTTTGAGAAACAGATGCCTCACAAGTCCTCAACTGGCAGCTTCTTTAAATAGTACCCGCAAACCACCAGTCTCAACATCAACAGTGAAGAGGCGACTCCGGGATGCTGACCTTCTAGGCCGAGTTGCAAAGAAAAAAACATCTCTGTCCAGTGTCTGTGTTCTTTTGCCCATCTCAATCTTTCTTTTCTTTGGCTAGTCTGAGAGATGGCTTTTTCTTTGCAAATTTGCCTAGAAGGCCAGTCTCCCGGCAGTGTCCCCTTAATGACAAATCTATGCCCATCGACCCTTCCTCCGGTCCAAGGGGCGTGCGTCCATGTACTATATCCCCACAGTGTTGGACTGCAGAGGGAGCCCCGTCCATGATTGTCCAAGGAGGACAGGTAGTATGATTACCCTAGTTCTGTCACACTTAGTACAGGAGAGAGATTTGTGTCAGGAACAAATGTCAGTCTCCTGTATCCATGGGGATACGTGTAAACACCCAGTGGTGCAGGCTACGTTAGTTACTCCCCGAGGCAAGTGCACTATGAAGGTGGGGGTGATGCATAAGCAATGTGAAGCAGTCATTGGTACACTCAGAGAAAACGCATCCCCAAAAGGATTACTGCATAAAGAAGGGCTTGCTGTACTGGGTGGTTAAGAGAAGGGGTGAAGTGCTAGAGCTCTTAATGGTGCCTAGAGCATATACTGTAGAGACCCTGAGTTGTACGTGGTGCATTCGCATGTGTTGGGAGGCCACTTGGCAGTAGAAAAACTAAAGAGCGCATCATGAGTAGATTCTACTGGACCCGAATTACAAGTGATGTAAAGGAGTAATGTGACCAGTGCCATGTTACCAGTGCCAAAAGAAAGCCCCCAAAGTAAATTACAGAAACCCGCTCACCCTCCTTCCATCACTGAAACGCCCTTTGAGCTTGTAGCCATGGATCTGGCCGGGGGCCACAAATATATATACTGGTGGTAATGAAAGACTTGTGTGTCTTGTACCAGATTTAAAAAAATAGACAAGTGTATATCATCCTCAGACAGATGGTTTAGGAGAACGCTTGAATAAAACACTAAAGACTAAAGCCTAAAAAGGCTATGAAATGGGACGGGAGGAACTGGCACATGTTTTTTGCTCTTAGGGAGGTGCCCCAGTCGTCAATGGGCTTCTCCCATTCAAGCTGTTATAATGGAGGCCACGCCATGCCGAGGGATCCTGGACCTCGCCAAAGAGGGGTGGGAAGCCCAGCCATGTCCACACAGAAATCTGATTGAGCATGTTACCCTAATGCGAGAACAGATGGCTACGGTGTGGTCAAAAGTGAAGGAACACATGGAGAGCGTGCAGCAAGCGCAACAGAGAGCCTACAGCATGACTGCGCAGACCCAACGTTTTAATGTAGGAGATAAACTACTCCTTTAAAATTCCGACAGAGGAACATAGGTTCTTAACTCAGTGGAGGGGTCGATTCGAAGTAATAGCAATAGTATCCCCTGTAAACTACAGAGTTAAGCAGCCAGTTCAACGAAAACCTAAACAGCTATACCACATCAACCTTATGAAGGAGTACCATGAAAGAAATTGAGATGTTCTGCTCCCAACAAGAGCAACCTCCGCCAGAGGAGAACCTACGGGCCCTAGTGGACTGACACCAGGAGGTATCCTCTTCCCTCCCAGGGAATACAGATCACATCCAGCATCATATATACACAGAGCTAGGCAAGAGAGTAAACTTAAGGCCTTACAGAATCCCTGTAAATTGCCAGAGAGGGAGTGAGAGAGTTATCATGTCGTCCCACAGCGCCTGGTCTAGTCCGATAGTTCTCATTCCAAAGCCAGACAGAACTGTGAGATTCTATTACAACTTCAGTTGACCCTCCTCTACACTTAACGTCGCTCCAGTTATCACTCCTTTCAACTGTGTCCTGCACCGGAGATGAAAGTAAGTCATAGTTATTGTCCCCAGTCGTGTGGTGCGGAGCGCAGGCTCCCTCTGGATTGCAGAAAGGCAAAAAAAAAATCTACACGATTCCAATTTGAGTCACCGACCCAACATTTAACCTCTTCTCCAACCAATTTGACACCACATATGGATCAGCCAGAATACAAGGATCCATTCTCGCCAAAAACCTCACTCCCACTAGGCCAATATCATCTTCATCACCATCTGAATGAGGCTCCATCTCGGCAGTCTTCACTCCACCTGCCACCGCAGTTAATTCATCCTCACTCTCATTATGTTAAATTTCCTTCTACAGCACTCCGTATATACTCTTAATATGTTGAGCTTTCTTCCTTTTTTCCCTGCCTGCCTTCTTACCGACCTCTATGGGTTCCTCTGCTCTGTGGCCATCTCCAAATCCGACAACCATTTGGGCGTAGTTCTACCTGCCATCTTGTCCTGTTCACAGCATTGTGCCGCTGTTCCACCCTGACAAAAACTCAGCTACCATTCAATGGTCCAGATTTCGAATGTTTTCCTCCAACGTCCATGTCACAGGATTCCCCAAAATGTGCGTGAGCGACTTCCCGGAGCCGCGAGCAAAAGCCAAGCTTAGCCACAATTTGTTGATTTTCGAAAGGATCATTGGTTTGTCAGTGAAGTGCTCTGAACTGAGCAAGGATTTTGTTTGACCCTTTCTTGAACCGGCCGAGTACCATTCTGTGAACATTTAAATATGTCATTTTGATTTTTGTAAGTTAAAAAGCCAACTCTTCCTCTGTTTTACAACGCACCTCGCTACCGCATAGATCGGTAGCGATCGCAAACTATTCAACCCCTTTGTTATGGCAAGCCTAAATACTTGTTTTGAATGACTACCTCATCTCTGTACACATAAAATTATCTGGGAGGTCCCTTAATCGAGCAGTGAATTTTAAACACAGATTCACCCACAAAGACCAGGGAGGTTTTCCAATGCCTCGCAAAGAAGGATGCCTATTGGTAGATGGGTAAAAAATAAAAATAAAGCACAAATTGAATATCCCTTTGAGCATGGTGAAGTTATTAATTACAATTTGGATGGTGTATTAATACACCTAGGCACTACAAAGATACAGGCATCCTTCCTAACTCAGTTGCCGGACAGGAAGGAAACCGCTCAGGGATTTCACCATGAGGCCAATAGTGACTTTAAAACAGTTATAGAGTTTAATGGCTGTGATAGGAGAAAACTGAGGATGGATCTGTAATGGAATTGTAATGTTTGTACTAATTTCTGTGTTCTATTTATGTGCTGTTCTATAAACCAATATCTGTGTTCATGCAAGTGGCTGACTGAACAAATCCTCACTATCAGTAGCTGCAATTTGGCATACGCCCAGACCTTGTTTTGAGAATTAACGAAAGACATCTCAGTTTTAAGGTCTCAGCTTAGAGAGAAGGAGCCTCGTGAGGTATTGGTCTGTCACATGTTATGAATACAGTATTGGTCGGTCACATGAATGAAACGGTAATGATTAATTCATTATGCAAATATAACTTGTCTGTGTATAGCTGTATATAAGACAACTGTTGGGACAGCCCAGGCACAGCTCCTGATTGACATGTGTACTATGGTGCATTGAGTTGGTTGGAACCTCTCCAGCGCTGACAAATAAACAATGATTAATTTAAGATTGACTTTGAGTCAAGAATTTCCACGACAGATCAACAACATTGTAGTTACTCCACAATACTAACCTAAATGACAGAGTGAAAAGGAAGCCTGTACAGAATATAAACATTCAAAAACATGCATCCTGTTTGCAAAAAATGTGTCAAAGAAAGAAACTTTGTCTTGAATGCAAGGTGTTGTGTTTGGGGCAAATCCAACATAAAACATCACTGAGTAACACTTCATATTATCAAGTATGGTGGTGGCTGCATCATGTTATGGGTATGCTTGTCATCGTCAAGGACTATGTAGTTTTTTGGGATAAAAATAACGTAATAGAGCTACGAACAGGCACTCCTAGAGGAAAACCTGGTTTAGTCTGCTTTCCAACAGACACTGGGGAAAAAATGCACTTTTCAGCAGGACAATAACCTAAAACACAAGGCCAAATATACACTGGAGTTTCTTACAAAGATGACATTGAATGTTCCTAAGTGGCCTAATTAGTTTGGACTTAAATCCGCTTAAAAATTTATAAATCTATGGCAAGACTTGAAAATAGCTGTCTAGCAATGATCAACAACCAACTTGACAGAGCTTGAAGAATTTTTAAAATAATATTATGCAAATATTGTACAATCCAGGTGTGCAAAGCACTTAGAGACGTACCCAGAAAGACTCACAGCTGTAATCGCTGCCAAAGATTCTAACGTGTTAATTCAGCGGTTAGAGAAGTCAGATTTGAAAATTCCTAATAAGACACTTGTCATCTCCTTTGTGCACAAAACATCCATTGGATTATTCAAATATGTGTCACTCACAGGTCGTGTTCGGAGAATCAAAATTGTGATGTATCATGGGTAAATTGTGACTAACAGAGCTACAAATAACAATGAGTCGTTATTTATGATGCAAGGTGATTTGTAGATCAGTCAATTGGCAGTCGCCTGCACTGTCGACTGCAATGTCGAACAAGTCCATTAACATTTTATATCGGTTCGTGCTTTCCGGGATACTTGGAACAACCCTAGCCAGTTAAATGTTACATTTAAAATGGTTAGAGTTTAGGGTAGGGACATCCCAAGGAAGCCGAATAACACTTTCCACATTTTTGTATGGCGTGATGACATCAGCACTGCTGCTCCATGTGCACATGTGATGTTGGTCCCACTGAGGTTTTGGGAGTGTTCGAGCTATCGCTTTTGTCAAGTTGGTGACCATTGTTGGTTGTGTGGTTTGATGATCCATGGCTTTATGATGAGAACCTTGCCGGAGACCTGAAGACATCTGTTAGTTTGACATCGCCAGACCAGCTGCGCGTGTCTCGGCCATCAAGCATTTCGATTGTCTATCCCCGCCAAATGCTTTAATGACACGCAGGTTAAAATACCAAAATCAACTATAACTGTATTAATTTGGGTCCAGGTTGAAACACACATGAAACATTCATTGACATTTAGCTAGGTTGCTGTTGCTAACTAGTTTGTTGTGGGATATTATTTTAGCTTAAGTGCATTTGATCCTTTTTTATCTGGATATTTGTATTTGTATTTTATTTTGTGTGACCTGGAGTCATATAAAATTGTGTGTTTCTCTACTCTGATGATTAATCCACAGATAAAAGTGGAATCCTAGTTAGTTATCTTTGATTAATCTCTCCTCGTTCATCTTTCAAGCACCTACGTGGGTTTTAATGCTTGTGAAAACCAATGAGTAGATGGGAGGCAGGGACTTGCAGCTAGCAGTAAGGATGAAATTAAACGGTACACTGTGTGTACAAAACATTAGGAACACATTCCTAATTTTGAGTTGCACGCCCTTTTGCCCTCCAAACAGCCTCAATTTCTTTGGGGACATGAACTCTACAAGATGTCAAGCATTCCACAATCCATGTCTCAATTGTCACAAAGTGGATTGAAGTGGATTTAACAAGTGACATCAATAACCGATCATAGCTTTCACCTGGATTCACCTGGTCAGTCTGTCAGAGATCATCAACTAGATTCAGCTGCAGGACGATTTGTTCCTTGAGTGGATGGTCGGGGGGCCTGAACTTAATTACAAATCATTTGTAGACTGCAAATTGACTGCAAGAAGCCCAAACAGACATGTTTGACAAAGACATAATCATTGCAAACCTTGCTTCCAATTTGTATATGATCTTGTCTCTCTATTATGCATGAGAATACACAGGAACAGACTTTGTAACATAAAATCACTTTGTGTCCAACAATTTTCTTTGCTCAGAAAACTTTGGCGCCAAATAAAACCACCCGCCAGCTTGGGGAACCCTGGTCTTTGTCATGTAAAGAGCAGGTGTTCCTAATGTTTTTGACACTCAGGTTGAAATACAGTGCATTCGGAAAGTATTAAGACCCTCGACTTTTTCATAATGTTGTTAGGTTAGAGCCTTATTCTAAAATGGATTAAATAAATGTTTTCCCTCATGACAAAGCGAAAACATGTTTTAAAAACAGATACCTTATTTACATAAGTATTCAGACCCTTTGCTATGAGACTCAAAATTGATCTCAGGTGCATCCTGTTTCCATTGATCATCGTTGAGATGTTTCCACAACTTGATTGGAGTCCACCTGTGGTAAATTCAATTGATTCGACATGATTTGGAAAGGCACACACCTGTCTATATAAGGTCCCACAGTTGACAGTGTAAGTCCGAGAAAAAACCAAGCCATGAGGACAAAGGAATTGTCCGTAGAGCTCTGAGACAGGATTGTGTTGAGGCACAGATCTGGGGAAGGGTACCAAAACATTTATGCAGCATTGAAGGTCGCCAAGAACAGCCGCCTTCATCATTCTTAAATGGAAGAAGTTTGGAAGACTCTTCCTAGAGCTGGCCGCCCGAGACAAACTGAGCAACTGGGGGAGAAGGGCCTTGATCAGGGAGGTGACCAAGGACCCGATGGTCACTCTGACAGAGCTCCAGAGTTCTTCTGTGGAGATGGGAGAACCTTCCAGAAGGACAACCATCTCTGCAGCACTGCACCAATCAGGCCTTTATGGAGGAGTGGCCAGATGGAAGCCACTCCTCTGTAAGGCACATGACAGCCCACTTGGAGTTTGCCAAAAAGCGCCTAAAGGACTCTCAAACAAGATTCTCTGGTCTGATGAAATCAACACTGAACTCTTTGGCCTGTATGCCAAGCACCACGCCTGGAGGAAACCTGGCACCATCCCTAAGGTGAAGCATGGTATTGGCAGAATCATGCTGTGGGGATGTTTTTCACTGGCAGGGCATGGTAAACTAGTCAGTATCGAGGGAAAGATGAACAGAGCAAAGTACAGAGAGATCCTTAATGGGGTCCTGAGTGCTCTGGAGCAGGTTCTCAGGAAGGTTCACCTTCCAACAGGACAACGAAACTAGGCAAACAGCCAAAACAATGCAAGAGTGGCTTCAGGACAAGTCTTTGAATGCCCTTGAGTTGCCCAGCCAGAGCCCGGAGAGAGGATGAACTTCACTTGCTAATGTAAAATGGTGGTGGTACATGCCACTGCCAGAGGAGATGTAGCTGGCTGCCACAGGTATAGTAAAGTAAAAGTTGGTGATGGTACATGTCGTTGCCACAGATGTAGGAGTGTAAAATGTTTATGGTGCATGTGGTTTTTATGGTGGCGGTCGTACCTCTTGAGCTCTTTAAAATGGAGTACCGCTTGAGGTCTTTTAAGCTCTTTAAAATGGCAGTACCTCTTGAGATGAGCCATCTTCTCCCTTTCACCGATGTCCACTGTGCTGACAACCGCCTCTGCCTTCTTCTTGGCTGATTCCATCTTCTTCAGCATCTGTCACACCACACAAACAGGTCATATATTACTGCCTATCCTCCATCTTTGTCTTGAATAAACAACTATCAACCCCCCTCTTGAATATACAGCTATCAACCCCCCTCTTCCACTTTCCTTCTCTCCCTCTATTTACCCTTTTCTTCCCACACTGCCTTTTTCACCCTTTCTCCCTCTGCTCCCACCTTTTGCATTTAAATGTTTAGTCATTTAGCAGACGCTCTTATCCAGAGTGACTTACCTTTCTCAAGGGCACATCGACAGGTTTTTCACCTAGTCGGCTCGGGGATTAGAACCAGCAGCCTTTAGGTTAATGGCCCAATGCTCTTAACTGCTAGGTTCCTCTCAATTCCCTTCTCTTTCCCCCTCTCCCTTCCTTTCATTCACTTCCCCTCCTTTCTCACCTTTCCTCTCTCCTTCCACCATACATCCCATAATTTCCCCCTCTCCATCCCCATCGCTCCCTCTCTTACCCTGCTCTTCTTCCTGGCCTTAGCCTCGGCCACTCGCTTAATGGGCCTGGCGTTGATCTCCTTCCATTTTGCCTTGTTCTCCTCCACCATCTCCTTGGTGACGAGGATGGGCTTATTCCTGTGTTTTTTCTCGTCATCCACAAACCACTCAAGCACCTCGCACTGGTCCTCCGAACTCACAAACCTGAACACACACACCGTCACACTTGAAAGCAGAAATAATACAAGGCATGGCTAAATAAAATTACTATTGTTCATTCATATAGTGTGCCTGCAAGCGTCATTAGTGAACACACACGCACAGTAATCATCTAATCTTGCCTGTGAAAGGAGCCATCTACCAGGTCCCTCTCTCGCTTCTTGGACGTGGCGATCTGACAGCCCAGGGCCATACCCTCTGAATTCATGACGCAAACACGCTTGCCTGGGATAACACATGCACACCAGTTAAAGCTTCAGAACAGATTAAATCTAGCCATTGGTCGAAACAGCTATGAGTCACTCTGTAAGGCCCTCCCCCTAGCCATGTTTTCTTTACTCACTGGTGCTCTCCACTAGCACCACCTGGAAGTCATCACCGTTGGCATCGCCTTGAATACCGCCTGACCCTTTAGCCTTCTACATCTGAGCGAAGCTCCTGTAGACCACACGTAAAGTGCATAATTTGGTCATAAGCCAAGTGACAATGTCTACCAGCATTACCCCCATTGGAATCTGTCAAATAATAGACGGTGCCATCTAATATCAATTTAAAATCAAATCTAAGATACACTACATGAACAAAAGTATGTGGACACCTGCTCGTCGAACATCTTATTCCAAAATCATGGGCGTTAATATGGAGTTGGTCCCCCTTTGCTGCTATAACAGCTTTCACTCTTTTGGGAAGGCTTGCCACACGTGACAAATGTTATTTGTCACATGCGCCGAATACAACAGGTCACCTTACAGGGAAATGCTTACTTTTTGCCCCCTCTCTCGCGTTGATCTTTCCTCTGCATGCCCCGCATGTCCTTCTTCATGCGGCAGTCCACCACTTTGAACTTCCCCTTGACGCCGCACAGCTTGGTTCCGGAGCCCTTCTTGGCCACAACGTTATTGCCAGAATCTTGTAGTATTTAAAATTTAAACCGCAATCCTGTATGGTCAAGTAACACACTGACACTCATTTGACCTCTGACCTTAGGTGCTTATGCTATCTGTCGGCATTACTCTGTGGTGATGTCCTCTGTCAGAGCGACCACATTGGGAATAGCCTCGATTGGGACCAAGTCGACACCTGAGAAAAGAGAGGAACGTCATAACGCCATAAAAAAACTATCACATCATGTTTAACTGCGATAGTAGTAATATAAAATGAATTAGTTGGTATACAGTGCATTCGGAAAGTATTCAGACCCCTTGACTTTTCCCACATTTTGCATTACAGCCTTATTCTAAAATAGATACAATTTTTTTTTTTCCCCTCAATCTTCACACAATATCCCATAATCACAAAGCAAAAACTTTTTTTAAATGTTAGTAAATGCTTTAAAAAATAAATAAAACTGAAATATTACATTTACATAAGTATTCAGACAATTTACTCAGTACTTTGTTGAAGCACCTTTGGCAGCGATTACATCCTCGAGTCTTCTTGGGTATGACGCTACAAGCTTGGCGCACCTGTACCTGTATTCTTCTCTGCAGATCCACTCAAGCTCTGTTAGGTTGGATGGTGAGCGTTGCTGCACAGCTATTTTCAGGTCTCTCCAGAAATGTTTGAGCCGGTTCAAGTCTGGGCTCTGGCTGGGCCACTCAAGGACATTCAGGGACTTGTCCCGAAGCCACTCCTGCATTGTCTTGGCTGTGTGCTTACGGTTGTTGTCTTTTTGGAAGGTGAATCTTCACCCCAGTCTGAGGACCTGAGCACTCTGGAGTAGGTTTTCATCAAGGATCTTTATACTTAGCTCCATTCATCTTTCCCTCAATTCTGACTAGTCTCCCAGTCCCTGCAGCTGAAAAACATCCCCATACCATGGTGCTGCCACCATCATGCTTCAGTGTAGGGATGGTGCCAGGTTTCCTCCAGATGTGACGCATGGCATTCAGGTCAAAGCGTTCAATCTTGGTTTCATCAGATGAGAGAATATTGTTTCTTATGATCGTAGAGTATTTTGGTGCCTTTTGACAAACTCCAAGCGGGCTGTCATGTGCCTTTTACTGAGGAGTGGCTTCCATCTGGCCACTCCTCCATAAAGGCCTGATTGATGGAGTGCTGCAGAGATGGTTGTCCTTCTGGAAGGTTATCCCATCTCCACAGAGGAACTCTGGAGCTCTGTCAGAGTGACCATCGGGTCCTGGTCACCTCCCTGACCAAGGCCCTTCTCCCCCAATTGCTCAGTTTGGCCAGGCGGCCAGCTCTTGGAAGTCTTGGTGGTTCCAATCTTCTTCTATTTAAGAATGATGGAGGCGACTGTGTTCTTGGGGACCTTCAATGCTGCAGAAATGTTTTGGTACCCTTCCCCAGATCTGTGCCTCGACACAATCCTGTCTCAGAGCTCTACGGACAATTCCTTCGACCTCGTGGCTTGGTTTTTTCTCTGACATGCACTGTCAACTTTGGGACCTTATATAGGCAGGTACGTGCCTTTGAAAATCATGTACAATCAATTGAATTTACCACAGGTGGGCTCCAATCATGTTGTAGAAACATCTAAAGGATGATCAATGGAAAAAGGATGCACCTGAGCTCAATTTCGAGTCTAATAGCAAAGGGTCTGAATACTTATATATATATATATATATATATCAGAGAATATTGTTTCAATCTACACACAATATCCCATAATGACAAAGCGAAAATAATTTTTGCTTTGTCATTATGGGATATTGTGTGTAGATTGATGAAAAAAATGTATTTAATCAATTTCACAAAAGTAATGTTACAAAATATGGAAAAAGTCAATGGTCTGAATACTTTCCGAATGCACTGTATATTAGTGGTGGAAGAGAGGAGGTTTGGCTCCCCAAAAATAAGACTGGAGACGGGCATAAACGTGGACGCCACCTGTAACCTAAGGTATGATCAAGAGAAAGAATGTAAACAAAATATTAACAATACAGTAGCAACTATTCAAAACAAGCAAAAACAACAATACTTCATTGGAAGACATGATAGGTCTATGATTGACATTTTTTGTTATTTAGCAGATGCTCCTATCCAGAGAGACCTACATGAGCAATTAGGGTTAAGTGCATTGCTCAAGGGCACATCGACATATTTATCAACTAGTCAGCTCAGGGATTTGAACCAGTGACCTTGCCCAACAGTCTTAACAGCTGTGCTACCTGCTGACCCAATCCTATTGCTAAAGTACAACTTGACTATCACTTAGTAGGGTTTGAGTGTATATTGAAATACTTTACAGGTGACAATGCTTGCTACTCACCAACCACCTGGAGCTGCACACAAGTCCACAAGAGCCCTGGACTTCTGCAGGAACTGGAATTTATGGTTCAACTGAATAAGTTTAAAGGAAGAACGTGAACGATATCCTGAAGGAGTGGAAAGCAAGTATTAAACACATATAACAAGCCAATGTCTACATAGCTAAGTTAGCTGTTTCAAAACAAACCAGCTGGCTTCAACTACTGTATCAGAACCCTGAAAAGCCAGTTAGTTTCTAACGTTACTAGCTAGCTATGTTATTGAGTATTGATGGCTAAGTATATGGGTCAAGTGCACCCGAATCACTGGTTGGCAACATTAGGTACATTATATATTCTCAAACTCAGAAGCACACAGTACAGCCAGAGTAGCTTTCTGTATCTTTAGCTAGCTAGTTAAGTTAGTCCATTTAAATGGGGCTAACGTTAATACTAATAGCACGATGTGTCTGGAGAAAGATAACAGATCCTACCTGTTTCCTTTGCTAAGTGGTGGAAATGATATTTTCTGGTCTTTCCAACTTTGAGTTTGTTCCCCAAGTTTGCTGGCGTTGTTGATCACTTAAGACGAAAATTGTGCGTTTCCTTTGGAATAATATGATTTACATATGACTGACGCATATCGTCAACCACCTTCATTAAAACGGAACACGTGTGGCTTCTCTGCGCATGAAATCTAACTCGCATAACAGTTTGACGCCTGGAAACATTATTGAGTTGTTGTAACTAAAAACAGTAGGCCTTTAATTTGTATATGTAAAGTACATTCACGTTACATTGTTTTTTGATTATTATTCAATTCGTTTTGTCAGTTTTTCTATCGTTAGAATTTTAGATGATGTTTTAAACTGTCTGTGCTTGACAAGATTGAATTATATGAAGAATCAAACCCAACATAATAAAGAATAAAGATTTTTGAAACTGCAGTAAACGTGCAGTAACTGCAGTTGACTGTGGTATTTTGGATGCTGTAATTGCATTATAACTGCAGTTCAACTGCTCTATTATTCTGCAGTTATACTGCCCTCTAACTGCAGTTACAATGCAAAATTACTGCAGTAAAAAAAACTGTTGCTTTGGACGTAGTATTTGCAACATACTGTAGTTATACTGCACTCTAACTGCAGTCTTCTTTCGTAATGGATGCGATACTTCAGTTCTTTATTAATTATTCTTTTGTTACATTTTACATTTCATTCTAACTTCATTCTCACACAACCAATCCTTTGAACATCTCCAAATGTGTATCTCCAGCAAGATACTGCATTAATTGTAATGTTGGCAACATCTCTACTGTATACAGTACTTTGTCTGCTTGGCCTCATACAAATGATGATACAAAGGGTCATTGCATCCATGTTTTATGACAGTGGGTAAAGATGAGTATCCATTTATCTTCTTAACCAAAATAAGATTGTTTCCCAGAACAGTAGTAGCACAGGACAGTGCTGCTGTTGTTGAGGGGCTTCAGAAGGGTCGGTTTCTGGAGCGTGTGTTGATCAGTCCAAGAACAGAGAAGGCACTTGCTGCAGCCGTCACCAAACTGATAGCTCCAATGGCCCGTGTGGCCTGTGGACGTGGGAAAAACACAATTGTAACTTGAATACAATAACATCTAATGTAGTATCATGAAATTATAAGTGTATGGTGGTGGAAAGGGAGACAACATAGTGGCTTATACCACAATATATAGATTTCAAGTCGTGATGAGGGCTAGAATGGCATTTTATACATTAGAAAAAAAGGAGAGAGTAATGCCAAATATCCAAATTGTCACAGAGGCACTTATGCATGTAAATCTGAGAGGATTATATAAGTATATGAAATATAGTGGAAACTCTACCTGCCCTGTAAGAAGGTATAATACCGGTAAACTATTATCAAATCATGATTGGACACTGAAACCTATGGGGAGTGGCTGGGTATCGATTTGGGATTGGGCATCAGCGAAGACATTGAGAGAGAGAATACAGAGCATACACAGGAAGATAGAGACAGGAAGAGTGCGAGAAAGAGAGAAAGAAGGATTGAGAGACCTGCTCAGATACCCCCTCCCCGTAGCGCAGCAAGGTGACAAAGTGCTCGCAGTTACTGCCCAACAGGTCATAAGACACCTCCTGGCCAATGAGGTCTTGAGATCGCTGAATTATGTCATCGACAGGCAATGGAGTGCGGTCGTCGTCGTATTTGTTGTTGACCCGGTACGAGTCATCTCCAACCACTTCCTTTAGAAGCTGCATTCGGACCACTGCCTTTCGACTGAACACTGACTTCACACTGGAGATGGCTGCAGCCTGACTCTCGTCTACAGGAGAGAGACAATATTAAATGGGTGTGAAGGGGTAGCATTATTATGGTTATTGAGTGGTTGGAATTCATTCAAACTTGCATGGATAAATGTGGATTTGAGTGAATCCCACCCTTTCACAATGCTGAATACATTCACAAAGGGGTGTTGACTTGTTATGCGTGTGTTTTTTTTTAAAACTCAAACGTATTGAGCAAGTTAGTGCATTTGAAGCGTTCACATTCTGTAAGATCCAATATGATACATAAAACACCAATACGACACACATACAACATATCCTAACTCAAGCTAGGATTTGCCCTCATGTCCACACTGCTTTCACTGACCAACAGGTGTCAAGTTGATGATATAACCATCTCCCAGGTACAGAGCCCAGTGCTGATAGGCCGGTCTGAAGATCTCAATGAGGTCACCAGGCTGGGGGGTCCCAGGGGGGTCAAGAGGGTTGGGGTCATTAGAGGCCATCTATAGGGAAAGGAAGTGATGTCAGAAGATTTACACACATGCTCAACAATGTAGGATATTGCCTCCATTTACAATCAACATACTATTATTTAGTATCGAAAAACACTCAAATGGTTTACAAACCACAACCTCTCTCCACATGTGTAAGGGGCTGAGGTCACCGCTGCTAATTTAACCATCAAACTCTCTCCTATCACTATGGGTTCAATGAAGTTCAATGAGGAGAGTAACCCCTTTCTCCCTGAATACAATATTCATGTACTCTGAGGTCCCAAAGATGTATATTTATTTTAATTTTATTTCACCTTTATTTAACCAGGTTGACCAGTTGAGAGCAAGTTCTCATTTACAACTGCGACCTGGCCAAGATAAAGCAAAGCGGTGCGATGAGTGCAGATGAGGATGTGCAAGTCGAAATACTGGTATGCAAAAGAGCAGAAAAACAAATATGGGGATGAGGTATGTACAGTGCCTTGCGAAAGTATTCGGCCCCCTTGAACTTTGCGACCTTTTGCCACATTTCAGGCTTCAAACATAAAGATATAAAACTGTATTTTTTTGTGAAGAATCAACAACAAGTGGGACACAATCATGAAGTGGAATGACATTTATTGGATATTTCAAACTTTTTTAACAAATCAAAAACTGAAAAATTGGGCGTGCAAAATTATTCAGCCCCTTTACTTTCAGTGCAGCAAACTCTCTCCAGAAGTTCAGTGAGGATCTCTGAATGATCCAATGTTGACCTAAATGACTAATGATGATAAATACAATCCACCTGTGTGTAATCAAGTCTCCGTATAAATGCACTTTGGGGCTTTAGTGACAAAATGGATGGCACTGTGATAGACTGCATCCAATTTACTGAGTAGAGTGTTGGAGGCTATTTTATAAATGACATCGCCGAAGTCAAGGATCGGTAGGATAGTCAGTTTTACGAGGGTATGTTTGTCAGCATGAGTGAAGGAGGCTTTGTTGCGAAATAGGAATCCGATTCTAGATTTAACTTTGGATTGGAGATGCTTAATGTGAGTCTGGAAGGAGAGTTTACAGTCTAGCCAGACACCTAGGCATTTATAGTTGTCCACATATTCTAAGTTAGAACCGTCCAGAGTGGTGATGCTAGTCAGGCGGGCGGGTGCGGGCAGCGATCAGTTGAACAGCATGCATTTCATTTTACTAGCATTTAAGAGCGGTTGGAGGCCACGGAAGGAGAGATGTATGGCATTGAAGCTCGTCTGGAGGTTAGTTAACACAGTGTCCAAAGAAGGGCCAGAGGTATACAGAAGGGTGTCGTCTGCATAGAGGTGGATCAAAGAATCACCCGCAGCAAGAGCGACATCACTGATATATACAGAGAAAAGAGTCGGCCCAAGAATTTAACCCTGTGGCACCCCCATAGAGACTGCCAGAGGTCCGGACAACAGGCCCTCCGATTTGACACACTGATCTCTATCTGAGAAGCAGTTAGTGAACCAGGCGAGGCAGCCATTAGAGAAACCAAGGCTGTTGAGTCTGCCGATAAGAATACGGTGATTGACAGAGTCGAAAGCCTTGGCCAGGTCATTGAAGATGGTTGCACAAGTACTGTCTTTTATCAATGGTGGTTATGATATTGTTTAGGACCTTGAGCGTGGCTGAGGTGCACCCATGACCAGCTTGGAAACCAGATTGCATAGCGGAGAGGTACTGTGGGATTCGAAATCGTCGGCGATCTGTTTGTTCACTTGACTTTCGAAGACTCTAGAAAGGCAGGGCAGGATTGATATAGGTCTGTAACAGTTTGGGTATAGCGTGTCTCCCCCATTGAAGAGGGGGATGACCGCGGTTCAATCTTTAAGAATCTCAGACGATACAAAAGAGAAGTTGATCAGACTAGTAATAGGGGTTGCAACAATGGTGGTGGATAATTTTAGGATGAGATGGTCCAGATTGTCTATCCCAGCTGATTTGTAGGGATGCAGATTTTGCAGCTCTTTCAGAACATCAGCTGTCTGGATTTGGGTGAAGGTAAAGCGGGGGGGGGGGGGGGGGGGGCTTGGGCCAGTAGCTGCG
This sequence comes from Oncorhynchus mykiss, assembly GCF_013265735.2. Classification (NCBI taxonomy): domain Eukaryota; kingdom Metazoa; phylum Chordata; class Actinopteri; order Salmoniformes; family Salmonidae; genus Oncorhynchus; species Oncorhynchus mykiss. The sequence goes on along the minus strand of NC_048569.1, from coordinate 52,225,922 downwards.
GGAGGTGCAGAGCTGTTGTCCGGGGTTGGGGTAGCCAGGTGGAAAGCATGGCCAGCCGTAGAGAAATGCTTATCGATATTCTCGATTATTGTGGATTTATCAGTGGTGAAAGTGTTTCCTTGTCTCAGTGTAGTTGGCAGCTGGGAGGAGGTACTCTTATTCTCCATGGACTTTAGTGTCCCAAAACTTTTTGGAATTAGTGCTGCAGGATGCAAATTTCTGTTTGAAAAAGCTAGCCTTTGCTTTCCTAACTGACTCTGTGTATTGGTTCCTGACTTCCCTGAATAGTTGCATATTGTGGGGACTATTTGATACTAGTGCAGTACGCCACAGGGTGTTTTTGTGCTGGTCAAGGGCAGTCAAGTCTGGAGTGAACCAAGGGCTATATCTGGAAAGCACTTTTAAAGAACAACCAGGCATCCTCTCGCGATGGGATGAGGTCAATACCCTTCCAGGATACCCAGGCCAGGTCGATTAGAAAGGCCTGCTCGCTGAAGTGTTTTAGGGAGCGTTCGACAGTGATGAGGGTGGTCGTTTGACCGCGGACCCATAACAGACGCAGGCAATGATCGCTGAGATCCTGGTTGAAGACAGCAGAGGTGTATTTAGAGGGTTAGTTGGTCAGGATGATATCTATGAGGGTGCCCATGTTTATGGATTTGCGATTGTACCTGGTAGGTTTTTTGATAATTTGTGTGAGATTGAGGGCACCTAGCTTAGATTGTAGGATGGCTGGGGTGTTAAGCATATCCCAATTTAGGTCACCTAGCAGTACAAACTCTGAAGATAGACGGGGGGCAATCAATTCACATATGGTGTCCAGGGCACAGCTGGGAGCTGAGGGGGATCTACTGTATAACAAGTGGCGACAGTGAGGGACTTATTTCTGGAGAGATGGATCTAGCTCGAACTGTTTGGGCATAGACCTGGATAGTATGACAGAACTGTGCAGGCTCTCTCTACAGTAGATTGCAATTCCGCCCCCTTTAGCAGTTCTGTCTTGGCGGAAAATGTTGTAGTTGGGGATGGAAATTTCAAATTCTTTGGTGGCCTTCCTAAGCCAGGATTCAGACACGGTTAGGACATCAGGGTTGGCGGAGTGTGCTAAAGCAGTGAATAAAGCAAACTTAGGGGGGAGGCTTCTGAGGTTAACATGCATGAACCCAAGGCTTTTACGGTTGCAGAAGTCAGCAAATGGGTTAACCTCTATATCACCAGAGTACCATGTACACTGACAAAAGTTATACCCTAAAACACATCAGTGTCTGTGACTAATGCTACTGGTTTAAATAAAAAATAAAAACTGTATTTGGTGAGTGCACATGTATTTATTTATTTAAATGAATCACAAATAGTTTTCTTATTTCTAGACTTTGTGTAGAGAATGGCAGTTGCACACTCTACAGACAATTAATTTCAAGTCAGTCCTCAAGGGAATTAGTTATACATTTAATAAGAAAAATAATAATAATTGTAATTCAAGAAAATTAAATCCTAATAGCAAAATGTTCCCATCCATATAAGGGTCTATCTCCCAACCTGCCCCATATACAGTAGCTAAGTTGAAGGTCAACAGGGTCATAGACATACAGTAGATATAGGCCTATACATATTAATCATGCCAAAGACAATTGAGGTGAAAATAAGAAACTTTCGCACACAAAACGTTACTCACAGTAGAGGTTGCACTTTTTCTATCCATCCCACATCATGCTTCCACAAATTCTGAAAGAAGAAACATGGATGAAACCATGTCACCCCCCCCATCACCATCTGTTTGAGAGTAGACCTTATAGTTCAGTGTTTCCCAACCCTGGTCCTCGAGTACCACCAACAGTACACATTTTTATTATAACAATGGACAAGCACACCTGATTCAGCTTGTCACAATAATCATAAAGCCCTCAATGAGCTGAATGAGGTGTGTGTCCAGGACTACAACAAAAATGTTTGCTTGTTGGAGGTACTCGAGGACCAAGGCTGGGAAACACTGCTATAGTTATCCTTGTGCTATTGACTGCATTCCTACTATGCATATCTGTGCCATACCCAAATGGTATTTTCATAACAACTATTCTCTGAAAAACATGTTCAATCAATAAAAAAGGAAAGGAGAGAGACGATAAAATGTACTTGAATTTTGATGTTTCTTTTGTGGTAATATTCTTCGATCATGGTAGGTGATCTAATTTCACAGAGAGAGAAAGTGCTGGAGAACAGGGTACAATGTAGTGGGTAAGGTCACACACATACACACAGAGACAATACACCAAGCTCTTGTGCCACGCACAGTCACAATGGGACCTACATAATAGAGAAACTGACAGAAAATGTGTTTGTCACCACTGAAAGTAATCAGACTTTGACATTGGGGGGGAAAAACATTTATAAATGTTTAGGGAGCATTTATAATGAGTGTCAAAGTCATAGTTCAAGAACATATATGTGTAAAATTAGAGACAATATAGTCCAATACATGTAAAGGGAAGATAAAATGTCCATACATTTGTATTCGGCCACACAGAGAATATCTCTGAGTACACCTGGCATGTGATGAAATCTATAGCATCCTGGGAGAGCTATGTGTGTATCCATGTTATCATTAATTCATAAGTCTGAAGCTATGTGGTGGAACATTAAACCATGTTTAGTGATGTTATTTACAAAATGAGCACATAAATATTTGTGTACTTCAAATTAAATTATACTTGACATAATTCAATGTAGGTCCTATAGCCTAAAAGTGTGTTACTTTATTACAACTTCAGAATACTATTCAACTGTATACAAAAACAAAGAAGTAATACTTACTCGAACACTAACACCTTTTTCTTCCTCTCCATTTTAGTGCTCCATGATTTATAGCCGCACGTTTTGAAAGTCAGATGAGGGAAATAATTCAATCCAAGTCCTTGTGATGGTCGGTTATCTGAGGGAAAAATCTAACTTATTCGGATTAGAGTCCCTCTGATTGCTTGGTGAAAATTGAAGCGGTGCTTGAGGTCCTGCAGGTAGGTAGTGTTTCATGTGCATACGTCGTGGTATGGTATCGACTTTGACAGATGATGACAGTCACCGGGTTACTGCCACAGTTCACTGATGCTAGAAGGCTGTCCCTTCCATAGCAGCACTGACAGTGTGTATTCATAGTGTATCAATAAAGAATGCTTTGATATTATGTAGTAAGATGACTGACCATTCCTGCAACAAATTATCATCACTGGCATGGAAATTATGTACATAAGTCAGTTTGTGGCTGAGCCTTGAATATTTTTTTATGTAATGAATTATAATGAGGTCTGTTTTGAATAGGCTGTAATATAATTCCAATAGACCATTTTCTTAAGTTATACACTAATTCTCTCCCAGGAGGGCAGTACGTAGCCTACCTGTCTGTATTTATTTTATTTAGGCTATTTCATGTAGTCAGCGGTATTGGGCAAATCTTGTAGGCTACTAAATGACAGGTGCAATGTTACCCATGGGTATTTTTTATTTAACTAGGCAAGTCTGTTAAGAACAAATTCTTATTTACAATGACGTCCTAAGAACAGTGGGTTAACTGCCTTGTTCAGGGGCAGAACAATACATTTTTACCCAATGCTGGCCCAATGCTCTAACCACTAGGCTACCTGCCGCCCCGAATGCTAGCTAGCTAGCTAGTTAGCATTTACAGTATTGCAGATAGTAACTCGTAAGGTCATATTCGGGTTAATCTGTTAACATGCACCTTTGATATCCTGCCCACTGTAACGGTTGTCTTGGGTGGAAGAAGGATCGGACCAAGGTGCAGCGTGGTAAGTGTCCATAATGTATTTTAATATAGACAAATGAACACTCGAACAAAAACAATAAACAATGACGTGAATTACAAAACCGAAACAGTACCGTGTGGCGATAAACACTCACACGGAAACAAACACCCACAATTCAAAAGTGAAACCCAGGCTACCTAAGTATGATTCTCAATCAAAGACAACTAACGACACTTGCCTCTGATTGAGAACCATACTAGGCTGAAACAGAAACCAAACATAGAAAAACAAACAGACCACCCACCCCAACTCACGTCCTGACCATACTAAATAAAGACAAAACAAAGGAAATAAAGGTCAGAACATGACACCCACGAATATATCTGTAACCATGAAAAAACAGAATATTCCTAAATTGAATAGTAACTGAAATCTGGACACCGACTGTAGGCCTATAACCTCTCACATGTAGCGTAATATTAACTCCTGCAGAATTATGCATTTCTTGCAGTAAAATGATACAACAAATGTTAATTTTGTCTCGGGAACAGCAGTGGAGAAATATAATTTATTTCTTTCAGCATCTCTTGAGAAAATGCAAAGCCTGTGTAATGCATTCTTTGACACTGTATGCAAGTAGACAGTATTTCAACCACAAGCAAGATGATGCCGACAGATGGTTGTCTAGCTTCTAGTCCTTAGGAAACTATGCAGTATTTTTTATTTTTTTAATGTATTATTTCTTACATTGTTAGCCCAGAAAATCTTAAGTGTTATTACATACAGCCGGGAAGAACTATTGGATATCAGAGCAACGTCAACTTACCAACATTACGACCAGGAATACGACTTTCCCGAAGTGGATATTTTGTTTGCACAACCACCCAGAGCATTGGGTCTAACCCCAGAGGCCGACCCAAAACAACGTCGCCGCAGAAGAGGTAGACATAACGACCTCCTGGTCAGACTTCAAAGGTGTGCACACCACCAACCACGTCCGAGTATATTACTCACCAATGTCCAGTCTCTAGACAACAAGGTAGACAAAATTAGGGCAAGGTTTTCTTTCCAGAGAGACATCAAAGATTATAACATTCTCTGTTTCACGGAAACATGGCTCTCAGGATATGTTGTCGGAGTCTGTACAGCCACCTGGATTCTTCATGCGTCGCGCCGACAGAAATAAACCTCCCTTCTGGGAAAAAGAAGGGTGGCAGTGTATGCTTCATGATTAATGACTCATGGTGTAATCGTAACAACATACAGGAATGTACTTTTGTTTACCTGACCTAGAATTCCTTACAATTAAATGCAGACCATATTATCTCCAAAAATAATTATCGTCGGTGATTGTCACAGCCGTGTATATCCCCCCTCAAGCCGATACTACAACGGCCCTAAAGGAACTTCACTGGACTCTATGCAAACTGGAAACCATATATCCTGAGGCTTCATTTATTGTAGCTGAGGATTTTAACAAAGCAAATTTGAGAACAAGGCTACCTAAATTCTACCAGCATATTGATTGTAGCACTTGTGTGGGTAATACAGTGGATCACTGCTACTTTAACTTCCGCGATGCATACAAGGCCCTCCCCTGCCCTCCCTTCGGCAAATATGACGACGACTCCATTTTGATACTAGGCAGAAACTCTAACAGGATGTTCCCATGACAAGAACTATTCAATGCTGTTCTGACCAATCGGAATCCACGCTTCAAGATTGTTTTGAACATGCAGACTGGGAAATGTTCCGGGCAGCCTCGGAGAATAACATTTATTTATACGCTGATTCAGTGAGAGAGTTCAAATAGAAGCACATTGGAGATGTTGTACCCACTGTGACTATTAAAACCTACCCTAACCAGAAACCGTGTATAGATGGCGACATTCGCGCAAAACTGAAAGGGCGAACCATCGCATTTAACCATGGAAAGATGGACTGGGAATATGGCCGAGTATAATGTAGTTATTCCCTCCGCAATGCAATCAAACAAGCAAAATGTCGGTATAGGAACAAAGTGGAGTCGCAGTTCAACGGCTCAGAGACGAGACATATGCGGCAGGGTCTACAGGCAATCACTGACTACAAAAAGAAAACCAGCCATGTCACAGACACCGTCTTGCTTCCAGACAAACTAAACACCTTCTTTGCCCGCTTTGAGGATAATACAGTGCCCCCGACACGGCACGCTACTAAGGACTGCGGGTCCCCCCTCTCCTTCTTCTTGGCCGACGTGAGTAAGACATTTAAACGTGTTAACCCAAGCAAGGCTGCTGGCCCAGATGGTATGCCTAGCCGCGTCCTCAGAGCATGCGCAGACCAGCTGGTGTGTTTACGGACATTTTCAATCTCTCCCTGTCCCAGTCTGCTGTCCCTACATAATTCAAGATGGCCACCATTGTCCCTGTACCCAAGAAGGCAAAGATAACTAAATGACTATCGCCCCATAGCACTTCTGTCATCATCGTGCTTTGAGAGACTAGTCAAGGATCATATCACCTCCACCTTACCTGCCACGATAGACCCATTCCGAGCTGTTGTTTTGCCACTGAACAAGGCACTGTTCCCTGTTTAGGCCGTCATTGTAAATAAGAATTTGGTCTTAACTGACTTGCCTATTTAAATAAAGGTTCAATAAATAAAACATATTTGCATACCGCCCCAATAGGTCCACAGACGACGCAATCGCCATCACACTGCACAATCTCATCTGGACAAGAGGAATACCTCTGTAAGAATGCTGTTAATTGATTACAACTTAGCATTCAACAGCATAATACCCTCCAAGCTCATCATTAAGCTTGAGGCCCTGGGTCTCAACCCCACCCTGTGCAATTGGTTACTGGACTTTCTGACGGGCCACCCCCAGGTGGTGAAGGTAAGAAACAACATCTCCGCTTCGCTGATCCTCAATACTGGGGCCCCACAAGGGTGTGTGCTCAGCCCCCTCATGTACTCCTTGTTCATCCATGACTGCGTGGCCATGCACGCCTCCAACTCAATCATCAATTTTGCAGACGACACAACAGTAGTGGGCTTGATTACCAACAATGACGAGACAGCCTACAGGGAGGAGGTGAGGGCACTCGGAGTGTGGTGTCTGGAAAACAACCTCTCACTCAACGTCAACAAAGGAGATGATCATGGACTTCAGGAAACAGCAGAGGAAACACCTCCTATCCACATCGACGGGACAGCAGTGGAGAAGGTGGAAAGTTCAGTTCCTCGGCATACACATCACGGACAAACTGAAATGGTACACCCACGCAGACAGTGTAGTGAAGAAGGTGCAACAGCGCCTCTTCAACCTCAGGAGGTTGCACAACCACAAGCCCCTCCAGAGGGTGGTGCGGTCTGCACAACGCAAGCTACCTGCCCTCCAGGACACACCTATTGCACCCGATGTCACAGGAAGGTCAAAAAGATCAGCAATAATAAAATATGCACCCAAGAAGAACTGAAAAAATGGTCATTGTTTTCTCAGCTTTTCATTTCCTTAAAACCCACCAAACTGGCATTTGGACATATTGCACAGGGACAGTCTTTCCATTGTTTTGGAGTTATGGTGTTTTCTCCCTGGTCCCTAAAAGAAAAGACATTTATCAGTGTTAAATAGATTACTAATGCATTCATTCTATCAATGTAAGACATTCTGGTTAACACATTTATTTAGTCTTCTGGAGCAACAAGTTATGACAGAAGAGAAGCTGCATGTATCTAAATATAGTTGACAAACAAATGGGCTTACCAAAAGCAGAAAGTTGTGTCGTGTCTTTAGTATCCTTAATGTGATGACATACTATTTTATCAAATCGATTACCTAATGTTTAATTGATTACATGATTTAATTAAATCAAGCAACAATTTACTCATTAATGACCTGGGGCACCACAGAGAAGTTTATTTAAGGAGTTCGGTCTTCCGAATTAACTCTTAGAGATCTCAAGATCTTATAAGGGCACAAGGCGAGACCCAGATGCAGACACAGGAGGTGTAACGGCTGTCTTCCTCCTCCTCCAACGAGGAGCAAGCAAACACTGAAACAAAACAATAAACGACACGTGAAATAACCAACCGAAACAGTTCCGTGTGGAACACACAGACATAGAAAACACAAGTGGGAAAAGGCTACCTAAGTATGATTCTCAATTAGAGACAACTAATGACACCTGCCTCTGATTGAGAACCGTACCAGGCCAAACGCAAACACAACATAGAAAACAGAACATAGACAACCCACCCAACTCACGCCCTGAACATACTGAAACAAAGACAAATCAAAGGAACTAAGGTCAGAACGGGACAGGAGGCAGATGGTTGGAGTCTTAGATGTTTATTAATCCAAAAAGGGTTAGGCAAGAGAATGGTCGTGTACAGGCACAAAGTCAAAACCAGTTCTGAGTCTAGTAGGTACCGAAGGGCAAGCAGGCTCGAGGTCAGGGCAGGCAGAATGGTCAGGCAGGCGGGAATGGAGTCCAGAAAACAGGCAAGGGTCAAAACCAGGAGGACTAGCAAAAGAGAATAGAAAAAGGAGTATGGGAAAAAACGTGTTGGTTGACTTAACACACATACAAGACGAACTGGAACAGAGAGAAAGGAAACACAGGGAAAATAAGCGACACCTGGAGAGGGTGGAGACAATAACAAGGACAGGTGAAACAGATCAGGTTGTGACAGATCTCTTACATTTCAGTCATCAGTCATTAATTATTCTTTACCTTCTATCAGTCTCATCTGAATGTTGCAAAATTCTTGGTTATCTGCACGAACCCTAGTTTCCATAATGAATCAGCAATATACAAATTGGCTTAACTTTTTTTTTACTAACTAAATAATCACAGAAATACATAACAAACCATAGATATTGGTTACTAGCAATGATAGAAAAGTCCCTAGTGGGCTAAGCCGACATGACAGCTTGGTAGAAAAAAGGAAAGGGGTGAGACTGAGAAAGAGCGGGAAAGACAAAATGGATTCATAACACACAGTCTATAATTATATTAATTAAAATGTCAATCCTTTGCACATGAACGCTCATTAGAGAATGAGCTCATTAGAGAATGAGCTCATTAGAGAATAATTGCAATGTATATATATTTACGCCCGTATGTTGTTGTCGTCTTCTCTGTTGGAATCCTCATTTGTCCTGTAGGGTTCATCAGAGTCTCTGGTTAACTTTCATTGAAGTCGCTATCTTTTGTTCATAGAATAGATGCTTCGGCAGTTGTCTGTATTCTCATTCTAGGTTTAGGTCATTTCTAGCTGCAGACTAGTAATTATGCGTCTAAGATTTGCTCTTATTCTGTAGTGATCGACTGTCTCACCATTTCCAGCCGTGTAGCCAAACTACAGCTGTTTGGTCTCCGATCTTGTAGTTTTAAACCATTTCACACGTAGCTTTAGCTACATGTTTTCTAATCTTCTTAACCATTCGAGACGTCCGGCTTACCGAGGGTCTCTTTGGGATCTTGTAGTTTAAACCACTTTACACACCAGCGTCACCTGTCATGTTTTGGTCTGGTGTGAATTTCTTCAGGAGTGGGTTTTATTCTCTTCAGAGAAAAGGGCGGTCCTAAAACGCCTAATGTGATGTCTGGGCTCACGGGGGTGTGGCCACTGACTAGTTAACCTTTACATGAAAATCGGTATCTCATTTAGAAGGTTAAGATGACATTACAACTTTTCACAAATAGTTTCATGTTTAATCACATAAGTTTCACAATATTCAGATGTAAACCTGACAGCTGGGAAATGTACACTTTAAGAGATACCGTTATGTGTGTTTCCTGTCCTCCATGAGATCACCAAATGAAACTCACTCGTCATAACTGTCCCTTAAGTGTCCACGGACCATTCCCACATTCTCAAAAGTAGAGATATTATTTAATTCTCCCATTTTGGGTATTCGAAGTTTGGCCAAGTCAAGATCATTGTTCTCTCTCTCTCTCTCCCTCAATACTGCATGTCCAAAGGGGGAGAGGGTCCCTACCAGGAATGTACGACCTGTCGTTAAATCATAAAACTGTGGAGAAAGAGAGAGAGGGAGAGTGGGGGCTATTATCCTCCCCCCAGGGCACGTCATGACAGTCGTCTTAATTAGGGGTGAAAGTGGCCAGTAGGATATACGGTCCAGTACTGAGTATCAGGAAAAGTATTTATTATGGAATTATGGTGGATCGAACTGCGCAGGTAAGATGTGTTTGTCAATCAGATGAAAACACACAACACACATGATATGTGAAGCTGAGCCTGTGCAGACTGCAAAAAAACTATAGTAAACGGGATAAGATGTTTACATGCCACAGTATTCCATCTAAGATCAGCATATCCGAATACAAGCTTTTGGGGTTTATTAGAAACAGGATATGATGTTTATATGTGTCAACTCAAAAACAGAATACTTGACTATCCTGAATAATAACGGGATATAGGTGTGCATGTAAACATAGTGCAGATCTAGCGCCCACTTTCGGCTGCCTAGGCTAGTTCAAAATGAAGGTGAAAATATAAAAGGTGCTACAGATATGATTTATTTATATTTTTACATTATAATTTCAGAAAATGTCCATAATATACCTGCAGTAATAGTGGAATGACAGTGTTTCACAGTATTACTTTCCCGCCAGTGTTGTGCTTGGCTGTGATATTGGCGTATTGATTTCTGCTGCCGGAGAGGCATCAGCTGTCAAAATGGGAAAGCTGTTTTGACTTTGTGTCTGTGTTATTTAGTGAAAATCACTGTCATTTCCTGGTTTCTAAAATTCTACACTGTTTGCTCAATTTCAGTTCATATGTGAGATAAAAAAAAAACACTGAATAGAGTAGGGAATCATTGTACCTTCTAAATGTTTGCTTTTACAGATGTTTAAAGCTGGTGGACTGGGGCCTCCTGAGTGATGCAGTGGTCTAAGGCACTGCATCACAGGTCTACCTGTGCCACTAGAGATTCTGGGTTCAAGTCCAGGCTCTGTCGCAGCCGGCCGCAACCGGGAGGCCCATGGGGCGGCGCACAATTGGCCCAGCGTCGTCTGGGTTAGGGAGTGTTTGGCTGGCAGGGATATCCTTGTCTCATCCCCGCACTAGCGACTCCTGTGGCAGGTCGGGCACAGTGCACGCCGACACGGTCACCAGATCTACGGTGTTTCCTCCAACACATTGGTGCGGCTGGCTTTCGGGTTGGATGGGCATTGTGTCAAGAAGCAGTGGTTGGGTTGTGTTTTGGAGGACGCATGGCTCTCGACCTTCGCCTCTCCCGAGCACGTACGGGAGATGCAGCAATGAGACAAGACTGTAACTACTACCAATTGGATACCATGAAACTGGGGAGAGAAAAGGGGTGAAAAATACAAATAATAAATAAAAAATAAAAAAGCTGGTGGACCAACAGTAAAAAGCTCAAGTGCGAGTCTCTGCCATTTTACGGGAAATTGGATGTGGGGGAAGGGGGATATTTGTTTTGAGTGCTGTTGCAATTCACCTAGTGTAGCACCTTTAATATGTATACCTACTTCTAGAAGCATTGTCAAGAGTCAAGGTGCACACTTTTCTTCTGCTCCTCTACTTATCAACAACAACAAAAATTGCAAACAAAAACTTCTTGCAGAATGTGCCAGATAAAGCATGTCACAATATTATCCACAGTAGATCTACTCCAGTGTCTCTCTAGTAATTAGCCTACTATCAACCTGGAGAGGTAGAGGAACATATGCACTGTTCAAGATGACTGTGTGATCACGCTCTCCGTAGCCGATGTATTTAGTATTTGGTATATTATTAGGATCCCCATTAGCTGTTGCAAAAGCAGTAGCTACTCTTCCTGGGGTCCGCACAAAACATGAAACATGAAACATGACATAATACATAACATTAATAGTCAAGAACAGCTCAAGGACAGAACTACATAAAAAAATGTTTAAGGCACCCATAGCCTACATATCAATGCATACATACAAACTATCTAGGTCAAATAGGTGAGAGGAGTTGTGCCATGAGGTTCTGCATTATCTGTTTAAAAAACAACTAGGTTTACTGTTTATTTTAGCAATATGAGATGGAACGGCATTGGGGACTGTGAAACACCCCTGGTGGCATGTCTGGTGGGGTACGTGTGTGTGTCAGATCTGTGTGTAAGTTGACTATGCAAACAATTTGGGATTTTCAACGCCTTAACGTTTCTTATAAAATGAAGAAGTGATGCAGTCAGTCTCTCCTCAACTCTTAGCCAAGAGAGACTGGCATGCATAGTATTTATATCAGCCCTCTGATTACAACGAAGAGCAAGATGTGTCGCTCTGTTCTGGGCCAGCTGCAGCTTAACTAGGTCTTTCCTTGCAGCACTGGACCACACAACTGGACAATAATCAAGATTAAACCAAACTAGAGCAGAACTTGCTTTTTGGAGTGTGGTGTCAAAAACCAGAGCATCTCTTTATTACAGACAGACCTTTGTCCATCTTTACAGCTATTGAATCTATATGTTTTGACCAATGAAGTTTACAATCTAAGGTAACGCCAACGCCATTCATTACCAGATCCAGCTGAGGACTAGAACTTAGGGAATGATTTGTACCAAATAGAATGCTCTTAGTTTTAGAGATGTTAAGGACCAGTTTATTACTGGCCACCCTTTCCAAAACAGACTACAATCCTTTGTTAAAGGTTTCAGTGCCTTCATTAGCTGTGGTTGCTGATGTGTATATGGTTGAGTCATCAGCATACATGGACACACATGCTTTGTTTAATGCCAGTGGCAGGTCATTGGTAAAATAGAAAAGAGGGCCTAGAGAGCTGCCCTGCGGTACACCACACTTTACATGTTTGACATTAGAGAAGCTTCCATTAAAGAAAACCCGTTGAGTTCTATTAGTTAGTTAACTCAGAATCCACAATATGGCAGAGGTTAAAAAGCCATAACACACACAGTACATTTTTTCAACAAATGGTTATGGTCAATAATATAAAAGGCTGCACTGAAATCTAACAGTCCAGCTCCCACCAATCATCAAACATTTGTGTCAGTGTTGAGTGCCCTTCTCTATAAGCATGCGGAAAGTCTGTTGTTAATTTGTTTACAGAGAAATAGCATTGCATTTGGTCAAACACCATTTTTTCCAATATTTTCCTAAGAGCTGGCAGCAAGCTTGTAGGTCTGCTGTTAGAACCAGTAAAGGCTGCTTTACCACTCTTGGGAAGCGGAATTACTTTGGCTTCCCTAAAGGCCTGAGGACAAAGACTTTCCTCTAGGCTCAGATTAAAGATATGACAGATATGATTAGCGTCAGCTACCATCCTCAGTAGCTTCTATATAAGTTGTCAATGCCAGGAGGTTTGTCATTATTGATCGATAACAATAATTTTCCACCCACACTAACTTTACAGAATTCAAACTTGCAATGCTGTTCTTTCATTATTCGTTTTTTTATGCATGAATACAGATGGCTCACTGTTTGTTGTTGGCATTTTCTACATTTTCTAAGTTTGGCCACTTTGCCAATGAAGTAATCTTATGGTTTTGTGATGAACAAGCCATCTGATTCGATGAAAATTGGAGTTGAATTTGTCTTTCTGCCCATGATTTCATTTGAAGTACTCCAAACTTTTTTCCACCATTCTTTATATCATCGATCTTGGCTTCATAACATAGTTTCTTCTTCTTTTTGTTGAGTTTAGTCACATAATTTCTCAATTTGCAGTACGTCAGTCAGTCAGATGTGCAGCCAGACTTATTAGCCACTCCTTTTGCCCCATCTCTTTCAACCATATAGTTTCTCAGTTCCTCATCAATCCATGGAGCCTGAACAGTACTAACAGTCAGTATCTTAACAGGTGCATGTTTATCAATAATTGGAAGAAGTAAATTCATAAATTAATCAAGTGCAGAGTCTAGATGCTCCTCATTAATCACGTCAGACCAACAGGGTATATGAAGCGGTTTGGGCCGCCTGGCTCGTTGTGAACTGTGTGAAGACCATTTCTTCCTAACAAAGACCATAATTAATTTGCCAGAATTTTACATAATTGTGACATAACATTGAAGGTTGTGCAATGGGTTGCCACCCGTTCAATAACATACGGAACGGTTCCGTATTTAACTGAAAGAATAAATGTTTTGTTTTCGAAATGACAGTTTCCGGATTTGACCATATTAATGACCTAAGGCTCATATTTCTGTGTGTTTATTATATTATAATTAAGTCTATGATTTGATATTTGATAGAGTAGTCTGACTGAGCGGTAGTAGGCAGCAGCAGGCTCGTAAGCATTCATTCAAACAGTAGTTGTCACGGGCGTCTTCCTGGAAAGAATAAGTGGTGAGTGTACATTTTCCCTATATTTATGTACAGTGGGGAAAAAAGTATTTAGTCAGCCACCAATTGTGCAAGTTCTCCCACTTAAAAAGATGAGACAGGCCTGTAATTTCCATCATACTGTATGTACACTTCAACTATGACAGACAAAATGAGAGATAAAAAATCCAGAAAATCACATTGTAGGATTTTTAATTAATTTATTTGCAAATTATGGTGGAAAATAAGTGTCACCTACAAACAAGCAAGATTTCTGGCTCTCACAGACCTCTTTAAGAGGCTCCTCTGTCCTCCACACGTTACCTGTATAAATGGCACCTGTTTGAACTTGTTATCAGTATAAAAGACACCTGTCCACAACCTCAAACAGTCACACTCCAAACTCCACTATGGCCAAGACCAAAGAGCTGTCAAAGGACACCAGAAACAAAATTGTAGACCTGCACCAGGCTGGGAAGACTGAATCTGCAATAGGTAAGCAGCTTGGTTTGAAGAAATCAACTGTGGGAGCAATTGTTAGGAAATGGAAGACATAAAAGATCACTGATAATCTCCCTCGATCTGGGGCTCCACGCAAGATCTCACCCCGTGGGGTCAAAATGATCACAAGAACGGTGAGCAAAAATCCCAGAACCAGACGGGGGGACCTAGTGAATGACCTGCAGAGAGCTGGGACCAAAGTAACAAAGCCTACCATCAGTAACACATTACGCCGCCAGGGACTCAAATCCTACAGTGCCAGACGTGTCCCCCTGCTTAAGCCAGTACATGTCCAGGCCCGTCTGAAGTTTGATAGAGAGCATTTGGATGATCCAGAAGAAGATTGGGAGAATGTCATATGGTCAGATGAAACCAAAATTGAACTTTTTGGTAAAAACTCAACTCGTCGTGTTTGGAGGACAAAGAATGCTGAGTTGCATCCAAAGAACACCATACCTACTGTGAAGCATGGGGGTGGAAACATCATGCTTTGGGGCTGTTTTTCTGCAAAGGGACCAGGACGACTGATCCGTGTAAAGGAAAGAATGAATGGGGCCATGTATCGTGAGATTTTGAGTGAAAACCTCCTTCCATCAGCAAGGGCATTGAGGATGAAACGTGACTGGGTCTTTCAGCATGACAATGATCCCAAACACACCGCCCGGGCAACGAAGGAGTGGCTTCGTAAGAAGCATTTCAAGGGCCTGGAGTAGCCTAGCCAGTCTCCAGATCTCAACCCCATAGAAAATCATTGGAGGGAGTTGAAAGTCCATGTTGCCCAGCAACAGCCCCAAAACATCACTGCTCTAAAGGAGATCTGCATGGAGGAATGTGCCAAAATACCAGCAACAGTGTGTGAAAACCTTGTGAAGACTTACAGGAAACATTTGACCTCTGTCATTGCCAACAAAGGGTATATAACAAAGTATTGAGATAAACTTTTGTTATTGACCAAATACTTATTTTCCACCTTAGTTTGCAAATAAATTCATTTAAAATCCTACAATGTGATTTTCTGGATTTTTTTTCTCATTTTGTCTGTCATAGTTGAAGTGTACCTATGTTGAAAATTACAGGCCTCTCATCTTTTTAAGTGGGAGAACTTGCACAATTGGTGGCTGACTAAATACCTTTTTGCCCCACTGTAAATGTCACCAAGACCCAAAGCACCACCGTGACGCTTACTAGGGCTATAGTGCCATTAACAAAGTCAACTACCCACAACAAAGGTGGAAAAACAGGCTGCCTAAGTATGATCCCCAATCAGAGACAACGATAGACAGCTGTCCCTGATTGAGAACCATACCCGGCCAAAACATAGAAATAAATAAACCAGAATGCCCACCCTAGTCACACCCTGGCCTACCCAAATTAGAGAATAAAAGCCTCTCTATGGCCAGGGCGTGACAGTACTTTCCTGCATTTGTCAGCAGCTCATAGCAATGCTTGAAGCACAGCGCTGTTTATGACTTCAAGCCTATCAACTCCCGAGATTAGGCTGGAAATACTATAGTGCCTATAAGAACATTCAATAGTCAAAGGACTATGAAATACAAATGGTATAAAGATAAATATTCCTATAATTGCTATAATAACTACATCCTAACACTTCTTAACTGGGAATATTGAAGACTCATGTTAAAATGAACCATCAGCTTTCATATGTTCTCATGTTCTGAGCAAGGAACTTAAACGTTAGCTTTTTTACATGGCACATATTGCACTTTTACTTTCTTTTCCAACACTGTGTTTTTTGTTATTTAAACCAAATTGAACATGTTTCATTATTTATTTGAGACTAAATTGATGTTATTTATGTATTATTTTAAGTTAAAATAAAAGTGTTAATTCAGTATTGTTGTAATTGTCATTATTACAAATATATATATAAAAATTGACCAATTAATCGGTATCAGCTTTTTTTTGGTCCTCCAATAATCGGTATTGGTATTGGCATTGAAAAATCATAATCGGTCAAACTTTACTTGAAACATGTTGGTATTACAGACTCGGTCAGGGAAAGGTTGAAAATGTCAGTGAAGACACTTGCCGTTTGGTCAGCGCATGCTCGGAGTACACGTCCTGGTAATCCATCTGGCCCTGCGGCCTTGTGAATGTTGACCTGTTTAAAGGTCTTACTCACATCGGCTACCTAGAGCGTGATCACACAGTCATCCGGAACAGCTGGTACTCTCATGCATGCTTCAGTGTTGCTTGCCTCGAAGCGAGCATAGAAGTCATTTAGCTCGTCAGATAGGAATTTGTCACTGGCAGCTCGCGGCTGTGTTTCTCTTTGTAGTCCGTAATAGTTTGCAACCCCTGCCACATCCAACGAGCGTCAGAGCTGGTGTAGTATGATTCAATCTTAGTCCTGTATTGACACTTTGTCTGTTTGATTGTTCATCGGCGGGCATAGTGGGATTTCTTATAAGCGTCCGGGTTAGAGTCCCGCTCCATGGCTTCTGGTTGGGGTATGTACGTATGGTCACTGTGGGGACGATGTCATCAATGCACTTTTTGATGAAGCCAGTGACTGATGTGGTGTACTCCTCAATGCCATCTGAAGAATCCCGGAACATATTCCAGACTGTGCTAGCAAAACAGTCCTGTAGCTTAGCATCTGCGTCATCTGACCACTTCCATATTGAGCGAGTCACTGGTGCTTCCTGCTTTAGTTTTTATTTGTAAGCAGGAATCATGAGGATAGAGTTATTGTCAGATTTTCCAAATGGAGGGCAAGGGGAGCTTTGTTTTTTTCCTCTGGTTGCACGTGTAAGAAATGAGGCCACTAGGAGCGCCGCCTCTAGATGAGCATTTTATATATATATCAGACCACATACCACGGTGATGGGTTCTGACTCCTAAACTTGGAATGTTGATAATTATGAGGTATCCTATTGAAATATTGAGTGCTATAGTCTAGGGTCAACACCAGAAGTTAATGGTTATCTGTAGGAGGAATGTATGTGGTATATGAGGCAATTAAGCTTGGAATGTATTGAGTAATGGATGGGCAATCAAATGTGGCAGGCACTGATAAGAGTGGAGAGAAGTGGTTTAGTGAGGAAGGGGGTTGAGGTCAGGTCACATTAAGTAAGAAGGAACAGTTTATTGCCTGTATCACTTCACTTCCTGCCTAGCAATAGCGATATCATGTTTAGAGAGGAGTTTCCACCGAAATTGGGGTATATATACTACCACTGGGGGAAATATGTCTTTGTCTGTTCAGCTGTCGATCCTTTGAATGAATAAACTTGGTTGGAGCTTTTACAGTGTCTGTCAAGTTCTTACTCTGTTATGTAGACCCTAACAAGGGCATGACCAAAAAATAAGTTTTACTGTTCTAATTATGTTGGTAACCAGTTTATTTAAGTGATAATGCACGGGAAGCTGGTGTTTGGAGGATATATTGGCACAGGTGTTGTTATTGTCTCAGACCTGCAAACCGTGACAATATAGCCTCCAAACACCGGCAGGAAGTTTCTAGGCAGGGTTACCAACATATTCCAATAATGATTGCCATATTTTCCTTAAAAACGTTATATTGACTCATTTATTCAAACTATTTCATCCTTCCACAATATATAGCCCTGAAACATATCTACGGTTGCTACCCAAGCCGGCTGGTCGTTCGTTATATTGGTTCCGTAGCCAGAGATGCGACACAGTCGTTCAGTCTTTTTGCTGTCTGCCTCTCTTTCTCGTCCCGACACCTACACGTTCATTACTATGGGACAGTTGGAGAACGAATTTGAATATTGAAAAAATGTTGCAAATGTCGGAGAGGCAGACAGTGAGGTTTATGCAAATCTCCGCTGTTGAAAACTTAATGTTAGCCTAAAAGAAATGTGAGCTAATGTCTAGATCATGGGTGTCAAACTCTGGCCCGTGGGCCAAATTTGGCCCGCGGGGTAATTATATTTGGCCCGCGAGACAATACCAAATTACTACTAGAGCTGGCCCGCCGGTATTATACAG
Organism: Oncorhynchus mykiss; assembly: GCF_013265735.2. NCBI lineage: Eukaryota > Metazoa > Chordata > Actinopteri > Salmoniformes > Salmonidae > Oncorhynchus > Oncorhynchus mykiss. Next base: position 52,207,399 of record NC_048569.1, on the reverse strand, counting down.
CGCATTCACCACTAATACTACGAATCCCATAATGCTCTGCTGTTTTCGCGCGCCAATCAGGACAGGACCCAGAAACGCTCTCTCCTCTGTGACAGTAGTCATAGCAACATAGACGCTACAACTGTCAGCGAGCTAACCCTTCCCAAAAATGGCGAAAAGAAAGGCAGAAAACAGGAGCTTTCTGGACAAGTGGGAGGCAGAATATCTGTTTACATATGTAAAAGACAAACCTGTTTGTCTTGTTTGTGGAGTCAACGTGGCTGTAAGTAAGGAGTACAACATTAGACGACACTATGAAACGAAACACCATGACAAATACAAGGACCTGGACATGACTCAAAGGAGTCAGAAAGTAGAGGAGATGAAAATAAGTTTGGTTTCACAACAGAATATGTTTAAAAAAGCCACATCACAAAGCGAGGCTGCTGTAAAGGCTAGTTATATAGTGGCAGCAGAGATCGCAAAATCAGCCCGGCCCTTTAATGAGGGAGAGTTCATGAAAAACTGCATGATGAAGGTTTGTGACCTCGTATGCCCAGAGAAAAAACAAGCATTTTCAAACGTGAGCCTGAGCAGGAACACAGTAGCTGATCGCACATGTGATCTTGCCACCAATCTGTATGACCAGCTGATGGAAAAGGGAAAAGATTTTGTTGCGTTCTCCCTCGCTGTGGATGAGAGCTGCGACGCATCTGATACTGCTCAGCTGTCAGTCTTCATCCGTGGAGTGGACTCAAATCTGTGTGTTACTGAGGAGCTATTAGGATTCAAATCAATGCATGGCACAACCACAGGAAAGGAAATCTTTGAGGAGGTTTCCAAATGTGTAACTGAAATAAAGCTGCCGTGGGATAAACTCGTTGGATTAACGACAGATGGTGCGCCAGCGATGTGCGGTAAAAAGAGTGGACTGGTGGGCATGGTTCGGGAGAAGATGCGGGAAGAGAACTGTGCAGGTGAGCTAACTGTTTACCACTGCATCATACATCAGGAAGCACTGTGTGCCAAAGCCCTAAATATGGAACATGTTATGACCACAGTAACACAGGTAGTTAACTTTATAAGAGCCAAAGGTCTAAATCACCGCCAGTTTAAATCTTTTCTGGAGGAGTGTGGTTCGGAATACGCAGACGTGCCGTATCACACAGAGGTGAGATGGCTAAGCAGAGGAAAAGTACTGAACAGATGTTTCGAGCTGCGTGAGGAAATATGTCAATTCCTGGAAACCAAAGGGAAGGATACAGCAGAGCTCCGGGAGCAAAAGTTCCTGTGTGAGCTGGCCTTTCTCTGTGACATCTCGAGCCATCTCGATGCGCTGAACCTGCAGCTTCAGGGGCGGGGGCGCATCATCACAGACATGTACGCTGCAGTGAGGGCCTTCAAAACTAAACTGTGCCTGTGGGAGAATCAGATGCTGCAAGGAAACCCTTGCCATTTTCCCTGCTGCCAATCCATAAAAGCACAGATCTCTACCGCCGTGTTCCCATGCGCACAGTTTGTTGAAAAACTCAGTGTTCTCGCCGCTGAGTTTAGCCGGCGATTTGCCGACTTCGATGCCCAGAAATGCAAGTTTGAACTGCTTAGTAATCCCTTCGCAGTTGATGTGGAAAATGCACCAACCAACATCCAAATGGAGCTGATTGAACTCCAGTGCAACGACACGCTGAAGTCAAAGTATGATGCTGTGGTCGCCACACAGTTTCCACGGTTCATCCCTGACACAATGCCTCAGCTCCGCACCCAAGCTGCTCAGATGCTCTCCATGTTCGGCAGCACTTATCTATGCGAGCAACTTTTCTCCTCGATGAAAATGACCAAAACAACTCACAGGAGACGTCTGACTGATGAACATCTTCGCTCGATACTGAGGATTTCTTCAGCTCAGAGCTTGAGCCCAGACATTGATGAACTAGCATCCAAGAAGAGATGCCAGGTATCTGGCTTGGGCACATCAGATTAGACCAGTGTGCAATAATTAACGTTTTCTTTATGCACTTTTTCTTGCTACAAGGCATGGGCTTGAATGGTTGATTGATTTATTATCATTTTATTTGTAAAATTATTAGCCAGTGGAAAAAGTTTATTTTGGTATTTAAATCAGAAGGCTGCAAATAGAAAAGAGGCATACAATTTTTATTTCAATTTTATTTATTTAATAAATGAATGCCATTGATGTGTTTTTTCATTTGAAATTCGATTTTGCATGTCTCCACTATTAAATTATATATTGTATGGTAATAAGCGATGCTTGTTCCATATTCAATGTTAAAGCAAAACTTGTTCGGGTCCATATTAAAAGGTTAATTTGTTCAATGTTGGCCCGTGACTTTGTTCAGGTTTTACATTTTGGCCCACTGGGTATTTGAGTTTGACATGGTCTAGATGATTTTTATAGTGGAGATCAAGTTTATAACTTCCCTGCCTGGGCTGATGAGACACAGCCAGATGGAACAAAGTAAATAGGCATTTTAAAGTCATAGATTTAGCCGGTGGTAACTTGTGGAATAGACACTGGCCGGTTGTATAAAATAGCAAACCCCAGGGGTTTGACGTTTTTGGCTAATATACCACGGATAACGACTGTATCCAGTCACGGTGTCGTGATGCTTAAGCAGTGATATATTGGCCATATACCATACCCCCTTGTGTCTTAGTGCCTAATTTTATTTATTTATTTATTTATTTTACCTTTATTTAACCAGGTAGGCAAGTTGAGAACAAGTTCTCATTTACAATTGCGACCTGGCCAAGATAAAGCAAAGCAGTTCGACAGATACAACAACACAGAGTTACACATGGAGTAAAACAAACATACAGTCAATAATAAAGTATAAACAAGTCTATATACAATGTGAGCAAATGAGGTGAGAAGGGAGGTAAAGGCAAAAAAAGGCCTTGGTGGCAAGGTAAATACAATATAGCAAGTAAAACACTGGAATGGTAGTTTTGCAATGGAAGAATGTGCAAAGTAGAAATAAAAATAATGGGGTGCAAAGGAGCAAAATAAATAAATAAATTAAATACAGTTGGGAAAGAGGTAGTTGATAGGGCTAAAATTATATGTGGGCTATGTACAGGTGCAGTAATCTGTGAGCTGCTCTGACAGTTGGTGCTTAAAGCTAGTGAGGGAGATAAGTGTTTCCAGTTTCAGAGATTTTTGTAGTTCGTTCCAGTCATTGGCAGCAGAGAACTGGAAAGAGAGGCGGCCAAAGAAAGAATTGGTTTTGGGGGTGACTAGAGAGATATACCTGCTGGAGCGTGTGCTACAGGTGGGAGATGCTATGGTGACCAGCGAGCTGAGATAAGGGGGGACTTTACCTAGCAGGGTCTTGTAGATGACATGGAGCCAGTGGGTTTGGCGACGAGTATGAAGCGAGGGCCAGCCAACGAGAGCGTACAGGTCGCAATGGTGGGTAGTGTATGGGGCTTTGGTGACAAAACGGATTGCACTGTGATAGACTGCATCCAGTTTGTTGAGTAGGGTATTGGAGGCTATTTTGTAAATTACATCGCCAAAGTCGAGGATTGGTAGGATGGTCAGTTTTACAAGGGTATGTTTGGCAGCATGAGTGAAGGATGCTTTGTTGCGAAATAGGAAGCCAATTCTAGATTTAACTTTGGATTGGAGATGTTTGATATGGGTCTGGAAGGAGAGTTTACAGTCTAACCAGACACCTAAGTATTTGTAGTTGTCCACGTATTCTAAGTCAGAGCCGTCCAGAGTAGTGATGTTGGACAGGCGGGTAGGTGCAGGTAGTGATCGGTTGAAGAGCATGCATTTAGTTTTACTTGTATTTAAGAGCAGTTGGAGGCCACGGAAGGAGAGTTGTATGGCATTGAAGCTTGCCTGGAGGGTTGTTAACACAGTGTCCAAAGAAGGGCCGGAAGTATACAGAATGGTGTCGTCTGCGTAGAGGTGGATCAGAGACTCACCAGCAGCAAGAGCGACCTCATTGATGTATACAGAGAAGAGAGTCGGTCCAAGAATTGAACCCTGTGGCACCCCCATAGAGACTGCCAGAGGTCCGGACAACAGACCCTCAGATTTGACACACTGAACTCTATCAGAGAAGTAGTTGGTGAACCAGGCGAGGCAATCATTTGAGAAACCAAGGCTGTTGAGTCTGCCGATGAGGATGTGGTGATTGACAGAGTCGAAAGCCTTGGCCAGATCAATGAATACGGCTGCACAGCAATGTTTCTTATCGATGGCGGTTAAGATATCGTTTAGGACCTTGAGCGTGGCTGAGGTGCACCCATGACCAGCTCTGAAACCAGATTGCATAGCAGAGAAGGTATGGTGAGATTCAAAATGGTCGGTAATCTGTTTGTTGACTTGGCTTTCGAAGACCTTAGAAAGGCATGGTAGGATAGATATAGGTCTGTAGCAGTTTGGGTCAAGAGTGTCCCCCCCTTTGAAGAGGGGGATGACCGCAGCTGCTTTCCAATCTTTGGGAATCTCAGACGACACGAAAGAGAGGTTGAACAGGCTAGTAATAGGGGTGGCAACAATTTCGGCAGATAATTTTAGAAAGAAAGGGTCCAGATTGTCTAGCCCGGCTGATTTGTAGGGGTCCAGATTTTGCAGCTCTTTCAGAACATCAGCTGAATGGATTTGGGAGAAGGAGAAATGGGGAAGGCTTGGGCGAGTTGCTGTTGGGGGTGCAGTGCTGTTGACAGGGGTAGGAGTAGCCAGGTGGAAAGCATGGCCAGCAGTAGAAAAATGCTTATTGAAATTTTCAATTATGGTGGATTTATCAGTGGTGACAGTGTTTCCTATCTTCAGTGCAGTGGGCAGCTGGGAGGAGGTGTTCTTATTCTCCATGGACTTTACAGTGTCCCAGAACTTTTTTGAGTTAGTGTTGCAAGAAGCAAATTTCTGCTTGAAAAAGCTAGCCTTGGCTTTTCTAACTGCCTGTGTATAATGGTTTCTAGCTTCCCTGAACAGCTGCATATCACGGGGGCTGTTCGATGCTAATGCAGAACGCCATAGGACGTTTTTGTGTTGATTAAGGGCAGTCAGGTCTGGGGAGAACCAAGGGCTATATCTGTTCCTGGTTCTAAATTTCTTGAATGGGGCATGTTTATTTAAGATGGTTAGGAAGGCATTTTTAAAAAATATCCAGGCATCCTCTACTGACGGGATGAGGTCAATATCCTTCCAGGATACCCCGGCCAGGTCGATTAGAAAGGCCTGCTCGCTGAAGTGTTTCAGGGAGCGTTTTACAGTGATGAGAGGAGGTCGTTTGACCGCTGACCCATTACGGATGCAGGCAATGAGGCAGTGATCGCTGAGATCTTGGTTGAAGACAGCAGAGGTGTATTTAGAGGGGAAGTTGGTTAGGATGATATCTATGAGGGTGCCCGTGTTTAAGGCTTTGGGGAGGTACCTGGTAGGTTCATTGATAATTTGTGTGAGATTGAGGGCATCAAGTTTAGATTGTAGGATGGCTGGGGTGTTAAGCATGTTCCAGTTTAGGTCGCCTAGCAGCACGAGCTCTGAAGATAGATGGGGGGCAATCAGTTCACATATGGTGTCAAGAGCACAGCTGGGGGCAGAGGGTGGTCTATAGCAGGCGGCAACGGTGAGAGACTTGTTTTTAGAAAGGTGGATTTTTAAAAGTAGAAGTTCAAATTGTTTGGGTACAGACCTGGATAGTAGGACAGAACTCTGCAGGCTATCTTTGCAGTAAATTGCAACACCGCCCCCTTTGGCAGTTCTATCTTGTCTGAAAATGTTGTAGTTTGGAATTAAAATGTCTGAATTTTTGGTGGTCTTCCTAAGCCAGGATTCAGACACAGCTAGAACATCCGGGTTGGCAGAGTGTGCTAAAGCAGTGAATAGAACAAACTTAGGGAGGAGGCTTCTAATGTTAACATGCATGAAACCAAGGCTATTACGGTTACAGAAGTCGTCAAAAGAGAGCGCCTGGGGAATAGGAGTGGAGCTAGGCACTGCAGGGCCTGGATTCACCTCTACATCGCCAGAGGAACATAGGAGGAGTAGAATAAGGGTGCGACTAAAAGCAATAAGAATTGGTCGTCTAGAACGTCTGGAACAGAGAGTAAAAGGAGGTTTCTGGGGGCGATAAAATAGCATCAAGGTATAATGTACAGACAAAGGTAAGGTAGGATGTGAATACAGTGGAGGTAAACCTAGGTATTGAGTGATGAAGAGAGAGATATTGTCTCTAGAAACATCATTGAAACCAGGAGATGTCATTGCATGTGTGGGTGGTGGAACTAATAGGTTGGATAAGGTATAGTGAGCAGGACTAGAGGCTCTACAGTGAAATAAGCCAATAAACACTAACCAGAACAGCAATGGACAAGACATATTGACATTAAGGAGAGGCATGCTTAGTCGAGTGATCAAAAGGGTCCAGTGAGTGGAGAGGTTGGTTTAGGGTCACGGCGATTTAGACAGCTAGCCAAGCCAACCGGTAGCAAGCTAGCATAGGATGGAGTCTGTTGTTAGCCACCTCTTGCGTTCGGTCAGTAGATTAGTGGGGTTCCGTGTGGTAGAGGGGATTAATCCAAATCACACAACAACAAAAATAAGAACAATAGATATAGTTATAGAGGCCCGAGAAGAAAACATAATAATTCAAATAAATAAATTGTCCGATTGTCTATTCAGATAGCAGCCGGAAAGACAGCTAACGGTTAGCGGGCCGCAGATGGGCGTTCCGGTAACGTCGCGACAGAGGAGCCAGCCGGATCTCCTTCAGGTAGATAACGTCGGCAGTCCGGTTGTGAAGGCCCGGTGGGGCTCCGCGTAGGCAGTGAAACGGGTCCGGATAGGTGACTGCAGCCCAGGAGTGAATGATGGAACTCAGGCGTGATTGACGGAGCTGGCTAGCACCGGAACAATCGATGTTTGCTCCGGAATCGACGAAAGCCGACTGTCACACGGATAGCAGCTAGCTAGCTGTGAGATCCGGGTATGAATGTCCAGAGAGCAGTTGAAATCCAGGGACATGGAGAGAAAAATTGGTCCGGTATGTTCCGTTCCGAGCCGCGCTGCGCCGTACAAAACTGGCGATAGATTTTCGAACTAAAGGACAGCCGATGACCACAAACCGTGGTTAGCTTCTGATTAGCTGATTAGCTTCTGGGCTAGCTCCTGGCTAGCTTCTGGCTAGTTTCTGGCCAGCCTCCTGGAGTTTATAGCAGACATCCATGGATGGAAAATTATTTGAGGAGTTTAATAAGGGCGAATTATCTTTTGTCTTTCTACATATTCAAATTCCTTTATTATGTCATGTCATAGCTTGCAATAATTATTACTTTGAGGAAAACCGAATTTAGCTTTTAACGTCGTTACAAGTTACAACGATATTCCTTAATCGGCTCAAATGAAAATGTTTTATTGTACCACTATGGGAACTCCCCAGTTTCTGTAAAAAAACATTTTGGGGGGCTCGTTGTCAGTCCTCTTGGACAGGTTTTTTTTGGTCATTGGGCTAGAAATGTTATTCTGACCTGGCAACCCTGGAAGAGGGTACACTAAGGGGTTGTCAACATTTTATTTGCCATTGATTGGTCACACATCAACGCGTTGATCTATAGCCCCGCCCCTTTGCCCTGGCTGCGAGGAGCTACTGCTGACTGAGACACGAATAACAGATGAAAGGTTAGCTGGCGACCTTAGTAACTTTACCAAATATTGACCATTCATTTTCGGCAAAAGGATTTACCCCTGTCTGTGGTATGAAAAGGTAACTTTGGTCATCTCGCCTGAAGTTGTGGTAAGGGAAAATGGACTAACATCATTAAACATGAAAGTTGCTAACTATAGCTACGTTACAGTAGATACCTGACAGGAGAGCATGCCACGACACGCGTTACAAAACCGATGCATTTCAATAATACACGAAGTTGCTAGTTAGCTAGTAATGTGATATAACAAATAACAGTTTATGTAAAGAAATGTCACTCTTGTGTAGTTTGTTTCCGCTAATTACTTGCTAGCTAGTTAGCTAACGGTGCAACTAGCTAGTATACAGTAGCTAACTAACGTTAGCTAGCCAGTTTCAGCTAAATATGTTTGTTGACATGTGTCATACAATATCTGTCTTGCCGGTGTACGATTAACTTACTCGTGCTTTAACTAGCTGGTAATGTTGTCTACTGATGAGATGTTTTGTAGCCAACCGCAGTGTTTAAAATATATATATATATATATTTGCTAGCCAGACAAGTACAGTAGCTAGCCAACAGTTTCATACTTCGGTCTATTAGCTTTCATAACACAACACTAGTTGCACATTTTTTGGGGGACGCAAGCAAGTTTTCTCCACGTACATGCAATGAATAGTCACATGTATACGACTCATGAAGGTTGACATTTTAATTATTGTAGCTATTTTGAAGTTGTTGTCGTGGTCTTACATTTCACTTAGCAAGCTGTGTGTTCCTGTATGAAAGTAATGACAATATGCTCTTTCTAGCATTTGTCCTGGTTAAGGCACACACTAGGGCTATTGAATATGTCAAGTAACAGACATGTCCGTATTGTATAGCTCGATATGTGGTGCCACTTGATAGTGCACAAAGTATGACACACATTCCACCTTTTGTAATTTGCATGCTTTCTCCAAGGTCAGAAAGCTGAAGCATGGATTCAGCTCAGGGGAATTTCTCTCCACTAAAACGCTTTGTAGTGGCCAAAAAGAAGATCGGTGATGTGTTTGAGCAACTGCTGGAGTATGTGAAGGAAGGCTCAGCATTTGTAGAAGGTGAGTGAGTGTGTATAGTAAATCAGGTATGTTGGCAACATTTTGAATTCCAAAGTAGGCTAATTAATACACTGTTCTCTTCTCACTTTTCCTTGTGTGATTGTCAGAAACGTGTCAGAATGAAGCCTTGGAGAACATTGCAAGTCGTGACCAACAGGAGGAGATTCAGGCGTATGCTGGCAAACTGCAAACTATCAAAGATGTGCTTGCACGCAGACACATGAAGGTGGCCTTCTTTGGCAGGTAAATAAGTGTAGTCGGATGCATTTTGATTTCTCCACTGTTTTGCATGTGCTTAGTTTGAGTTTAGTGTACACAGTAGGGGTGTGAACATTTTAAGCGAAGTTGGGATCCTTAACTTTAAGTAAAAAACCATAACCAAGTTTTTGTTTTATTCCCCAGATAATTAAAATCACAATTCAGTTATCACAAAACATATTATTTTTTTGTGTTATAGCCGATAGGATATAAAGGCCTGGGGAAGTTGTGTAATTCAAGTAAAACCAGAGAGGAAGAGGCGAACTTTAGGCTACTTGGTGAATTTGCAAGGCGTGCAAGACGAGCCATTGTGAGATGCAGATGACCAAAATATGAGTACGTTTCTGCCTTCTTCTGCCTCTCTCTCTCTCTTGCTGGCCTGCCTGCTAAGGATGCAAGTGTGTGTTCAATCTTTTGGTCTGTTGTGTGTAGAATATCCTAGCCTATTCATGGCACCGATGTCTTCGGGCCAGTCTTGTGAGCACAGGGTAGCCTACTTCGTTTTTGCCTCATAAAATAGAGTAGGCTACTGGTAGCCTGTATCAATTACGCTTTTCAGACATAATGGAATGTGGCCGCTTGAAAGGGCCTCGGAAACGGTGTGTTTGTCTGTCTGTTAAGGTAGGCTACACTACAGTTTGTTAAATGTGGACACGAAACCTCTGGTGATATTAACAGACATTTTACTTATCTGTAAAGGAATGCCGCTTCTGAAGCAGGACTAAAGTCCATCAATAGGCAACCAGAACTGTCAATCAAATAATTGTAAGCTGCTGCTCGCAGACCTCTACCTCCCAAAAAAGTTAAATACTGTGATTTACCAAAACATTTAGTAGAAATAAAACACATCTAGCTACCATGCCATTAAAAAAACTGCATAAAAAAACAACACAGCAGCACATCAGTCAGCAACGTTTATTCTTGTCATGAAAAAGATTACTTTACGCTGGAGCAGAATTCTACTGTCTAAAAATGTACAGACCTGATGCAGCACTTTTTTAAAAATTGTCTGAAAAGTTATCAATTGTCGCAATCAACATTTTACTGTAGCTGCGTTCTATGTCTGTAAAGAGTTGTGGTAGATATAACTTAATTGCCCTGCCTTAGTGGTCATACATATGTAATCGGACCATTATTCCGCATTGTAATTTGACACAGATTTTTTTCTGGACAATTTAAACTTGAAGCAAAATGATCCATTTGTCAAATCCATAGTACACAGCTTAGAGACTAAAAAATATGGGTAGATAACAGACAGCCGCAGTTAAGAGATCAATGCATCATGATATTGAGTTTTGCTTTTATTAATCAGTTTAGATTATTCTCATTACACCATGGATACAAAGCACTGTATTGTACTGTAGTAGATGCTTATTTCCCACGCTTTCAGCATTGCTAATTGAGGATAATGAAGAAAATGTGACGTGCGACTCAGTGTCCTTTTTATTGCTGGTTTATTGAAGCATACTTTGGGCACGGCCGGTCCGCTCATTAGGCAGGATTTGGAGGCAGATTGACGAGGGCGGCATTTTCTGAGCTAAACTGACTAAGACGTACCTCCAACAACACATAAAACCTCACAATTCTGAACAAAAACCATGACAATTTCTTTCATCTAGTGGCATAAGGGCTTTTTAGGTGAGCGCTCTGATAAGCAGTGCCCACTCTGTCAAAGGCAGGGGCACAAAATATTTTGCTTGTCCATTCCCAGCATGCCTCTCCAGGGTGCTGTTGGAGAGACTCATCTCTACAGCACTCCACCAACGTTCAGTCAAAAATGACATAAATCATGTAGCAGATATAGGAAATGGTAGAAAGAGTATGTGGCCTTTTCTGTAGCATACAGGCTAGAGATAAAATGTATGACAATGTAATGACACGGACACTTTTTACATCATGCTGGTTTCTCCGATCAAGTAGTCTAACCTAAATGGCGCTCAATCCCCCCCAAAAGATGAGCTGTCATGTTAACAAAGCAACATATCCTAAAAACAGGACAGGTCAAAGTAAAATGGACAATATGGAATGGACAATCACAACTGTTGTCCAGGAGTTTCACCTCATTGTCATGATCAGGTGTTTCAAATTTGTAAAAAATGAAATACTTGTGCATTTCCTGCTGTTTAAATAGGCTTGCGATAACTCCTGATAAAGTTGGGTAGCTGATATTCAGTGCTTAAATAGCCAACTTGATTAGTCACAAGAATCAGGACTAATAAAGCCAATGCAATGGCCTGTTTTACAAATTATGGGTTTACCACAAAATTCTATTGCATGTCGACATGGTAGGCTACACCTCAGTAAGCACGGACAGATGCCTTTTGGACGTCTTTTTTTTTGGTGCAGTTCCGCACCGGCCTTGATTCCGCATCCATGGACATTGTTTTTTGGTCGGGTCTGGGCCAAATCTGAACCGACCATAGGTCTATGTTTAGTTCAGATTTGGTGCAGTGTAGACCAGCCTTGATTTCAATGTCCACGGACATAGATTTGTGGTCCGGTCCATCATAGATGTCTATGTTTGGTTCCGATTTTTTTCCGGTCTGGACCAGCCTTAATTTGGCCCAAACATAGACGTCTATAAATTACTTATTTTCAACTTTCTTTCAGTACTGAAAGTGACCCTGAATTCAACTTCTGGAAAATATGTATTTTTCAACTTCTTGAAAATAAGTAATTTTCAAATTCAGGAAAATATGCCTTTTCAACATTCTAGAAAATATGTATTTTTTAACACATGGAAAATACCTTTTCACCTTTCATTCAGAGCCTAAATTGAACCTCTTCAACGTCTGGAAAATAAGTATTTTAGACGACTTTTCAACGTCATTTTGCTTACTGGGACTATTCTAATTTTGCGAGGGGTTTCATTTTTTGGTCTTGCCTATGGAGGCAGAATGGCAAGAACCGGCACTGACTTTAAGGATGGGCGGTATCCAGATTTTCATACCGGGGTATACGGTATTACCGGAAGTGCACGCAAGGTGCGCTATTTTTTTTGCGGGATGCACAAAATGTTTTATTCGGGGCTCTTGATCCAGGAGGGTATTGAATGTCTCTGCTCTAACCAAGAAGCTTTCTCTTGACATCTAACCACTTAGCTATTTGACACGTCTTAGAGTTCTTATAGATATACTTAACTTATTGTTATAAGCAGTGGCATAGTACGCACCTCCACAGCCCAAGCATGGCGGGGGTGCCCCCAACTCCCCAAAAAGTACTTTCTTTTTCACGGTATTGAAAATCATACGGTCTGTATTTTGTGATTACTTTGTGGTAATCTATCACTCTGTATACATACAAACTAGCTATTTGACAAGATTCATCATGACATGATTGCCTATTCATAATCCAGTAAATCACATCTGGCCAACATTTCTGTAATAATGATTTCAAATCAAATCTTATTTGTCACATGCGCCGAATACAACAGGTGTGGTAATCTTAACCTTACAGTGAAATGCTTACTTACAAGCCCTTAACCAACAAAGCAGTTTTAAGAAAAATACCTAATAAAATAATAATAAAAGTAACCAATCATTTGATTTAAAAATTCTTTGAGATTGTATGTATGAGGTAAAAGCAAGGTAGTTAGACTTCCTCTTACATGATCGTCTGTGCCTAGGACGAGTAATGGGAAGAGTACAGTGGTCAATGCCATGCTGAGGGACCGGGTGCTGCCCAGTGGCATGGGTCACACCACCAACTGCTTCCTGAGTGTGGAGGGCACGGACGCGGACCACGCCTACCTCAAGACCGAGGGCTCCGAGGAGGAGAAGAGCATCAAGGTAAGTTCACCGGAGATGTGGATATATTGGCTTAGGCCTAGATGCATGGAAGATTAGGCTAGCTCTTATTACCACTCATATACTAGGCAATACATCCTCAGTGAGGTTGGAATTGGGCTACCTGATTGAGTTACTTGAAGGTGATTAACTCGTTTTACCACTCATAAAGTGTACCCTCACTGTCACGTTTTGATTTCTGACTAAGCAATTAATCATTAAACAACTTTAGTCTAGATAAGGTTATTGCAATCAGGACAATCACAGGTAAACATTAAATAAAGGATATTTTTTTTAAATATCGAGTGGTAGTGCACACTTGAAGTCGTAACTTTCTACTCCACTGGAAAAATATAAAAAACTATGGATTTCAACACCCTAACAAAAGCCTGTGTTTACACAGGACAAATATAGGTAGAAGGAATGCATTAAAGAATGGACATGCTTGAACCCTGTATGGAAGATATCCATAATACAGAGATCTAAGCTAGAGCTACCCTCAGCCTCAACCTATTATCCATGATATAACACACTGTCTATTGGAAAATGCTGTAGAGACCATTAGAACCTTTGTAAGAAGAAAAAAATAAAAAAATCAGCAGATACTTTTCCTCCAGTTGATTGTAACACTCAAACACATTAATTGTTTTCACATCTGCATCCGGGGGACCAGAGCATTAGCGTTATCAAACAGTATTTTTTTTTTTAGGGAAAGAGATGCCTCACCTTCACGTGCAGTATGTTTCATTTTTTTTTTTTTTTTTTAAATATGTAATAGCACCTCTACTCTGGTTGTTTTGAGGAATAAAAAAATCTATATTTGATTCTGCCATTATACATTACATACAAATTGTAAGGCAAGCAAAGTTTGAGATTGATTGAAATCCAGTAAATGATACTGTGACGACTTCTCTCGTTCTAGACTGTGAACCAGCTGGGTCACGCTCTGCACATGGACGAGAGTCTGGACGCAGGCTGCCTGGTCCGAGTATTTTGGCCCAAGACCAAGTGTGCCCTGCTCAGAGACGATCTGGTTCTCGTAGACAGGTACGGCAACGGAATGCTGCCAATGACCTCACTTGACCTCCATTTACACCGCTGGTCCTAAGAGTAGGGCCCTATAAAATCCGCGATGTGGAGAACACGGACGGAATCACAGAAACCAGACATTAAAATGGAATTCAACAATGTTTAAAAATGTATTGAACTTAGTAGGGAATAAACTAAATGTATTGGAAATTCATTAATTTTCCCAAGTTTATGTTAAGACATGAACAGAATGCATAAGTGATTGGCATTTCCTGCAACTTTATGAAGAGGTAACAAGAATTCCCCCTGTCTGTGTATGTGCGGTGCGCGTATCTACCACATTAGTGATGATGCTAATGAAAAATCTTCTGATGGATGGCAAGGCTTTCCCAAAAACCTTCTCAATGAAATGTTAACTACAAAGTAGGCTGTGCTTACCTGGCAAAAGGATATCATGATTATTTGCATCTATCCAGTAGTTATTTGTTTTGCAAACTACCATCACCGTTGCTACAAAAACACAGCTAAATGTAATTTGTATTGGTGCCACTTGTTAAAGCCACTTCAATCAGTGTAGACCGGTTAAAGGAGGACTTTTAAGCCTTGAGACAATTGTGACGGATTGTCTAAGTGTGCCTTTTAGAGGGTGAGTGGGCAAGACAAAATATTTAAGTGTCTTTGAACAGGGTATGATAGTGGGTTTGTGTCAACTGCAGTGCTTCTGGGTTCTTCACGCTCAACAGTTTCCTGTTGGTCCACCACCAAAATGACATCCAGCCTACTTGACACAACTGTGGGAAGCATTGGAGTCAACATGGGCCAGTATTCCTGTGGAACGCTTTCGACACCTTGTAGTGTCCATACCCCGATGAATTGAGGTTGTTTTGAGGGCAAAAATGGGGCTGTGCAACTCAATATTAAGGTGTTCCTAATTTTTGGTATATTCAGTGTATACAGGGTCAGTGCCAATGGCACTGGATGGCAGGGAGCTCGGCCCCAGTGATGTACTAGGCAGTCTGCATCCCCCACTGTAGTGCCATATGATTGAGGGCTGTTGCCATACCAAGCAGTGATGCAGTCAGTCAAAATGCTTTCAATGGTGCAACTGAAGATTTTTTTGGGAGGATTTGAGGGCCCATGCCAAATCTTTTAAACCTGAGGGGGAATGGCTGCTGTCGTGGCTTCTTCACGACTGTTTCCGTATGTGTGGACCATTTTAAGTAATTAGTAATTTGGAAACCAAAGAACTTGAATCTCAAGACCCATTCCACTGTAGCCCCCATCGATGTGGATGGGGGCGTGCTCACCCCCCCATTTCCTGTAGTCCACGATCAGAGCAAATCAAAGTTTATTTGTCACGTGCGCCGAATACAACAGGTGTAGACATTACCGTGAAATGCTTACTTACAGGAAATGCTTTCAGTGCAAAAGGGGTATTAGGTGAACAATATGTAAGTAAAGAAATAAAACTACAGTAAAAAGACAGACTATAAAAGTAGCGAGGCTACGTACAGACACCGGTTAGTCAGGCTGATTGAGGTAGTATGTACATGTAGATATGGTTAAAGTGACTGTGCATATATGATGAACGGAGAGTAGCAGTGGCGTAAAAGGGGGGTTGGCGGGTGGCGGGACACGATGCAGATAGCCCGGTTAGACAATGTGCGGGAGCACTGGTTGGTCGGCACAATTGAGGTAGTATGTACATGAATGTATAGTTAAAGTGACTGATCCTTGGTCTTACTGACGTTGAGAGGCTATATAGCTAGATATGGCTTTATAGCTACATATACACTATTGTATATATTTTTTTATTCAAATAAACACTGTGTATGGGGATCACCTATCAACTGAACAGCGATAAAAGCCTGAAGAAGTGAACCTGCGTGAATCTGTTTTGCTTTCCTGTGTCCCTGTATATGACTATTGCAATTGTAGCTATGCCATAAGTATTGTTAAATAGCCTAACTAGACTAGCCGTCATCCACCGGTGTCCCAAGTCCCATGGGAAGGATTGACCATCAATAAGCAGAGGTTGACTAAAATTACTAGGAGACGTTATGACCTTGACCTTCTAACCCTATCCGCCATCTTCTTTAGCCCTGGGACAGATGTCACGACACAGCTGGACAGCTGGATCGACAATTTCTGCCTGGACGCCGATGTCTTCGTGCTGGTGGCAAACTCAGAATCAACCCTCATGAACACGGTAAGAGTGCTCGCAAGCTGATCCTCCAGGTGGTACCTAGACAGATCTGACCAATCCCGATGGGATCTTGACAGAGCTGTATTTGTTTCTTGTGCCGAATACAACAGGTGTAGAATTTACAGTGAAATGCTTACTTACAAGCCCTTAACCAACAATGCAGTTATAAGAGTGTTAAAAGTATTTACTAAATAAACTGAAGTAAACAATAAATACAATTATAAATAAGGAAATAGAGAATAACAAATAATGATAGAGCAACAATAAAATAACAATAGCGAGACTATATACAGGGGGTACAGTGTTGATGTGCGGGGGCACAGGTTAGTCGAGGTAATTGAGGTAATAAGTACATGTAGGTAGAGGTAAAGTGATTATGCTTGGCTTTGTGCTTAGGGTCTTTGTCCTGTTGGAAGGTGAACCTATGCCCCAGTCTGAGGTCCTGAGCGTTCTGGAGCAGGTTTTCATCAAGGATCTCTCTACTTTGCTCCGTTCATCTTTCTCTCGATCCTGACTAGTCTCCCAGGCCCTGCCCCTGAAAAACATCCCCACAACATGATGCTGCCACCACCATGCTTCACCATCAGTGGTGGAAAAAGTACCCAATTGTCATATTTGAGGAAAAGTAAAGATACCTTATGACTCAAATAAAAGTGAGTCGCCCAGTAAAATACTACTTGAGAAAAAGTCTAAAAGTATTTAAGTATATATACTTAAGTATCAAAAGTAATTGTAATTTCAAAAATATACTTAAGTATCAAAGTAAAAGTATATAAATAATTTCACATTTCTTATATTAAGCAAACCAGACAGCAGAATTTTCTTCTTTTTGTAATATACTGATATCCATGGGCACACTCCAACACTCGGACATAATTTACAAACAAAGTATTTGTGTTTAATGAGTCCACCAGATCAGAGGCACTAGGGATGACCAGGGATGTTCTCTTGATAAATGTGTGAATTTGAAACATTTCCTGTTCTGCTAAGCATTCAAAATGTAATGAGTACTTCTGGGTGTAAGGGATGTGTATGGAATAAAAAGTATATTATTTATTTTAGGAATGTAGTGGAGTAAAAGTAAATTGTCAAAAATATAAATAGTAAACCCCAACAAACTACTTATGTGGTACTTTAAAGTATTTTTACTTAAGTACTTTACACATTTGTTCACTGTAGAGATGGTGCCAGGTTTCCTCCAGATGTGAAGCTTGTCATTCAGGCCAAAGTGTTCAATCTTGGTTTCATCAGACCAGAGAATCTTGTTTCTCATGGTCTGAGTCCTTAAGGTGCCTTTTGCCAAACTCCAAGCGGGCTGTCATGTGCCTTTTTACTGAGGAGTGACTTCTGTTTGGACACTCTACCATAAAGGCCTGATTGGTGAAGTGCTGCAAAGACGGTTGTCCTTCTGGAAGGTTCTCCCATCTCCACAGAGGAACTCTGGAGCTCTGTCAGAGTAATTATCGGTTTTTGGTCACCTCCCTGACCAAGGCCCTTCTCCCCCGATTGCTCAGTTTTGCCGGGCGGCCAGCTCGAGGAAGGATCTAGGTGTTTACAAACTTCTTCTATTTAAGAATGATGGAGGCCACTGTGTTCTTGGGGACATTCAATGCTGCAAAACTGTTTTGATGTTCTTTCCCAGATCTGTGCCTCGACATAATCCTGTCTCGAAGCTCTTCAGACTATTCCTTCGACCTCATGACTTGGTTTTCTGCTCTGACATGTACTGTCAACTGTGGGACCTTATATTGACAGATGTGTTCCTTCCCAAATCATGACCAATCAATTGAATTTACCACAAATGCACTCCAATCAAGTTGTAGAAACATCTCAAAGATGTTCAATGGAAACAGGAAGCACCTGGGCTTAATTTCGAGTCTCATTGCAAAAGGTCTGAATACTTATGTAAATATGGTATTTAAAAAATAATAATAATAATTTAATACATTTGCAAGAATTTCTAAAACCCTGTTTTCTCTTTGCCATTATGGGGTATTGTGTGTAGATTAATGAGTAAAACATTTAATTTAAAACATTTTAGAATAAGGCTGTAACGTAACAATGTGGAAAAAATCGAGGGGTCTTAATACTTTCCTAATGCACTCTGTTCTATGAAGCAACAAATTAGCAAAATTGTTCTTCGAACAACTAGAAGGAATTGTCAACATATTTCAACAATGTTTTCAAGAAAATCTGTGCATATTAAGCAGCTTGTACCCAATTGTCATATTGGAATGATGCCTCTTTAATCTAAGGGTATTTCATTTGAACTAAGTGTGAGAATTGGTATGTGAACTGACACACTAAAGGAAGTGTTTTCTTGTGAGGAAGGAGAGGTTGTTTTCTTTCCAAGGCTTGTTATAGTCTAGGATAGGGCCGTCTCCATTTTGTCCAGCACTCAGGACCAGCTCTGTTTGTCTGCCGAGGCATTCACAGAATGTCAGGGCACATAGTCAATCACCGAGCTCGCTCGTTATCTGTGCCAAATCACTCTTTGACTAAGCACCCTAGGATACCCAGCCTCTGTTTAATTAAATCATAGAACCCTATATATTTGAAGTACTCTATATAGTAGAAAAGCATTATTTGACTGATAATACCTTGCTCTTGGACAAACACAATGTCTTATTCAAGTGAATGTTGTTCTAGCTAAGTTTAGTTTTTGAATGAAACTGTTTGATAAACAACAGACAATAACAGTCTTTCAATGAATGGAGCCCTTCTCTATCGAATTAGCCAATGACCTATCTTTGTGACACTTGACAAAAGCCCTTGGCACATCTCCTTCCCGTATAGTCTGACTGAGTCAGTGTGTGTGTGTGTATACTACACGTTCCCTATTGTATTGGAGTGTTTATGTATGTGGGTCACCTACACACACAGACTGTATGTACACAGTACATTGGGACACCTTATCTCTGAATTGTGGCTAAAGGTTAAACACGTGCCACAGTCTGGTGTAGTCGGTAAAGTTTTAGACTCCGGACCACTCATACGTCCTTGGCAACCGGGTTTTCGAGCCCCACCTCGACCAACTGTCTGTGCCCTTCCTGTCTGTGCCTCCTCCTCCAATATCTATCCACCGATTTCTTTTCCAACTGTCCTGTCAAATGAAATCAATAAAATTCTCCTTATGATATATATATATTTTTTAAGTAAAGGTTAACACAGCACTTTGATATTAGTAACGGTGTTTCTTTGTTGGTGCGCTAACTATTTCTGACCATGTATTTTTTTGTGTGTCCTCCAGGAGAAGCATTTCTTCCACAAGGTGAACGAGAAACTCTCCAAACCTAACATCTTCATCCTCAACAACCGCTGGGATGCCTCGGCCAGCGAGCCAGAGTACATGGAGGATGTGAGTGTCTTACAAACAATAACGGTGCAGTAATACATTTTTTGAAAGTTCAGAATAGAAGAATTAGCCACTGGTGCTGAAATAGGGTTGAGCAGTGTCAAGATTTTCATACCTTTTTATTCTGTTCCTGTACCGTACCTGGGCATATGGTATTACCGGCAGTACAGACAAGGGGATGCTATTAAAAAAAATATGTGCAGTTGAAAGTCAGAAGTTTACATACACTTAGGTTGGAGTCATTAAAACATATTTTTTCAACCACTCCACAAATGTATTGTTAATAACAAACTATAGTTCTGACAAGTCGGTTAGGACATCTACTTTGTGCATGACACATGTAATTTTTCCAACAATTGTTTACAGACGGATTATTTCACTTATAATTCACTGTATCACAATTCCAGTGGGTTAGAAGTTTACATACACTAAGTTGACTGTGCCTTTAAACAGCTTTGAAAACTCCTGGCTTTATAAATTTCTGATGGGCTTATTGACGTCATTTGAGTCAATTGGAGGTGTACCTGTGGATGAATTTCAAGGCCTACCTTCAAACTCAGTGCCTTTTTGCTTGACATCATGGTAAAATGAAAAGAAATCATCAGACCTCAGAAAAACAATTGTAGACCTCCACAAGTCTGGTTCATCCTTGGGAGCAATTTCCAAATGCCTGAAGGTCCACGTTCATCTATACAAACAATAGTACACAAGTATAAACACCATGGGCCCACACAGTCATCATACCGCTCAAGAAGGAGACGTGTTCTGTCTCCTAGAGATGAACGCACTTTGGTGCAAAAAGTGCAAATCAATCCCAGAACAACAGCAAAGGACCTTGTGAAGATACTGGAGGAAACGGGTAAAAAAGTATCTATATCCACAGTAAAATGAGTCCTATATCGACATAACCTGAAAGGCCGCTCAGCAAGGAAGAAGCCACTGCTCCATAACCGCCATATCAAAGCCAGACTATGGTTTGCAACTGCACATGGGGACAAAGATCTTACTTTTTGGTGAAATGTCCTCTGGTCTGATGAAACAAAAATAGAACTGTTTGGCTCTAATGACCATCGTTATGTTTGGAGGAAAAAGCGGGAGGCTTGCAAGCCGAAGAACACCATCCCAACCGTGAAGCACGGGGGTGGCAGCATCATGTTGTTGGGGTGCTTTGCTGCAGGGGGGACTGGTGCACTTCACAAATGATGGTGGTCCTAACTGACCTAAGACAGGGAATTTTTACTATGATTAAATGTCAGGAATTGTGAAAAGCTGAGTTGAAGTGTATTTAGCTAAGGTGTATGTAAACTTCCGACTTCAACTGTATATTTAGTATTGTTTTATTTATAAAGGATAACTTTTTTTAATGTTTATTTATTTTTATGAAATTCACTGAGGAGAAGGTCCTCCCCTTCCTCCTCTGAGGAGCCTCCACTGCCATATATGGCATATACAGTATACCACTCAAGCCTCGAGCTGAAGTGCAAATTACGTTTATGACTCCATGAGAGTTTTTGTTAGTGCTATGTGGTAATGTTGTAGTAATGATGCAGTAACGTTTCCCCCTACAGGTGCGTAAGCAGCACACGGACCGCTGTGTCAACTTCCTGGTGGATGAGCTGAAGGTAATGGACCGGGAGCAGGCGCCCAACCGCATCTTTTTTGTGTCGGCCAAAGAGGTGCTCAACTCCCGCATGCAGCGAGCTCAGGGTATGCCAGAGTCCGGTAAGCCCCGCGGTGGTCAAACCAGGAGGCTGTGGGCGTGTCGATGGGTGGGTAGGCAAGCGGGTGTGGATGTGTGTGTGTGTGTGTGTGTGTGTTGATGGGTGGGTAGGCAGGTGTGTGTTTTGGTGTCCGCAGTGGTCAAACCAGGTGTGTATTGTTGTTGGTAGGTAGTAAGGATGTCACATAGTTTTCTTAATGTTTAAACGGCCATTTTTTGTGTTTTCTGGTAAAACAATCCGAAACAATCTTAAAATTCCATGTGAATTCACAACGCAGCTGTGCTGCTGCCAGCACCGGTCTCACGCTGCATCCCTTTTCGATGGTTAAGCATTGCACCTGTACTACCATTACTGTCCCTCAACTCCACCGCGCAAAGTTCGCATTTCCTTCTCATTTAACTTCTCAAAGTATTGCCATACAGGATTTTACTGCTGTCGCTCGCCTTTCTCTGCCATTTTTCCAACTGTTAACGACGATGACGTAGTGAGAGTCGACTCCAAAGTAATTGATTCCTCGATTCCTTACATGTCGATACCCATTTCTGAGTGTCAAGATACCGGAATCGACTCCTAAGATGATGTATTTTTATAACGGAGGAGACTGATTAGTAGCCATACTTCCGAAAACACAAACACTTGCATCTTTCAGTGTGCCAGTGAGGGATGGAGAGAGAGGGGAGGGGCACAGTATAGGCAGGTCGGCCACCAGGCAGAACTGTGCACTAGGCCTATCTATCGGCAATCAAAATCTTGCAGTGCTGTATCTCACAATTTGTTGGCTTGCGATGTCTCACAACTTCAGTAAAACAGGGCCTATCATCAACAAATAGGCAAGATGCAGCACTTCACGGTCACACAGTATCTGCTCATGTGTACGGGTTTGATTCACGCTGTTCACAGCGTGGTAGCCAGGTCTTAATTGTTGCGGAAATTGACCCACTCTGCCCTTTACAGTTAGTTAGGCTATAACACAGAAAATACGTTTTGTGATAACTGCGCTGTGATTCAAATTTTGTGGGGGAAAACACTTAAAAATTATTAATGTTAAGGATCCCAATTTCATTTAAATGTTTAAGCGTTCACACCTCTAGTAAGTAGTTCAGTGGGTAGTGTCGTGGAAATTCAGTACTGAGAAAGATTTGGTCATTTCTTCAAACAAGCATCTTTATTTAATATCGATTTAATTATTGCAGTAATGAGTCTGGTCGCCCCCCCCCCCCCCTTGAGTGTTGGACCGAGTAACCTAACCTTTACACAAGTGCAGAGTACTATATGTAGCTGGCACTAACAATGCTCAGTCATGGTTGGTTTAACCCCCCTCATGCAGACCAAGGAGCATCATAAGCCACTCTGGGTTCATCCTGTTGTTATCTGCACGTGGGTTGTTGTCTTAACCCCACCTTTGCTTAGTTTCCCAGATGCAAGGATGATTTTGAGACAGCCAGGAGGAGTTAGAACAATTCCTCACTATCTCGGATAAACCCACCACATCTTGTCTATGTAATGCAGTCTTTAACTCATTTGTCAGCTCAAGCCATCTCCAGTGACCATACAGCCCATAAAATGCCTGACCCCACAACAAGGTTTTGGTGCAACCAAATCATAGGCTTGTGGCACCAACTGAAAATGTAGGAGAAAGTTAGTATGGCAGATGTGTGTGCTCTTATGTAAATTAGAGTATGCTTCCACACTAGTCCCCAAATTGGAAATAGTCATGTTACTAAATTAAATAATTAGTTGTTTCACATTTGTATGCCTGGCTGTTAGAAGTTAAAGTAATCCAAAAGTATGTTACTTATTTTTCAGAAATCCAAAGGATTATGTTACTGATTACTTTATTTTCATGTAACTGTTACTAGTAGCAGATTACATTTTTCAAGTAATCCATCCAACCCTGCTAATGGCGTATACTTTTTTGAGTGTAGCAATGCTTGTGGAAATGGATTGCATCAGTTAGTGATGTGTTCAAAAGCATGGGGAGAGTGCCACTCATCAGAGCTCTTTCCTCATACCTTTTGAATTAGGCTGATCACATGTCCCAGATTGTGCGACAATCCAGCGTTTTGGCCCTTTGTCATGCAATCAAACAATTGTTTCTTGCATTTTATCAACAAATTAAAACACCACTAATTTACAGAAAAGGTCGATTAGTCCCATATTTCAGTCAGTCTTCCCATTAATTTGATAAGAAAGGACATTCCAATCTCTCTTTTGCAGTAAAGTTGTGTTTATGACAAGATATAAGGATGTGGCGGTACTAAACACTCCTCCAATCGGTGTTGAAATCGGATATTCTGCGCAGCGCAAGACGAAATGTAGACCAATGTCATTGTCAACCAATCACATTTTTCAAATGCTTTCGGGCTAAATTCCAGCTAAACTTGGAGAGGACAGTTACCTACTTACAAAAAGTGGGCTTTAACGAAGAGCTATGAAAGTAAGTAAATAGACTGAAAGATATAAGGTATTTTAAATGTGGTCACCCTACTTTGAATTCAACGCTATCTGATACAACGAAAGTGAACTGTCCTTTTTAAATGGTTTCTTTTTGTAGGAGTTTGTAGCCAAAATGGCAGTGTGCTACACTCCGTTATGGAGAGATAATGCTCCTGTGATGTGGTGGTCTTTGTTTGACAGTGTGCCGCTTTCTTAGGTGGAGCTTTAGCAGAAGGCTTCCATGAGAGGCTCAAGGAGTTCCAGAGTTTCGAGAGGATATTTGAGGCAAGTTCTAGTGTGTGCGTGTCTGTTTGTGTGTGTGTGTGTGACGTCTAACACCACTCGTTCTCAGCCTCAAACATGGAGATTGTTTAATGATTAAATGCAACGTCTCCAACTCCTCTGAAATGTATATGAAAACCCCCGCAGTATGAAGTAATTCATTTAAAATTAAATGGCAGAACTACTTAGGATTTTGTTTTCTCTCGAAATGAAGTGAAATTGGTGTGTAGTCCAGTCAACCATGGCTCCTCAGTCAAACTCTCTCTCTCTGAATTCGCCTTCCTGACTTTTGCCAGTGTGACACTGGACTTAGTTTTGGAGCGATCTGGGAGGATGGCCAGAACTGGCACTTATCACATTTATCTTCTAGTGACTAGGGGAAATAAATTGATAGTTGCATGTCACAATAATATTAAATTGATACAGTGCCTTGCGAAAGTATTCGGCCCCCTTGAACTTTGCGACCTTTTGCCATATTTCAGGCTTCAAACATAAAGATATAAAACTGTATTTTTTGTGTAGAATCAACAACAAGTGGGACACAATCATGAAGTGGAACGACATTTATTGGATATTTCAAACTTTTTTAACAAATCAAAAACTGAAAAATTGGGCGTGCAAAATGATTCAGCCCCCTTAAGTTAATACTTTGTAGCGCCACCTTTTGCTGCGATTACAGCTGTAAGTCGCTTGGGGTATGTCTCTATCAGTTTTGCACTGTCCCTGTCCCTGCTGAAGAAAAGCAGGCCCAAACCATGATGCTGCCACCACCATGTTTGACAGTGAGGATGGTGCGTTCAGCTGTGTTGCTTTTACGCCAAACATAACGTTTTGCATTGTTGCCAAAAAGTTCCATTTTGGTTTCATCTGACCAGAGCACCTTCTTCCACATGTTTGGTGTGTCTCCCAGGTGGCTTGTGGCAAACTTTAAACAACACTTTTTATGGATATCTTTAAGAAATGGCTTTCTTCTTGCCACTCTTCCATAAAGGCCAGATTTGTGCAATATACGACTGATTGTTGTCCTATGGGCAGAGTCTCCCACCTCAGCTGTAGATCTCTGCAGTTCATCCAGAGTGATCATGGGCCTCTTGGCTGCATCTCTGATCAGTCTTCTCCTTGTATGAGCTGAAAGTTTAGAGGGACGGCCAGGTCTTGGTAGATTTGCAGTGGTCTGATACTCCTTCCATTTCAATATTATCGCTTGCACAGTGCTCCTTGGGATGTTTAAAGCTTGGGAAATCTTTTTGTATCCAAATCCGGCTTTAAACTTCTTCACAACAGTATCTCGGACCTGCCTGGTGTGTTCCTTGTTCTTCATGATGCTCTCTGCGCTTTTGACGGACCTCTGACACTATCACAGTGCAGGTGCATTTATACGGAGACTTGATTACACACAGGTGGATTGTATTTATCATCATTAGTCATTTAGGTCAACATTGGATCATTCAGAGATCCTCACTGAACTTCTGGAGAGAGTTTGCTGCACTGAAAGTAAAGGGGCTGAATAATTTTGCACGCCCAATTTTTCAGTTTTTGATTTGTTAAAAAAGTTTGAAATATCCAATAAATGTCGTTCCACTTCATGATTGTGTCCCACTTGTTGTTGATTCTTCACAAAAAAATACAGTTTTATATCTTTATGTTTGAAGCCTGAAATGTGACAAAAGGTCGCAAAGTTCAAGGGGGCCGAATACTTTCGCAAGGCACTGTATTTGACTCCACTTTTGCCTCTATTGGTAGTGCCAAAACGATTTTATTTTTCATCCAATAGTTTGTTCTCCATCTTCTATTTAAATAGTGAGCCAACATGTTTTCAGCACTTTTATTTCCCTGACTGATCAAAACTCATTTTCTCATGCTCTCCCGTCTCTCTGCAGCAGACCTATAGTGAGCAATGTTTGGACCATCAAATTGCAATAAAATCACAGTATCGAATGGAAATGCATATAGAATCGCAATACATATCATATCGGCACCTACGTATCGTAAGGTCCCTGGCTATTCCCAGCCCTGTTATCTTCCACCTAAAGTGACAGAGATTTTCCAGGGGCACCTGCTCAAGCACAATGGTAGCTGCTGCTGTTTGGGGATGTGTGCGTGTGTGTGGAGAAATGGTATAGAAAAGATTTGCAAGAGAGAATATTCTGTAGTTATGCTGCCTCATACCGTTTACCTCTTTATTGGGTCGGACACCTAAAGGAAAAACTGTTGAATAGGATGTTAACTAGATTCTGTCCCGTGCCACTTTTTATTTTTTTATTTTACCTTTATTTAACTAGGCAAGTCAGTTAAGAACAAATTCTTATTTTCAATGACGGCCTAGGAACAGTGGGTTAACTGCCTGTTTAGGGGCAGAACGACCGATTTGTACTTTGTACTCACTACAGATGTGAGCGGTGAACCATTCTAATCACTCTATCTCTATCATCCTGTGCTGCGAGAGAAACCTCTAGTCTCGACCTCCAGCTCATCTCCGAACTACTAGTCTCTCTCCACCAATCGCGAGTCGCCAAGCCGGCGCCTCAGAACCCCTGCTTAGGTCAATCAATGTGCACATTGCCATCAATCTGCGTCTTCATTGCTGAAGTCTAGATTTGCTTAGGCGAGGATCATCTGTTTCTTTCAGTTACATTTTCATTCTGTTCACCCTGTCTCATGTTTGATTCTGTTGCCTGCATTTAGTATTTTCTGAGTTTTATGTTTTAAATAGTAATCCTCTTTTCTTAGGATTGTTGTTTCTTGTGTTGACTTTTGTTCCTATGATTTTGCTATTGCTTCATTAACACGTTACTGTGAACCTAGAACCAACGGGGCTGTGGGACTCTTGATACAGAGCTGCTGACGGCAAATGACATTTTTATTTTTTTTCACATTCTTAAATTGCTTCAGCAGTTGTCTATCTTGTCCCCTTTCGTCCCACCACCACTGTGTGTGTCGCCACCCTGTGTGTGTGTTTCGCAGACCCCATTCACAGTGACGTGTGTGTGCTATTATATGGCCTCGCAGGAGTGTATCTCGCAGTCAGCAGTGAAAACAAAGTTTGAGCAGCACACTATAAGGGCCAAGCAGATCACTGAAACGGTCAAAGCCATCATGGATGCCATCAACATCGAGGCGGCAGAGAAGAGGTGTGTGTCCCCCGTTCCATCCCTGCTCACATCACTCTGTTCTTTCGGGTGGTCTTCTGTTTAATCGTTGCCAAATGTTCCTGTTGCACTTTTGCATTTTATTACAATTCAATATTTTTATCCAATGAATATTACGATACTTTGGTATCTGTTGTAATAGCAGTTTAGTCGTATGCTATGGACATTGGATCGCAATCCGTGTACTTCCTGGTGGAAGCACTGACTTCCTGTGTCTCACCTTACCTCTTCCTGTCTGCCGTATAGAGTGGCCTCATTGGAGGACCGTGAATACCAGATGGATCGTCTGGAGTTTGTGAAGAACCAGCTCAGCCTGCTCATAGAGGACATCAAGATGAAGATCAAGGCCATTACAGAAGAGGTGGAGAGCAAGGTAAATCATGCTATTCTGATAACATGAATTTTTTTCAATATTTTTGTGAAATATGCCCATCCTAAGCCTCTTAACAGTGCAGGGAAGCACAACTCTGTCCCTCCAGGGTCATACTGCCAACTACAATATCTGGATTTATTACAGCCGGAACTCTCAATCCATTCCAAGGGTTACCACAAGTGGTGCACATTTTTTTTATTTTTTTTATTTTTTTACATTTTCCCAGGCACTAATACAACCGTTTTCTCTAGGTGTCTAGCGCCATGGGCGAAGAGATCTGTCGTCTCAACGTGCTAATTGAGGAGTTCCACTCGGACTTCCAACCTTCGCCCCACGTCCTCAAGCTCTACAAATCAGTGAGTTTGATTTTTCGTTACACCATAGACTGCCACGGCGGACACAGGTCTGCTTTCTATGGCAGCTTCACCTTGAAATTGAAGCTTTGTCGCTAATGTAACAGACTGAGCATTTAGGTTAGGACCATCATGACTCTAACACGTAGTAGTGACCTATTTTTCTGTGACCGTTCCATGACCATTCCTTGACTGTTCCATCTCTGACCATGTGCTGCGGTTGCCCACCCTCACCCTGTGTACAGGATCTACTGAGCCATATTGAAGAGGGCATGGGCAAAAACCTGGCCTTCCGCTGCTCCAATGCCGTCAACGCCTCCCTGCAGTCCTCCCAGAAAGACATGATCGGTAGGTAGTTGGTGCAGCACGTAACACCACCCCATAAAACAGGCTGTGTTTAGGCTAGCCCTGGTCATGATTAGCCTGGTCCCACATCTGTTAATGCTGTCTTGCCAACTCTTATGGTCAAGAGTTGGCATGACAACACAAGCAGATCTGGGTTCAGGTTTGGTCATGACACAGGCTCATAGGGTCACGATCCCGTGTGTGTGACCAGGCAACCAGTCATAAAGCAGATTGACAAAGATCTAATGGATCTCTATGAAATTACTTTGAGGGAGTAAACCAATTGGTTGAGGAAAAGTACACCCAGCGCACTTCTCACCCATTTATTCCTCTCAGATCATTGTGTGTTTAGAGACGGTCATGGAAAGGAAGGCCCTGTTTTAAATCCTACCTTCTTTTATATAATCTAACACAATTGGGTAGGGGGCCTATTCAGAAGGTTCTACTACATTGCTTCCACTGATCCAGTTCTGTCAGATCTCTGAGGACTGCAAGGAACAAGGGAAGCAGGAAGTATTTGGATCAAAAGTCATCTAGACGATTTCAGTGACGTCACCTGACTTGTCTGTTTCCTTCCTTGTTTCTCCCCACCACCAGAGAGTCTGCAGCCTCTGCTGCCCCCTGCTGTTCAGAGCCAGATACAAACTCTTGTGCCAAGCCGCAAATTTGACCTGAGCTACAACCTGAACTGCGCCACGCTCTGCTCAGACTTCCAGGAGAACATTGAGTTCCAGTTCTCAATGGGCTGGACGGCACTGGTCAACCGCTTCCTGGGGCCTACCAATGCAAAGCGGGCCCTCATGCTGGTCGACAGGAACTTTCAAGTAACGCAGGTAAGACTGCTACAGGGTGAAGTTTCCCCAACTTACAGATCTAGGATCTGCTTTCCCTCCCACAGTCCTAACCTTAACCATTAGTGGGTGAAATGTAAAAATGTCCCAGGATCAGGGTCTTGGGGCAACTTCTCGTTATTCCAGTAAGATACAAAGGTGAGAAATTATGGGGATAGGTACTTTGGTTAAAGGTATGTATGTGGGCACCCCATGACGTTAGTGGATTTGGCTATTTCAGCCACACCCGTTTCTGACCGTTGTATAAAATCGAGCACACACCATACAATCTCCACAGACAAATATTGGCAGTAGAATGGCCTTACTGAAGAGCTCAGTAACTTTCAACGTATCACCGTCATAGGATGCCACCTTTCCAACAAGTTAGTTTATCAAATATCTATCCTGCTAGAGCTGCCCCGGTCAATTGTAAGTGCTGTTATTGTGAAATGGAAACATCTAGGAGCAACAATGGCTCAGCCACGAAGTGGTAGGCCATACAAGCTCACAGAACAAGACAGTCAAGTGCTGAAGTGGGTAGCAAATAAAAATACTCTGTCCTTGGTTGCAACACTTACTACCGAGTTCCAAACTGCCTCTGGAAGCAACGTCAGCACAAGAACTGTTTGTTGGGAGCTTCGTGAAATGGGTTTCCATGGCCGAGCATAACCCTAAGATAACCATGCGCAATGCCAAGCGTCAGCTGGTGTGGTGTAAAGCTTGTGGCCATTGGACTCTGGAGTAGTGGAAACGGGAGTGATGAATCACGCTTCACTATCTGGCAGTCGACAGACTAATCTGGGTTTGGCGGATCCCAGGAGAACTTTACTTGCCCCAATGCATAGTGCCAACTATAAAGTTTGGTGGAGGTGGAATAATGGTCTTGGGCTGTTTTTCATGGTTCGGGCTAGGCCCCTTAGTTCCAGCGAAGGGAAATCTTAATGATACAGCATCCAATGACATTCTAGATGATTCTGTGCCTCCAACTTTGTTGCAACAGTTTGGGGAAGGCCTTTCCTGTTTAAGCATGACAATGCTCCTGTGCACAAAGCAAAGTGCATACAGAAATGGTTTGTTGATCGATGTGGAAGAACTTGACTGGCCTGCACAGAGCCCTGACCTCAACCCCATCGAAAACCTTTGGGATGAATTGGAACGCCAGACTGCGAGCAAGGCCTAATCGCCCAACATGAGTGCTTGACCTCACTAGTGCTCTTGTGGCTGAATGGAAGCAAGTCCTCGCAGCAATGTTCCAACATTTAGTGGAAAGCCTTCCCAGAAGAGTGGAGGCTGTTAGCAGCAAACGGATGACCAACTCCATATTAATGGCCATGATTTTGGAATGAGATGTTCGACGAGCAGATGTCCACATACCTTTGGTCATGTCTATGTTGTAGCTGTAGTGTGATATGATATACGACTAATAGATCGTTAATAGTCTTGATGCTGGTCAACAAGAACTTTCAGGTAACCACAGTTGAAACACATGGGTTAGATATAATACACACTAATCAATATGTTTTAGTGTGTAATGGATAATGTAGAGTAGACAGGATGTCGATACCACTTTTAAAATACAGTTTCAACCAAACCTGTCATTCTCCAATATTAGGCCTGTGAACTTATTCTTCCCCTTCATATTCTGGCCTAACTGATATGCTGATATTTGTATATTTTGAATTCAAACATACATACATACACATGCGCGCACACACTGATAGTTCACCAGTGAAACAATGGAGAAATTCAAATGAGCTGGTAGCTCCTTTCCTACAGTACATTGTCCCAATAACATCCCTGGTATAGGATAAGGTGCATTCAGAAAGTATTCAGACCCCTTGACTTTTTCCACATTTTGTTACATTACAGCCTTATTCTAAAATTGATAAAATTATATTTTTCCCTCAACAATCTACACACAATACCCCATAAAGGAAAACAGTTAAACATTTTTTATTTGCAAATAGTTAAAAATGTAAAACAGAAATACCTTTATTTAAGTATTCAGACCCTTTGCTATGCGATTCGAAATAAATTGAGCTCAGGTGAATCCGGTTTCCATTGATCATCTTTGAGATGTTTCTACAACTTGATTGGAGGGCACCTGTGGTAAATTCAGTTGATTGGACATGATTTGGAAAGGCACACAACTGTCTATATAAGGTCCCACAGTTGACAGTGCATGTCAGAGCAAAAACCAAGCTATGAGGTCGAAGGAATTGTCCGTAGAGCCCAGAGACAGGATTGTGTCGAGGCACAGATCTGGGAAGGGTCCCAAAACATTTCTGCAGCGTTGATGGTCCCCAAGAACTTAGTGGCCCCCATAATTCTTAAATGGAATAAGTCTGGAACCACCATGAGTCTTCCTAGAGCTGGCCGCCCAGCCAAACTGAGCAATCGGTGGAGAAGGGCCTTGGTCAGGGAGGTGACTAATCAGGATCGAGAGATAAATGAATGGAGCAAAGTACAGAGATCCTTGATGAAAACCTGCTCGCTCAGGACCTCAGACTGGGGTGAAGGTTCACCTTCCAACAGAACAACGACCCTAAGCACACAGCCTAGACAATGCAGGAGTGGCTTCAGGACAAGTCTCTAAATGTCCTTGAGTGGCCCAACTAAAGCCTGGACTTGAACCTGATCGAACATCTCTGGAGAGACTTGAAATAGCTGCGCAGCGACGCTCCCCATCCAACCTGGCAGAGTTTGAGAGGATCTGCAGAGAAGAATGGGAGAAAGTCCCCAAATACAAGTGTGCCAAACTTGTAGTGTCATACCCAAGAAGACTCGGCTGTAATCGCTGCCAAAGGTGCTTAAACAAAGTACTGAGTAAAGGGTCTGAATACTTATGTAAATATGATATTCCCGTTTTTTAAATTTTTTTATTATTCATGCATTTTCAAAAATGTCTACTTTGTCATTACTCTGTCCCTCCTTCTTGTTCTGTTAAAGATGACACACTCCCTGTCCACCACGCCCTCCAGTGGCCCCTCCTGTGTGGCGGTAGCACATCCCCAGGACGCCGCGCTCTCCCATGAGGAGCTGATGATGTCCATGGCCACCAACCTGGCCTCCCTCACCTCCCGCACCTCCATGACTGTGGTCATCGTTGGAGGAGTGGTGCGTAATAGTACTCCCACCTAATCTGGCAACCCGTTTGTCATTATAATGGGCTATACAGTACGGACCAGGCTCTATACATGCATCCATACATCTCAATCCATCTTAAATGAAGTGGCAAAAATAAATCCCTTATCTAGACTATTTGATTTATAGTATATAAATATATAAGTATATTTAGCACACACTAAAATAAAATATTTTTCCACGAGAATCCTGGTATATTGTATATGTATGGCTCTATACAGATGTGTAACCAACACAACAGATATAGCTGATTTAATATGGGTGCTGCTTCCCATACAGAGTTCCACTACCAAAAAAGATGAAAACCACCTCTCTCTTACCCGTGTGTGTGCTAGGTGTGCCGGACAGTGGGCTGGCGGCTCATAGCCCTGTCGGCCTCCATGTACGGCCTGCTCTACCTGTGGGAGAAGCTCACATGGACTACCAAGGCCAAGGAGCATGCGCTCAAGCGCCAGTTTGTGGACTACGCCACAGAGAAACTACAACTCATTGTCCGCTTCACCAGTGCCAACTGCAGCCACCAGGTCCAGCAGTAAGTCCAGGCTGTATTCTGTATAAATGCCATTTCTGGGAATAAGGATCAGCTTAAAGGGGGAAGTTCACTCTAAAATCTAGGTTTGTTCCTATTTTAAACCAGTTTTGAGTTATCGAAAGTGGCTGACAATCAGTATTTCCATGTTATCAGATCCTTTTGTGTGCAATAGGACACAAGTTTTAAAACTGGGATCAGTTACTGCAGGTGTTCCATCAATTTATATTGTAAACAAAAACAATATACAGTACCAGTCCAAAGTTCGGACACACCTACTCATTCCAGGGTTTTTCTTTATTTTTTACTATTTTCTACATTGTAGAATAATAGTGAGACATCGTCACTATGAAATAACACATATGGAATCATGTAGTCACCAAAAAAAAGTGTTAAAATAAATCCAAATATATTTTATATTTGAGATTCTTCAAAGTAGCCACCCTTTGCCTTGATGACATTTTTGCACACTATTGGCATTTTATGTGATTTTTTTTTTTCATGACTTGCGTAACTGCAACAGAATACCATTGTGAATACTATTTTTATGTCTCTGCGTCCAGTATGAAGGAAGTTAGAAGTAGTTTCACTAGCCAATGCTAACTGGCGTTAGCACAATGACTGTTCATCCGACTCTGGGGAAGTAGACAAATGGCTTCATTGCCAAAATCTCAAACTCCATTTTAATATGGAAGAAATAAGTCATTGGAGATAATTACAGCTAAACTGTGTAGAATTGCTGTAAATTTGCTTCAAAGCTGCAAAATATTATCTCAGTTGAATGAAACAATTTGTAGAATTGCTGAAAAATGTGTTTACAACAGCAGCATTTTATCTATGGTGCCAAGATACATTTCTAAGTTTACACTTCCTCTTCCAATGAACTCTGGGGAGGTCAAAATAATGACAATTGTCTACCAAATCGATTCATTTTAAAATGTTGATTAGCCTCCTTAGACATGACGTTTTTGTTTATTTTGCTAACGTTTGATGGGTCGCCGGTTTGCCTGGGCCCCTGCTCCCTGCATTAGGACACATCTACAGGCCTCAATCCCAGTACAGTAACTAATGTTTGAGCCTCGTATGTAGATGTTTCTAAACACTCTGGCTTTATGAACCGATTCACTACTGATGTGTATTAAGTGCAAAAATCTGCTGAAAGCCAAATCTATGCATCTCTTGCTACCTTACTTCCCTCCCGCTCCCCTCTTTTCTGTGAAGTGGTGAATAAATAAGTGATAGGGTGCTTTGACCTTTGTTGCCCAGGGAGATGGCCACGACCTTTGCGAGGTTGTGTCAGCAGGTGGACCTGACACAGAGGGAGCTGGAGGGAGAGATCAGCCGACTGACCGCTAAGGTCCAGACTCTGGAGACCGTCCAGAGCCACTCCAAGACCCTCCGGTCAGTCTAGCTACCTCCAATGTCCAGTGTTAACCCATACCTTTTCCCCTTGCATAGCTCTATTGCCCCCCCCCCCCCCCCCCCTAAAACATTTACATCCCCAATGCATTTGATTTAACATTTTGATGCTTATGGTGCTTTGGTAGTCTGTCTTGCTTTCCTAGAAAAATATATTGTCACATTTTGGCATTTATTCACCATTGGCATATTTTCAACCTAACTTCCATTTCCCCTGAAAAAGAGAAGTGGGAACTCTGCTTGGGTGTCTTTATAAGCCTGCTCCGATAGGTTACTTCACTGTTGGTTGTATTGAGGGTTCAAGGTCAGAGATATGCCATTTGAACTGAATGTGTGTAGTTTTTTTTTTTTTTTCACTTGAGGTGAACAGCATTCATTTGTCAGTAAACCTCAACACGGTTCATTTGGATAGGCATTTTCACCTCATTATAATTGGTTGTACATCATTAGTGTGCCAATAGATGTTGGTCTATGTGTAAACATCTTTTTCTATATATTTTCAGGCACAAAGCCACAGAGTTTGAGAGGCAATTGGAGGCTTTTACAGACCAGTATCTGAATCCCCATAAATGATGGACTGGGTTTCTCTCTCTGGCTCTACTGGCTCCCCTAGCGACTCAGTCTTAGCAAATGGAATTGACTCTCCCCCCCTGACCTCCCCTCTCCACTCAGAGAAAATAGGTCCACCCTCGACAATATTGCTCCTGGGATTCCCCCACCTCCGAACAGATGTTTCTCTAAGATATTTGTCGAAGTGTGTCCAGTCTTCCACACACTTTAGAAAAGCACTTTGCAGAGAACAAACTGCCCATTAGTTCAACAAACCAAACTGCCTGTAACACAAATACAAACTCTGTGTAAGTGTGTGAATCAGTCGTGTGAATACAGTTCCGAAGGTCAGGACATAAACTCGGTTGGCATGAGATTGAAGGTTGGGTGCTGTAGCCTGTACATTGATACTACTGTTCTTATAACTGTGAATATGCCTTTCACTAACTCCTGAAGTAATTATCTGTGTGTGTGTGTGTGTGTGTGTGTGTGTGTGGTAGAAAAATGTAGGCATGTGATTTTCATTCAGATCTGAATTTGTTCTGGTTTACACAAAAAAAATAGAATTGTGTGTGTTTTTTTGTGAAGGACCTACATAAATTCAGAGGAAATCCATTTGAATTCAGAAAAAAACAATCAAAATTACTAACGTCCGGCTGATAGTGTTTTGATAAATAGAAGTATTGTATAACTTCCTCTGCCGTTTCAACTAATTTGACATGTCATGAGAATACATTTGAACAATCTCCACTTTGTAAAAAAGTGTTTTCCTTTCATGATGAATTTGAATTGAAATGCATCCTGATTTACCTGAATCTATTAAAATAATATTCTATGTCATTGATTCTGTTTGTTATTTCACATGGGGTAGCTTTGCTGTAGAATCTCTAATGGAAACAACATTAAACTTCACAACAATCTTCAGACTGCACTTTTACTGAATGGTAGATGGTCAGCATTCAAGCAACTATGTTTGAAAAGTAATTTGTTAACCTCAAGTTTCTTTTTCTTTACATAACAGGCTTCAACACAATCCTTGGTTAAAGCTTTTTTTATTGGTTACAATATCAACTCATGGCAACATATCAGTATCACCAAGCCACTGTACAAATACACAAAAAGAATTGGTGTGAAAAAGACTATAAAAAATTATTCCATAACAAGTGATTATAATTTCACACAATAGCACTGTAAGAGAAATCATGGCACCATGTCCCTGGTTTTCACTAGCTTTAAAACACAAAAAATAAATAAGACTGTCAGAATAGATCAGAGCCAAAAGGCAGTGCATTCATTTGTGTT
The DNA here is from genome assembly GCF_013265735.2 of Oncorhynchus mykiss. Classification (NCBI taxonomy): domain Eukaryota; kingdom Metazoa; phylum Chordata; class Actinopteri; order Salmoniformes; family Salmonidae; genus Oncorhynchus; species Oncorhynchus mykiss. Next base: position 52,171,593 of record NC_048569.1, on the reverse strand, counting down.
TGTGGTGATCGCAAAATGTAACGCTAATTATCAAAAGGACAGCTGGGGTACAACTTCAATGTTTGATTCTCGTGTGTTTGTTTCTCTCGATATGCGCTACTCCGTTTTACGATTTTTAAAAGAACCCCTCTAAAACACTGCTTCGATGCATGGATAATATTCCACCTCAGTCCACGAGTAAACAGTTCACATGTAAACGCAACACATGCTGATTTACTTACTTACTTTTCCCTTAGACCTGTAAATCCAGGCAAGTACAAGCTCAGGCTTTTCAATTACTTTGGCTATGTATGTCAAGGAGATTTGAAAACCAACACACGCTGCGTTCGTTGCAGACTGGGTCTCGGCATCCCATCCGGTAGAGCACATGCAGTCACGACTGCTCTTATGACATAGTTGTTTCATATGATGAATACAACTAAAGGAGACAAAGGAAATACAATGACATGGTCAAATACAGGGAGATTGAGCACCTTTGACTATTGATGCCTAGAAACCATTGGTCCCAGCAAACTAACCTGGTCATTGGGACTGCACAGGCACATGTTAATGCGGTCACTATTTTAGTAATAATACTGTTGCATCTTATTGAGCACTGTGGTCAAGCCTCTGGGGTGTTCTTTGTGTTACAGAATATACTTTTTTTTGGCTAGTAAGGGCTGTGGTGCTGTATTGTCACAGATGATGTCTGAGCTGAAGAATCAACACAACCAACTTCAAAGTTGCTTTCGGGAGTTTGGGTAAGGTTCCCTGGCAGCCATGTTGATGTAAAATGACCAAACTTCATCCTGCCTTTTTATCTGCCATCTGTATTTCCTGTCTTAAAAGGGCTACGTTCTCTCATTGGATCCTCATCATTCACAATGGGTAGATTAATTTCATATGGGGAAATGAAAGCAAAACAGAAAGTGATTCAATAACATTGAAGGAATATCCATAAGTTCTGGACACTTCTCTTTTATTGGGCACCTTATGAAGTCAACAGAGGACCTTGTTACAGGCCAAGTGTAAAGAAAATGACACAGATTAGATTTTGATTCAGGGGGAAAAAGCTGGCACTTTCTGTAAGCAAGCGAAGAAACACAATGAGTTGTCAATTATGACATGTTTTCAGTTCACAGCTCAGGGTCAGTGGGTAACATTGGCACAAATGCGAAAAGTAACACTTATTACCGGCATGTATGTTACCCACACAGATCAGTGAGAATTTCAACACTGATATGGAATACATTTTACATCCAAGTCAGCTCAAGGATGTGTTTTGTGTTTTTGGGGCTTAATAAACCGCCAGCCATTTCTTTTACATTTATTCTCAAATTAATTAATGCAAAGCCAGGTAAAACAGCTAAAAACGTACAACCAAATAAACGGCTACTATAAATCACTAAATGATCAAAGGGTTTTCTTTGTAATCAATAAATACAACAAATTGTACGACAGAAAGCAGAATTGTATAAAATAATGTACAGCACTTTCGAGAAGCTATTGGAAGATGCATGCTGTTTGCAGGTCTTCGGTTGTGGTCATCTGTAAGCTTGGCTTTTAGTGTTTACTCTAGTACTGACAAGTCTCTGTGCTTCACAATTGCTTGATTTCAGCAAATCATTTGACTTTGTTATAGCAGGTTATTGCTGCCTGCCTCATTCTTTACCCAGTGCCAATATTTGAAAAGGAGACAATTATCTTTTAAAGTAACTGTCCAGTGTTTCCAGATTTCTATGAAATATGACCTATAATCACTTATTTTATTGTATGTTAAAAAGCAGCTTTTCTGTGTTGGAATGGTGTGGGCATACCCCAACAACAGAACTGTGTGGGCATTGACCGATCATTAAAAAGATTAGCCCGCTGATTGGCCAGCTCATCCTCTATGAGGAAATTATTATTATTATTATTTTTAAAGTGTTTTGTCCCCAAGTTAAGCTTTGGCCACAAATACGAGTATAGGATGAGTCGACAGAAGTTGACAGAATATTAACTTTTAAAAATAAGATTTTCACTGGACAATTACTTTCACATTCTCTTGGGCCCACTTGAAATAGTGGAGCCTCATTAGGCGACTAAGGGATAAAGGTCAAGTGAACTGCCTACAGGTGGAGATAAAAAGCCAAAGTCTTGAACAAGCAGGCCCAACATTTGAGTTCCTGACCAGTTCCGGTCAATGTTGGCAATGGGATTGGCTTCGTAGCATGTACAGTAAGGCAGAATGGAGATTTAACTGATCTCAAGCCACAGACCATTCTGATCCATTCCACATGGATCCAATCCATGTACTGTTATCTAGATATTTTAGGATGTTATGGTGTATAACTCAAAAATAGGCACCCTTATTGAAGCGTTGCCTCCCAACCAAAGTTATCTTGCGAGGAAAACGGAAAATGACTGATGCACAAACTAACAAAGTATTGTGAGAGATACTCCCTTTCCTCTATTGATGAGTATGTTGCATGTGCTCTTTGCTTACATTTGGACTACAGTTTGTTGTGTATTATCTAGCTCTCTACCAAGTGTACTTTCTTTGCTAGCAGTTTTAAGTATTTAAAACTGTTCATAACATTTGTTTTGGTGAGAAGAAACGTTACGTGTTAAATACAGACAATTTTTTTTTCAAGCATTTCTTTTTTTACAGGCTCGTGGTGGCACTAGTGTGATTTTGAGTGGCTGACGAGATTTCTGAACCAAGAGCGTTACATTCCACACTCAACTAAACCACCCTATTGATGGTCATCAAGAATTTTTTTTAAATCCCTAGAATTGAAGAGGACATAGCAAAAAGCTATTACAGGCATCTTCCCTCATGTCCACTCATAGGGAAGGAATTACGAGAGTCACTCACTGCTCATATAGTGAGCAGTCTTTCCTTTTCACATCTTTTCACAATGCTTCTACTGACCAGCCTATGGTAGAGATTGTATAGACTGCCAGCATTTCTGGTTCTCAGTACTTATTTAGTCTTACGATACAGGCTTGAGCTAGCTCCAGGATCACATTCCTAGTAACCCCCCCCCCCCCCCCCCCCCCCCCCCTGTCAGTTTGGGGCCCTACGTTTCAGACCTTTTGGTCCTAGGTTTCAGACCGGCCCCCGTCTCCATCCGCAGTGGAGACGTAAAGGCTTTGGGGTATATGCAGTAAAGTCTCTATTAGTGAATGATCGCAACATATTTATTCCATATCACACTGTTGTTGATTTGCAAGGCGTGGGAGTGATGTTATACTATTCGCCATACAACAGCGGTTTTGAACACAGCCCGAGACCCCTGCGAGTCTCTCTAGGCTGTCGTTTCACGCTGTTTGAGTTTGTTAGAGGGGCTTAGCGAGACTGCGCCTCCAAACAACTACGGGAGCTGTGTATCAATACCTAGTTAAACCAGTTTCTAGAAAAGGGATTGGGCTAAAACGCCGCCAAGACTAAAACCTAACCTTTGTAGTCTAGAAGCTGTCTCTACAAACGACCACAACGGCTCTGTTTAGAAAAGAAAGCCATGTTTGTTTAGAGGAATGCCAACAGATCACAACTCCTATCGTTACCGCAATCATCAACATATGAATATACAGTATTATAGTTATAGAACGTGTGTATACCTTTGCCGGTAGACCATCACACGCACATACACACACTCACACACACATGCATACTGACATGTACATTATGTTGTACATGGGGCAAGTGACAAAATCGGAATTGTGTTATCGTGTAGTACTGTGAATATTATATACATTAAACAAGTAAAACATAAGGCAAAAAAAACTAAACAAAACAAAAAAAACTCAAGGGTGGGAAATAAACTACAAAAGTATATACATACACATTATATGTGGATATATGATGCATATATACACACATAATGCTATACATATATACTGTATTTATATATACATTTACATACACAGACTGTCCTCTAATTTGGCGGTAACCATGGTAACATGCGCTCTATTCCCCCTGTCTGAAAAGAAGAGGGGATGCCAGGTTTTTTTTTTTTTTTTTTTTTGCAAATGTTTTAAAATCTCGTCTCATCATTTATTTTTTATTGGACTAACTGTACGTACTTGAAAACCTCTGTGTAATAGGTGGGTAAAAAAACGTCACTTGGAAAGGTAGAAAGAGTTGTTACTTTCCCACAGCGGCGCTGGCTGTGGCTTGGAGGGTGGTTGGGTGAGGGGATGAGTTGGACAGGGGGGACTTTGCCTGTGTTGTGGAGTTGGTGGTGGGTTGGTGGGGAGGGGAGAAGACACAGTGTTCACCCTCAAGTCCAGCCCTGTGGTGTGGGTGGGTGGGTTGGTGGAGGGGGGGATAGAGGAGGAGGTGGAGGTGATGTGGAGGGTTTAGTTCCAGATTCGGAGGAAACTGTCCCATGAGCCCGTAGCTACGGCCATGCCATCGTCTGTCACGCCTAAACAGCTCACCCTGTTGTCGTGACCGGCCAGGACACCTAGAAAGAGAGAGGGAAAGAAACAATTTAAGGGTGATTAGGAGGCATTGTGAGTCATAGTACAGACAGTGTTTCACCAACTACTGTATGTACTGACTGTAAGTTGCTGTCCGTAAGTGTGACTGCCAAAAGAGTGCCTAGCACAAAAATCTGCATTATGTCCCTTCCTCTAACCTCAAGGGAGGTAACAAGAAAAGGTTGCATTTATTTTATTTTTTAAAGGGATTGGAATCCGTGCACTAGCTCCCTCAGCTCCCCCCACTGTACCTGCACGCTCGGCCTTGAGGGTGTCCCACACATTGCAGTTGAAGTCGTCGTAGCCAGCCAGCAGCAGGCGGCCACTCTTGGAGAAGGCCACCGAGGTGATGCCGCAGATGATGTTGTCGTGCGAGTACATCATTAGCTCTTGGTCAGCACGCAGGTCGAACAGTCGACAGGTGGCGTCGTCCGAGCCCGTGGTAAAGGCGTTGCCGTTGGGGAAGAACTGCACCACAGAGACAGAGAGAATGGGTTAGGTATATTGAATTAAGTTATTTTTGTTATAGTGTATTGTGTCATACTCACTGTTTAATCTAATGTCTATGACATGATGTTTTGTAATAATTTGTGTTACTGTATCAGTCATATTCTATGGTGTTCCTTTTTAAAGGCGTCAGTCAGCATGCTCTAGCTCAGCTGGCGCCAAGCGAACTCGGCTAGCCGAAACAAACAAGCGTGCTGGCATACTCCCTTAAAAGACCTTTGCTTGAAAAATGACAAAAAAGCGGCAATAGCACTGTTTGTCCACACCGTAGTCAGTATACACTTCCTCAAAATAGTCAGAATTAATTTAAGATAACTCAAGAAATCTGTCATTAATTTTGACGTTTTTGCCGAAGAGGTGTTAGTCACGCAATTTTACATCTAACTAAGATTGTTGGTGCAGTATTTTACAATGAAAAAATGTACATTAAAACGAGTCGTCTCTCGTTGAATGACAACAAAGACTTTATTGAAGAATCCCTACTGTTGACCAATCACCGCCGAAGACGTCGGCTCCAAACATCGGCTTGCATCCAGAATAAATGCTGTGTGCCCGAAAAGTCGAAACGAAAACGTCACAAAATGTCATCATAATATATGCACGAACTCTACCGAACTGTTTCGGCTGGGAAGCATGCCGTAACACGACAGGGTCGAGCGAGTAGAGATACCCCAAACAGTAAATATACACTGAGTGTACAAAACATTAAGAACACATGCTCTTTCCATGACATAAGACTGACCAGGTGAAAGCTATAATCCCTTATTGATGTCACTTGTTAATTCCACTTCAATCAGTGTAGATGAAAGGGAAGAGACAGGTTAAAGAAGGATTTTTAAACCAATTGAGAAATGGATTGTACAGTGCCTTCGGAATTATTCAGACCCCTTGACTTTTTCCACATTTTGTTACGTGGATTTTAAAATAGATTTTATTTTTTTAAGAAAAAGGAAATACTCAGCAATCTACACACAATACCCCATAATGACAAAGCAAAAACAGGTTTAGAAAAAAACTGAAATACCTTAATAACATAAGTATTCAGCCCCTTTGCTATCAGACTCGAAATTGAGTTCAGGTGCATCCTATTTCCATTGAGTCCACCTGTGGTAAATTAAATTGACTGGATATGATTTGGAAAGGCACACACCAGTCTATATAAGGTCCCACAGTTGACAGTGTATGTCAGAGCAAAAACCAAGCCATGAGGTCAAAGGAATTGTCCGTAGAGCTCCGAGACAGGATTGTGTCGAGGCACAGATCTGGGGAAGGATACCAAAACATTTCTGCACCTTTGAAGGCCCCCAAGAACATTGTGGCCTCCATCATTCTTAAATGGAAGAAGTTTGGAACCACCAAGACTCTCCCTAGAGCTGGCCGCCCGGCCAAACTGAGCAATCTGGGGAGAAGGGCCTTGGTCAGGGAGGTGAACAAGAACCTGATGGTCACTCTGACAGAAATCTAAAGTTCCTCTGTGGAGATGGAAGAACCTTCCAGAAGGACAACCATCTCTGCAGCACTCCACCAATCCGACCTTTATGGACAGACGAAACCCACTCCTCAATAAAAGGCACATGACAACCCGCTTGGAGTTTGCCAAAAGGCATCTTAAGGACTCTCAGACCATGAGAAACAAGATTCTCTGGTCTGATGAAACCAAGATTAAACTCTTTGACCTGAATACCAATCGTCATGTCTAGAGGAAACCTGGCACCATCTACGGTGAAGCATGGTGGTGCCAGCATCATGTTGTGGGGATGTTTTTCCGCGGCATGGACACGGAGACTAGTCAGGATCGAGACAAAGATGAATGGAGCAAAGTACAGCGAGATCCTTAATGAAAACCTGCTCCAGAGTGCTCAAGACCTCAGACTGTGGCGAAGGTTCACCTTCCAACAGGACAACGAGCCTAAGCACACAGCCAAGACAACACAGGAGTGGCTTCGGGACAAGTCTCTAAATGTCCTTCAGTAGCCCAGCCAGAGCCCGGACTTGAACCCAATCAAACATCTCTAGAGTGACCTAGAAATAGCTGTGTAGCAAAGCTCCCCATCCAACCTGACAGAGTTTGAGAGGATCTGCAGAAAAGAATGGGAGAAACTCCCCAAATTCAGGTGTGCCAAACTTGTAGCTTCATACCCAAGAAGACTCGACGCTGTAATGGCTGCCAAAGGTGCTTCAACAAAGGGTCTGAATACTTATGTAAATGTCATTTCATTTTTTTTTAATGTTTATTAGCAAAATATTAGAAAAACCTGTTTTTGCTTTGTCATTATGGGGTATTGTGTGTAGATTGATGAGGGAAAAAATTGTTTTAATCAATTTTAAAATAAGGCTGTAACGTAAAAACAAATTGTGGAAATAGTGTCTGAACACTTTCTGAAGGCACTGTAGCGGTATGGTAGTAGGTCTCAGGCACACCGGTTTGTGTCAAGCTGCAACATTGCTAGATTTTTCACCCTGAACAGTTTCCCGTGTGTATCAAGAATGGTCCACTACCCAAAGAACATCCAGCCAACTGTGGGAAGCATTGGAGTCAACATGGGCCAGCATCCCTGTGGAATGCTTTCGACACCTTGTAGAGTCCATACCACCAACGAATTGAGGCTCAGTTTCTCTTTTCAGGATTAACATGACATAGTCAGACAAATCTGTGTCAAATTCTTGCAGTATTAGCAAAGAAACTGAATATCTAGTTTGGTAACCGGTCTGGTAACAGATGTTTGTCTGCTTTACAGTACCGTCCTACAATGTAAGGTTCTTCATAACAAAACGATACATATATTTCCTGTGCCTCCTACTCACGCAGACGGCGTTGATGTCGGACACGTGACCAGTGAAGGACTGCCTGCACATGCCGTCCCGGACATCCCACAGCTTGGAGGACGCGTCACAGGCCCCCGACACAAAGGTCTTGAAGTCAGGGCTGAGGGACAGGCTCATCACGTCCCCCGTGTGGCCCGTGAAACTGGTGGCCATCTGGCCAGTCTCGATGTCCCACAAAGCGCTGAGAGCAAGAGTGGGGGGGATGGGAGGAGGTATGAGTGTACAATGGAAATGTTAAGACTTGAAATGAATTGATGATGAATGGGGAGGTGCACTGGGTTCTCCTCTCTCTCTGTGTGTGTGTGTCAGTGTAGTCTGTAGGGTGGAGCGATGTCAACCTTTGTCCTATCGTGATTATGTAACCCATAAATCATTGTGATATACGATGCTATCGCCCCATATTGGCCAACCCAATTTGATTGAGGTTTTTTTATTGAAAATAAGTTGGGCTATAGAGTGAAATCGAATGTGACTGGACGGGTCACAACAATATCCTGGGCAGAGGCTAAGTGCAGGCAAATCTTGTCCTAATATTCCTTTCTGGTGGAGGAGCTTCAGCATGGAGCAGGTTTGTGTGTGTCTGTTTGGAGCTCTGGGATGGAGCCGTGATTCTCTGAGGAATGGGCTGTCTTAACGCAGTGACGTCATTGGCTGGATAGAAACAGTCTACAGTCCTCAAAACTGGATAATAATTGCTTTATTTTGCCTCGTAAAATAATAGAAAAATAAATAATATTGTTTGTTCTATCTATCATACAATCTATCATAAATGCCTAGGCTTAGGCTATAGACTTTCATTCTTGAAAGCCACAACTTTAGGACAACATCTTCGTAGGCTAGAATATTTGGGAATTAAACCGCTGCTCATAACTTGAATTGGCCTTAAAGCTTTTATGATAGGCCAGTAAGAGGAATGAGGATAAGTTATTGGCCATTTGGTTTTTTAATCTCGTTTGGAGGGATTTTCCCGGCCCATATGGATAATTTCTTTCTTAATAAACTCAAACTTGATTAAACTTGTCCTTAAATTTTTCTATAGGCTATTGATATTGTTTGTTCTCTCTCATTATTAGTCCCCTGGCTACCTTGTGTTTTTAGGCTCAAATTACGTTTTGAGACGGAATGCCGTTACATTCATTGTTTTATCGGGAGAAAGCCATGCATAAAATGATGAAGCGTAGCCTATCGAATGGAGAGAGAAGGGAATATAGGCTACGTTCTTTTAAAACAGCTAAACACAAGATAGTTAATAAGGATTGTCTTATTTAAAAAAAATGTTTTTTAAATGAATAGGTTCAGGCTATAGACTAAAAGCCAATGCATCCGACAGAGAGAGAGAGCGAGAGAATATTGGACCTTTTGTACTGTTTTGGTGGAATTCTCTGCTCTGTTTACCCTACATTCCTCCCTTGCATTCTGTATACAACATATTTATTGAAATAGGTTATAGCAAATAGGAATAAGCAAATTACTTGGAATGTCACTTGTGTGCTGCCCTGCTGTGTGCTGGAGACTCCCGTTCTTTACTGCGGGGCAACCAGTCAAGTTCAAATAGGCTAAAGCATTGTCGGTCACATCACGATGCCGTTACCATTGACGATGGATGTCAATCATCGTCAATAGAAGATGCTATCGTATTATCATAACCCTAATAGTCTGTGTGAGTAGTATTCACGGGAGCTGGCGTAGAGAGGGCTTTTGTAGCACCAGAAACCAGAACAAAACCAAGACAAAGCCTTATAAGAGCGGTGGATGCAAAGCTATTGGACAAAGGATATCATCTAGACACAAGTTGTGTTCCCCAAATAAGTGTTCCTCCCACACTAGATCAACAAACTCACCAGGTGGTGTCCCCGGAACTAGTCACAATCTGGTTGTCGTCCAGGAAACGACAGCAAGACAAATAGCCTGAAAAATAAAGGATGAAAATAACCATGCAGGCTTAATCCACACGATTCACATCAATACCATAACAAGCCATCACTGTGGTCTTCAGTGCATCCACTGCCCTTGTTCACCCCACATATTTGACAGTAGTGGACAGGTGTAAACAATATGGAGAAGAACTAGTCTCACCCGTATTCATAAACTATCTCAGAGTAGGACTGCTGATCTAATATTGTTTTTTCCTTTTAGATCATAATGAATAAGATTATATTAATTATGGGTGTAACTGATCCTAGACCAGCACTCCTACTCCGAGATGCTTTATGAAACGGGCCAAGATCTGCAGGGGATATTGAATAAGGGCAGAGGTGAGAAATGCTTTTGGAATTAAAAAAGGTTATCTGGGTTTAAACCACTCCAAAAAGTTGATGAGGTGAAATTGTGCTATTTCCTTTCTAAAATTGAGGGATTCCGCCTCTTAAAAAGAGCCTTCTCCAGTGTGTACCTGTGTGTCCGGGCAGCTCGCGGGTGACACGCACGTTGCCCTCACGGGTCTTCAGGCTGTAGATGGAGCAGATGTTGTCCAGGCCTCCGCACGCCACATAGTTCCCAGAGGGCGCGTATGCACAGGTCATCACCCAGGAGGAGCGCAGCGGGATGGCATGCATCTACGGAATACACACACACGATCAACGTCTGTTACCTCCAGGGTTGCAATCAAAAATTCATAAGCGTTAAGACTTGAAAGGAAGGACCAAATCCTAACTTGAGATCTGAACGCATAACCTGTAACCTGATCTGCAAGTTACGCGTGCAGATCTTATGTTAGGAACCTTTCTGAAGTGAATTGACATTCAATTTGGGAATAGAAATATCCTGGTAGAAAATAGGAGGAAATTATTTTCAGGCGAATTCACTTCCTAATATAACCTAAATGGTAATTGAATTGACCCCAAACGTGCCTTAGCTCAATCACCCAGGGGAGTGGAATGTGATGCAGTATACAGAGGAGAATCAAGGACAACGAGGATGGTACTGTTTGCTACAGTGTGAGGGGAGATATAGAGGATACTTTACAGGTGATTGTTTGTCTTTGATGTTATTTGAGAAAGGTTACACAGGTGCAGTTTAATGTAGGTCTCACCTTGTTTGTTGTGTAGCTGTCCCAAATGATCAATTTGCCATCCTGGGAGGCACTTACAAGTAACCTAGACGCCATTTAAAAAAAGAGAATGGTTTCAATATATTGAAGAGATTGACCTGTCAGCACAGCACACTGGCATATATTCACAGGAACAAAAAAGCAATGAAACTAGTTAGAGCATACCTAATGCATGCATAACTAATGTAGCCAGAAAAGCTGCTGCTTCCAAAGCAGTTTAAATGTGGTGTGAACTCCAGAGCCCTCTCCCTCTTTCTCTCCCTCCCTCCCTCCTTCCCTCCGGTGGGACACCCCACATGCCAGGATCGCAGTGTGAACCGTCCAGGATAGCGACCACTTTGGATGAGCCATTTCATGTAATATTCATGGGCTCAGTCATCTGAAAGGCTCTACAGTCGAGAGGGGGGCAGGGAGAGACAGAGGGAGATAGAACGAGAGAAGGATAGAGGAGGGGATGGAGAGCAAGAGAAAAGTGGAGAGAGAGGGGGGGAAACAATAGAGAGAAAGAGGGAGGAAGAATAGAGAGGGGAGGTGATAGAGAGAATGAAGGAAAGAAAGAGAGAGGGAGAAAGATAAACAGAGAGCCTGCCCCACCCCCCATCCCCCTGCCACCAACTGCTTGTGTTTCCGTCTCTCCAGTGATAGGAAGCGGGTTGGCACCCATCTGTAGCGAGCCAAGCACACAATAAAGGGAGAGCTGTGCCGCTGAAATGTCAACTGCTGTATATAAAATAAACACAGGCTGTTTGTCCTCCAGGTGGTTCACCCAGAGTGCAGACGCACACTCAGAAGTATTTGGGAGCAGTAAGAATGAGCTGGTAAGCATACATACTTGTAGTCCCATGGCTCACATATAAATCGAGCCTCAATTGGAAATCAGTCGGTCCAACTGTACTAGTGTGACTGGCAACAGTACACTGACTGGTAAAAATGTGCCACTGCTCTATGTGCCGTAGTATTGAACTAGCAGTCTATGGACTTTTTTTTGTAATTAAAATGTTAATGGCTTTGGTTTGGAACAAAGTTTCTGTCCAAAACCCACAGGACACAAGCAGCCAGTGCTTAAGACTATGGAGGTTTAGTAGTAGTAGTAGTAGTAGTAGTAGTTGTGTAGTTTTGAAGCAGTAGTGGTAGTAGTAGTAGTATATTAGTAGGATAGTAGCAGTAGTAGTACTAGTAGTAGTGGTACTAACTAGTAGTAGTACTAATAATAATAATACATTTCATTTGTATAGTACTTTTCATTAGAGTTACCTCATAGGACTTATGCAACAATAAAAAGACAATAAAATATAATTTAGAATCAAGGGGGTAAAGTAACAACAGCAAAAGTAGAAGTATATTAGCAGTAGAAGCATAGTAGCAGTAGAAGTATTGCAGTAGTAGTAGTAGTAGCAGTAGTATTGTCAGACCTGGAGTCGGTGCCCCAGTGCATTGCATAGATCTTGGCGAGGTGGCCCCTGAGAGTGCGTCGCGTTCTCATCTGTATCCGGCCCACTGAGTCCAGACCAGCTGTGATCTACCAATACGCCAGGTCCAAAGGAAACAACATCATTCATAAACTTCACACTAGTCCAAATATGTACATGTGAGTTTCATAGACTAATTGCTAGGCTATTTGCTTTATACCTACAGTGCATTCGGAAACTATTCAGACCCCTCAACTTTGTTCACATTTTGTTACGTTACAGCCTTATTCTAAAATGAATTACATTGTTTTTTCCCCTAATCAATCTACACACAATGCCCCATAATGACAAAGCAAAAAAATTAAATTTATCAGCCTTGAGATGTTTCTACAATTTGATTGGACATACATGGTACGCCCTGATACATGGTACATGGTAAGACTACAAAGACCTTGGGATTTCAGGTGGTCAAAAGAGGATCAAATTCAAGTGTAACAAAAAAAAAAACCTGCTCACTGGTTGTGATTGGAAAGAGCCTAAGGGGGGTCCTGTTTATTTAGACAAAGGTAAATGTTTGGCTGTATTTTATATCAAGCACACATGATAGCTTGATCCAAGCTATAACCGGCATTTAAATGTATTGTAAGTAAATGTGTAATCTTAATTTGTTGAATCCCTTACCTGCGAAAGAGTGGAGTCACTACAGGCTTTCCTAGCATCCTGTAACACAACAGCAACATGGCAATGTTCAGAGTTTGCGAGAGACAGAAAGAGTATATTGCAGAAAGTGGTCTAGTGTTAATATTATAATATGATTTAAATGGCTGATTGAAAATGCCAAGCAATACTATCAAATGATCACCTGAAACTTTACTGTTCAGATTTCTTGAGTCAAGGATTCAATACACACACACACACACACACACACACACACACACACACACACACACACACACACACACACACACACACACACACACACACACACACACACACACACACACTCAAACACACACACGCCCCATACCCGGATTTGATTGCGTAGTTGCTCCGCTTCCTGCCGTAACTGTTCCAGCTCGCTCATTGTCCCTCTGTGATGTGTTCAGGCCACGCTCCACTTGGAAAACTGGGTTTGTAAAAATCACACAGACCAGCTGACACCTGAAAAACACAGACAGATAGATAGACAGTCAGTCAGACGGACAGACACACTTTCAGAGGAGCACTTCCCTAGGCTGTAACAAACACGGACATCCTGCGGATGGGGCTGCTTTAGCCTGAATTGTGGGGCGCCGGCCTGTGCCCAGACACAGGCACCAATCACCTCCAGTCTGGTTCAAAAGGCCATTTAAATGCACAAGGCTCTGAGTCGCTGACCTTTTCAATTCAATCAACCGGGTGTTTTGCATTGTGCTGTTTTAGCTCCCTGTCCTGCAATTGATTCTGTTTGAATATAATTTGACGTGCAAAGGAGGGGTGTAACTGTACTGTAGCTCTATTGAGTGGATTGCGTTTATACACACACCCACGCTCGCACGCACACATACTGTACATACACACACTGGGCTGTGTGTGTGTCGCCACATCCTTTACCTAGGGGATTCTGAATGTGGGTCACGAGGCACTTACACACTCTCCAGAAATTTTTGGAGCGCTGGGCCCCCCTCATTTTCCAGGACATTTTGCAGCCTGCTGTCCAGAATTACAGCCCTGGGTTAATGTTTTAGTTCCATTTCTATAATTAGCAGCTAGGGCAGCATGCCTGTAAGATGTATTTTTTTTGTTCCACATTGGAAAACAAATAACGTTCATGATGTAGTAAAAAAAAAAGATTTGCTACACATTTAATAGTGCTCGTCAAAGCATTCATAGCAGGTGGTATTTCTGTTTATTGAATGCCCATGGGTGTATGATGCTTTATGAAATAAGGTTAACAAATAAGTGTTAAATAAGCATTAATAACCAAGCGTCAATGGCCTTTTCGCTAATAACCATGTTAAACCATGTTCTGCACTATGCAGAAATCGCTCCACTATTTCCTGGTAGCTAAAATTTGAATAGTTTGCCTAATTCCAGTTTATGTGACACAACAAGCAAGTATAGTGTAGAGAATCATTGTTTCATCTAAACCACTGTGAAATATATTTTTCATAACCAAAAATATTGTATTTTCAGCTGTTTGAAGCTGGTGTACAAAACCGAAATGAACAGACGGAAAAACTAAACTTAAAAACTAAACTTAAGAACGGGAAGCACAGAAATTGCGCACATAGAACAGATTTACCACTTCTTAAGACTTCTTAGAATGACAGATCTAACACACATTTCTATGTGAATTTGGTCAGGTTGCCCAGTTTTAAATAATCTTAATTTACATAACAGCATACTCCTTCCATATAGCCTACATAATGCACATGCACTTGAATGCTATTTTACAACTTCATTCAAAATCGACATTATTTAGGGCTTAGGTCAAGACTGTTTGCCATTTTTTCTGACTGCAGAATTACAAAAAATGTACGTCTGCATGCTTTTGGCGTCAGGTAGGAAGCGCACTGACAAAAATAAGACAGTGGAGAAAGAAAGACTTTTGCCTGGGAATTACGTTTCCTTCATGACACCTGCTGACGCAAGCCACCTGCAGAGCCCCTGACGTCAGTTTACCAGTGAAATGCTGCTGCTGGTGCCTTAATGCAATCTGATCCTTGAATAAATAATCCACTAGCTCATTTCCCCCCAACATCTGACACGCCCTAATTTCGGACACTCTCTAGCGGCTGGAGGATTAAATCACTTTGAGCTCAACAGTTAAATGGCCGGGAAAATAACGGTACGTTTTGCTACTAAAGACACCCTTCTAGCTAGCTGACCACCAATTTCATTGCAGCGTATGTATAGTTAAGTTAGGTTTTGAGAGTCTTCAAATAAGTCATATATATATATATATATATATATATATATATATATATATATATATATATGCACATTTTGTGGGACACGCTGTATATTGTAAAATTCGACTGCGCGACAGACTACACAATTTAATAACCAATTTTTTACCTACATTATTCATACTCATTTATATGTTAGTATTAAACTGTCAATCTACTTTCTCAAAACATAAGATTAATCTGTAAAATAAATAATGAGACATTATTTGGTTACAACACTGAAGAAGTCTACAGGAGGGCGCACCAGGCTACGCACTGAAAAGTTGACAGGCAAGTCTTTTTTTGTTTTTTTTACTGGAAGGCTAGGCAGCTAACTTTAGTCAACTATCAAGTAAACACTTCGGATACGAGGTTGGTGTCTCTTTTAAGAACAAAATTAAACAGATATATCTTGTAATTGAACAAAATAGTAAGGTAGCCAAATAACTGCTGATAATACGGGAAGTATTTTTGTTGCTAAACCGCTTATCAAAAAGCTGATAGTAGTAGTATTTCCACTGAAATGTCAAACATGCTAATTGGTAACCCGTTAGCTAACATTTTTACGACACCAGTAATCACAAAACATGGCTTGATCACAAGATTACACTGTTAGGGGCAGCAGGTAGCCTAGTGGTTAGAGCATTGGGTTAGTAACCGGAAGGTTGCGAGGTCGAATCCCCGAGCTGACGAGGTAAAACTCGTTCTGCCCCTGAACAACAAACACTGCCATCGTTGAAAATAAGAATAAATCAAATAAATAAACTGTTGAAGGTAATATATTTCTTAAACACTGTTGAATATAACAATAATCCGTGGGTCCTATGCTATACACTAGTGTACATGTCTCACTGGCCAACATAAAAGCTCATTTAATTTAAACTATTAGGCAGAAGACTATGCACAAAAGCTTAATTAAACCTGTTTGCGCATATGACATGCAAATGGAAAACAACAATCCTCAATAGGTAAGTACTACATTTCTACAACAACAGACTTTAAAAGTCGGCCCTAATGGTTCAATTTGAATTGTTCTCGCATTTTGTAAACTACTCTAAAACTTCAGTTTGTGGTCAAATTATGCCCCGTTCCAGAATCGAATTGCCCATATTTAGTGGTGTGTGGGATACAGACTGGCCGAGCAGCTTTCCTCCAGTGGTGGGAGATTGGGAGGCCCAGAGAATGGCACAGAGACAGGGATGACAAAGGGGAGCTCTGCGCTGGCTCCCTATTGTTTAGTGTGTGGCAGTGCTGCTTGGCACCACCTCAGCAGGCAGGCCCTAAGACTGGCCATGGGTGGGAAGCTCTCCACTCTACCCAGTGAAGACAGCCACCGCCCGCCCGCCCTGTTCAGCACAAATGTAACCAATGCCGAGACACACACCCGCGTGCGTGCGCATAAATGCATTCACAAATCAACATGAAATACATAAATACGTGCATATGACTCTCTCTCAAACACAGACACAGACACACACTGACGCTATGTCTGCTGGGGTAAAGCAGAATTCACCTAGATGACCTCAAAGCACATAGTACTACCAGGCTGCATCTTCCCTGACATCCGCTCCATTTAAACAACGTCGCCCGAGCAGTAATAGATTTTTTATTTGTACCGTTACACTTGCACCTGAAATTAGCACACCCACTTTTAGTTACAATTTTGAAGTGTAATACTATTGGGAATATTGTGTCTGATCACAAGGCCATTAACATGACCTCTCCTGGGAAGGTCACCATGTCAGACTTGTCTGTAACCTAATCCTAGGGATTACCATGGTTTCATATTTGTGTAATGTATCCAGCTTCATATTGAATTGATTTGATATTGATATTGATTGATCAATTGATCAATCAATTGATATTGATTGATTTTCCAATTAACATTGTCTCTGGTGAATAGGTATTGCTGGCTGAATAGGAATCATTAACGTGTAATGCATGGGTTTGGTCTGATATGTGTGTGATTTCATGTTAAAACCCCTGCAATAGGCTAAAGCCATGTTTGTTATTGTTAATGTTTGGAGTGGTAGATGTTGGTCATATCATGCAATGAAAGTGTGATATGAGTAGGAAATGTCTTGAGAGAATTAAACAACATTGTGTGCATACACGTGTGTGTGTGTTGTGTTTGAGCGGGTGTAGGTGCACATGTTCTTGGGATGAAATCGTATGTCCATGTGTATGTTCTTCTAGCTCCAATGAGGTGACACATCTCTGCAGAGAGGTGGAGGTGGCCTAAACATTGGGTGAAAGCAAAAGGAGGCAGGGCAGCCCCACCAGGTGACGACTTGTTCAGTTCACAGAACATTCAAAACATCTGGAGAATGGCGGAAATATCAGGTGACTTGACTTCCCAAATGATTTGCTGGACAAGCTGAGTATTTACATTGGTCAAGTGCAGCCATTGGGAAATACATTAAATACATTCAGTATATGACAGACGCATATGGATATCAATCATGATCTTCATATCTTCTCTAATAAATCATTTGCCACTTAGGCCTACCACAAATCCACTGTAATTGTGACCATGAAAATATTTGCCCAGTATGTTTTTTCTACAGCCTACCTGTGCACAAAGAGCTACAGTATTACTGGTCAAAGTTTGCATACTATGATAACAGCAGTTGTAATGCTGTTTACCCTTTACAACACTTCACTACAGATGTAGGATCTTAATTTGAGCCAGTTTGCTACAGCAGAAAAAGTATAAGGAAATGTGAATTATTATGTGAATTATAATTAATGGACATTTTTGGAAGGGTTGATCAATTTTCGTAAGGGAAAATAAAGTCTGAAATGTCAAAGTTAAAATTACAAACTTCAGAAGCCTTTTAAAACCTCCAATACACTACACGTTTTAAATGTCCTGCATTGCAGGCAAGTTCTCCTGCAACAGGGCGATCAAATTAAGGTCCTACATCTGTACCTCACTGATCTTGTTGGAGGACTCATTAAAGCCGTCTTGTCAGGATATTGCTTAAAACTCTATAATACTGCAGAAGTATAACAATAACTGATAGGCATACAGCTAAAACAAACACTGGGCTAGTTATAGGCTTAGACTATAACGATTAAAAAGATGGCTGTAATTTCAATGCGGATTGTGGATAATTTTAGACAGATAACGTTAGCAGATACATGAAAGTTCCAACTTTGTTACAATACTGTTACAATGTTGTTACAATATTGTTACATTGTAACAGCACCACAACACACACACACACACACACACACACACACACAGAGAGAGAGAGAACTGGAAGGTTATCTGTTCTCAGTGTTCTGACAGAATCTTGAACACGTGTTGCTTTGACAAGATTAAATATTGAGATATATTAGATTTGATATAATCTCCAAACAATATCAATGATGGTGGCATGCATTTTCAAGACTATGAAACTAAGCAATATGCGCGCCGTTACATTGGCAGCCTTGCTACAAATTGCCGCTCGAATGAAGGCAGAATGTCATCTATAATTGATTAATGTAAATAATGTAAATATATATAATACTCCCGGTATCTTGCTCTACATATCTGAATAAGGCTTCGTTATATTCGTGAATATATATTTTTATCCTATAGCCTACAGTAGGCTAGTTAATTTCCGTCCGACGGTGATTTGACAGTAAAAGGCCGCGTTTCGATAACACCGAATTTTCACCAATAAAAGCTTCACCGAGAAAAACAGCAAGCCTTGAAATAGATATAATTAGCTATTAAGATGACCACTACTCAACACGTCGCTTTTTAACGTATCAATTTCCCCCCTAATGTTTTGCAACCTCAATGCAAAACAAAGGCCGACATCACGCAGTATTGTAGGCTATAGCCTAGGGTTTACCCAAAGCAGGAAATAAAAGGCAAGAAAATGCTAAGAGATACAGCTCTCCAGAGCACACGTTATTACCTGAAACTTGATTTTTTTTTTTGGGGGGGGGGGGGATTTCCACGTCGTTCCAATCTGTGCCACAGTAGTCCGTTTTCAAATGGCATACATGGTCCCAGCTGTGAAAGAAATGTCAAGATAGCGCTATTAGTTTTCAGACAATTTAACAGATTTAAAGGGCCAGCCAGTCGCGCAACTCTGGCAGGATTAGACTGAACGTTCACCAAGCAATCTAATCACCACACCCATGAAGAAACTGGGAACATGGCAACAGCCTACACCGAGGGGTGCACTCGCAGAGATGTCGTACATGTTCATTTTACTCATTCCTAAAACACGTTTAAACGTATTCTTAAGACAATATCTTGATTTATATCAGTGATTTTTCTCCACTTAGAGAAGTGTCCCGTTTTCTTGTACAATAAGGACCAAATCAATCGTGTCGCAATATCTTTGTTTCACCCACAGGAAAATGGTATTGACTGTCAGCTCCCTCAACAAAAATAAATAACTGAGTACAGGAAACAAATTGTTACAGTGTAGGTGAACACCTATCGCGGAGGTCTGAACGATACGATATTGTTTTAAAATGTTATTCTTGGTTTAAGGAGCTTGTAACGCCGACTACATGTTTTATTCCTTTCTTCATCATGTTGTATGGTTACAGTTGTGGCTTCTGAGCCATACAGTGGATTGAGCATTGGGAAGTAGGCTAAAGTGTGCAGGAAGGGGATGACATAGTGCTTTACTATCAGGCAATTACAATGTAATTCAGTGTTTTCTAAATGTTCATAAGTGATTATCAATGCAAGTTGTTTTGAAGACTTTGTCAGTTCTGTGTGATTAGGCCTTCACTATTTTTCTCTTGATATGCAAAACATAACCAAAACATGAATTGCCATATTGAATACTATGTTCTTACAATACAAAACACTTAGTTCTTACTGTAATAGGCTAAATGTTTTGGCTTATGTAGGCAAGTACCAATTAATTATCTAGATATATTGTAGTAGTGAAATAAAATGATTATTGGGATAACCATTATACACACCTAGGGCATACTTATACAGACTACCTATAGGCCTGCACATTCATCCAATCCTGGAGATCTCTCACATTGTGCACACACTAAAAGTGCCAGTTAAAATTAGCTATATGTTTCTGGTGTTCTGAACCTGTATCATATGATTCATCATGTACGTGTTTAGTCATTTCTGATCATTCTTGATAGCACCAGGGAAAGGTGTGTCTGGTCTGGCTCCAGTGTAAAGGGGGTAAATAGTAGAATAGGATTTCTCTCCATTAGGACATGCTGAATTTTTTATGGGGCCAATGAAAGAGAACAGTGGGATAGGCTTTTCCTCATCTCTGCGAGAGCTATAATCAATGAAGGGGAGATGAAAGTTGCACAGCCCTTGGTTTCCTTTTGGAATAGCATGGGGTCAGATTAAGTCTAATTGAATTCACACAGCAGTAGATTACCTCAGTCGATCCCTTTTCCTAAATGCATTATAGGGATTAGGATTAAAATAATAGCTAGTAGAGAGTCACATGTTGTTAATTCGAGGATGTAGGCCTATGTTGCAGGGTTTGATATGCTGTGGAGGCCATTAACATAAATCAAAAAGACTGATGAAAATCACAGGATGTCATAATTTTAAATGCAACTGAATGATTTTGCCAATTCATGTCTGAAATGATGTAACATTTAACTATTCTGAGGTGTGAACATCACCACAACAAGACAGAACATAATCTATTCCTGTCAAATTTTGGCAGTGCTCTCGCAGTTTTATATCAACGTCATATATTCCAATATTAGCTGATATCTCTCGTTTCTCCGAAAAAAAGAGGTGTTAGTCACGTCCCCTGTAACACAACACAGGGCAAATTACATTTAGTTTTGTTTTGTAACCTTTTCACCTAGGTGTGGCTAAATGCAATATTCTGGCCTGGGCAGCCCTAATATTGCCGTATATAAATGTTGTTGAGACCAAACCTGGCTCACCTTGACAACTACACAATAATGTTAGTAGCTTTGTAGCCAATAATCAAATTCAGATGAATCTATGAAAAATCATAACAGATTTCTATTTCCAATAAAAGCAAGGCCATAACAATCAAGTCAGTAAACTATCAAGTAAATTAACTGAAATGCATCCCAGTGGCTTTCTTTCTTTCTTTCGGGCTTGGTGATTAGATGTGAAGGGTAAAATAGCAATGTCATTTATTATCTTAAATCACATTGGGGTTTTTTGTAATCGTTTTTGTAATCAACCCTCCAACCATCTCATAGGTGTCATCCATCCCATATTGAAAGAGTTCATTAACCAACTGAAAATCAGAGTCAGGGTGTCCAGCAAGCGGCACATCATTCTTCAATCTGATCCCTTGGTCAATTGCTTGGCAACCAAAAGGAGAGGGAGGGAGCGAATTGCACTGTAAAAATAGAACATCAATAGCTTGATGTCTGGAAAAAAAGAGATGTTGCAGAAGCTATAAATAGCCTCAGAGCTCTGGACCAGGTACCCTGTGTGTACAATATCTCTATTGTCTTCCAGCCATGACAGATAACCATTTTCACACATCCTAACCTACCGTTGCAATGGGAACTGTCTAAAACTGAGACACAGTAACACTTCGTAAAACACTTAGGAGAAAATTGAGAGATTGGGGAATTTTGCTTGCTTAAATATTGTATCTGATGAAGATGATGCATTGATATCCTTAATTAACAAATGTCCCCTTGATTGCTGAAATTATTTACATTATGGTAAAAAATGTGACTGTAATAATACAAGTGTAGGTAAAATAATTTGGCAATGCCTACTTTAATAACATACACTATAATAGCACACATAGGGTGTTACAAATTAATAGCCTGCAACAAGCAATCATACCAGATCACATAATCTCACTTTGAACTTCATTGCTACCATTTTAGGGTACATACTGTAATGCCCTTGGAGGACTGCTCCGAAACAGCCATTAACACAATATGTAGGTGCCCAAGTTGAGAGGAGATGAGAAGCACTAATGGGATATCATGCCAGAATAGCTTTTGATATGCTATTTTTATATGCGTTCCCATTTTTTTTTTCACGCCTGATGTACTCCAATGACCTACATGTAGTACTGCCAGTGTATCAAAGGCAATTAAAACGTGTGCAAACAGTAAACCCTTAAAAGGCTATATCAGGCCATCAGACATATCTCCAGGGGAGGTTGGCCGTTGCCTGGGCAACCCTCACAAATGGCAACTGACGTCAAGAAGGTAGGAGAAATACCAGGGAGAGCCAGAGTTGTATGCATAATGGATCATTGAAAAAGGCCCTCTTGAAGAGTGCTAAAGTGACTTAAAATATGCGCACCTCTCTGGTTCAGCGCCTCCCTCTCTGCCACTCTACATCTGTGGAGGAGAATAGACATTGACACATCTAGAGTTGCACATGCTTTCACTGCCTGGCATGGCCCGACCCATTGAAATGAGCCATTCGGAACAACTATTCATCAACCATCTCGCCATCTGATGAACAGACTGTAAAATAAATCCTTTAACATTTATATAATTTGTCATCCATTGTTTTGCGATGGCTGGTCTCGCCTTGTGTGCGGGCGTTGCTGATATATACACTGGTGCTCTTTTGCATATGATAGAAAATATGGGCCCTGCTCTGTATTTCTACATGTGTATGCATAAGATGATTGTATACTCACTGAAACAAAGTCTGAAAAGACAATAAGATGAACAGTAAACCTCGCTCCCTATCCTAAACGTGATAAACCCTATAACCTATTCCAACGGGACCCACTGATGCTGTAGTTTTCCAAAACAATTAATCAATCCGAATATCTTGGTGAACATAAAGCATAACTACAGGCAATACCTCTGCTCCATTGGAAGGTTAATGTCTTATCTCAGAGCTATTGTTGGCCCATAAGAGGCTGTCACAGTGGCAGCTTGCTGAAGTGTCCTCATCATTTCTGTGATAATGCCTCTCGTGCGGTGTCTGAGTCACACACTAGAGAAGCGTGACACTTATCGAAATAGTGCACCTCAGTACTATGCAGATTGAGTTGGCCAAGTATACACCAGATGTACACTGCCAGGGGATAAACACAAGCACATACACTGGAAAGTTGCTATGATGCCTTACTTGAAATGGTTCTGACATTGTGGGAGAACCTACCAGCAGTGTTTCCATATTCAAAGACCACAACCAAATTGAGGCGATGTAGCCTCTTAAACTGCATGAGTGTTTGTTTTTGTTTTTAGGGAGGAAGCTCAAGAGGAAATGGACTATGAGAAGAAGTGAGAAAAGGACAGTGTGGCAGTCCAGGGGAATCCCAATAAGACTTGCTCAAATCAGAGGTGTAATTAACAATACAAGACTTGAGCTGACCTGCAGTATATTTCCCATGAAATGACTCAGGACAAAGTCATGTCTCTGTTGAATCTCTGAAATGTTCAACAGAGACATGCTCTCCATATCTTTTTGAGAAATTAGGAAAAGGTCATTCCAGATCTGAATTGACAGTAACTGTTCTGATTCTATTAACTGTCAAGATATTTAAAAAATGAATTCCACTTGGCCCCTCTCTCTTCATCAAAAAATGATACACAAAAAAAGACTGCACCTCCCTTCACAGTCGAAACCCTGTGATACCCGATTACTAATTCATTAGTAAGTATAAGCCCGCAATTAATTTGATTTGACATTTTGGTGCACCCCAGGCTCAAGACATAAGAAAAGACCAAGCCATTACCTCAGACTTGTGTGGCAATGATGCACACACAAATGCACACACACACATACTCACACATACTCACACATACTCACACATACTCACACATACTCACACATACTCACACATACTCACACATACTCACACACACACACACACACACACACACACACACACACACACACACACACACACACACACACACACACACGCACACACACACACACACGCACGCACACACACACACACACACACACACACACACACACACACACACACACACACACACACACACACACACACACACAAACACAAACACACCTTGCTTGGAGCCACACTCACAGCTGATGTGAGTCTGTCTTGCCTACTACAAAATCTTCTCATGCCATACACACATAAGACAATATGTACAAAAACAGCATTGACAGTAAAACACATTCAGCTTTTACCTTTTTTTCAGTGCAGATAAGTGGGAGAGGAAGTAGGCGTTTTCCACATACGTCCTTAAGTACATGGACTGTAAGCAGACAGACGGTGTGTGGTTTCAGTTCTTCCTCTATGCTCAGTGACTGTGGATGTTGCAAGGAAGAGCAGTAATGTAAGAGAGAGCTGATGCATGAGGCTGAGGGCTGGATGTGTGTGTGTGTGTGTGTGTTGGCAGGCGGTGGGTGGGTGGGTGGGGGTGAGTGGTGGTGAGTGGTGGAGGGGGGCATGAGCAAAAGAGACCGTGGGTAGTATTTCTTTTTTTAAAGGGATATAACTTTATTTCTGAGGGCAGCTTGATAATGGCAATCATTAAAATACCATGCAAGTTGCACACTGCAACCGTCAGAGCTGACAGCAACCTGATTCAATTAATCACCTGGCCAAAATATGCAAATACATGATAATGGCTGCTAATAGTAGCCAAGTTACTGTTACTCATTGTGTATTTATTCCATGTGTTATTATTTTTCTATTTCTCTTTTTTTGTTTCTGCATTGTTGAGAAGGGCCGTAAGTAAGCATTTCACTGTTCGTCTACACCTGTTGTTTACAAAGTTTATGACAAATACAATGTTATTTTGATTTATAAATTAATGTCTTTGACATGCATGCGCGCACACACACAAACACAGTTAGTTGCCCTACCAATTGACAGTCAAATAATAAGGCCCATTACACTAAAACAAATGAACAAATATGGACAATTTGACTGGTCATATTTACCATACTATTCTTCAAGTCTCTAACCATTGATATATAGGGACTGAATTGTGCTCAAATTTTACACAATGCCAAACACAGTTAGGTTCACTCTATCAAATTGTATTCCCTGTCATCTGAAACAGCCCCTCTTCCTCTCATAGTAACTTAACTTTGACGTCACGTACAGAGGCGGATTTAGTGGTGCCGTTTAAACGTTTGATTGGATTGCCTGGCAACAGCTATGTGGCGCCGGTTAGGTTGATTCACGTTTATGAATTTCTTTTGTTGTGACAAAACGTTTAGCTAGCTGACGGGAAATTTTCGTAAATCGTATTATCCGCAAAGTTATATTTGTCTGTTTTTATAATTTGAGAGGATGAGTGGCGGAGTGTATGGAGGCGGTGAGTGTGATTTTGTGGTCAAAATTAAATGAATGAACTCGCCACGTTGTGCCGTAGTTAGCTACCAGTAACTAGCTAACAGTAGTAGGAGACAACTACATACAACTAGCTTGCTAGCTAGCTAACCTGTTAGTAGGTGATCTGCAGACTGGTGTTATCTTTAGCAAATAGCTAGCTTAATAGCTAGTTATCAATGACGGGCATAATCATTTATTTTCTCTCATGCACTTCTTACTTTGTGATTTACCGAACATAACTGCCAGCGTGCCTGCCAACAATGACTGAAAGATGCTACTAGCTAACTCGCTAGCTGCATGGCTAACAGCCCTTTGCAGATGAATTACACGTTAACGTTAGCTTGCTTTCTATTTTAGCTAGCTAGTTAGGCTATCTGCAAGTTCTACCAAAACAAGTTTAGATTGCATGCAGTGACTTTTTAAAACGTTCTCTAGCTGTCTTAGTAGAAATGTAACTAACGTTAGTTGCCAAGTGTGGTCAATTAAGCTAGCCTCTAGTCTTGACGTAGTAAACACATTGCTTACTGTTTTGTCATTTATTCACTTGTGCTTACTCTCTCTGCAGATGAGGTTGGAGCCCTGGTGTTTGACATAGGATCATACACAGTGAGAGCTGGCTATGCTGGAGAGGATTGTCCCAAGGTAAGTGTCCTAGTCTAGTGACCTGATTTAACTATGCATCTTCCTCTACATTTTAATTTAGAGAGTATATCAATGTCAGGAAATGAGGACTGTAACCCATGACAGTGAGCATGAATTAGGTTTAGGTAGTCAGTTTCTGTCGTACTTGCTTTTGGGCAATTCCATGGTAACAAAGTGCTGAGACTTGAAGAACAGTCCATACAAAGTTTGATAACAGAATGGTGTTACCAAACTTTGAAATGGTGTGTTACCAAAAACTTTTATGTTTTTGTAACATTTGATGTGGAAATTGTTAAAAGCAGTCCTTGTGCATTGTTTTAGGATTTAATATTGCAATAATTGTTTTTTTGTTTGCAAAATCTGAGTCTCAGAATCACTGTTCTGGAATTGCCCATTTGCCCAACTCCATTAATAGAAATAACACCTCTGTCATCAGTAGACATGAAGGTGCCACTATCTAGGGGTCTATTCATTAGTGCACACAGTAGCGAAACAGTTGGCAACGGTAAACCATAATCAACAAAAAGTTGTTTCTTATTGGGCAAGTTTAGGTTAGTCCCTCCTTGTTTTGGCCGTTTGCTTCCGTTTGGTTCCCAGTGAATACACTATATTGAACTATAGGATAGCCTAACATTACTTCTTAGTCCAAGGACCTTACATGTTCTATTAAGAAGTCTGTTGACCAATCCAAGTAACATAATTTAAAAAAAGTCCCCATCAAAATTAGTTTACGCTAGAGATATGTTTTTTTTTAATAGGCTGCGTCTCAATCCATCTGCCTGTGTCAGTCTTCTACATCTGCGGTGGAAGGCGGCCAGGCTACAGCAGTGTTTGTCAGAACATGAAACGTCCCGAAAATTGGTCTTCTCACGAAAATGTCTGTAGCGTCCAAGCGGTCTACAGCCTAATATATGACCACTATATGGAAAGATGAGAATCTCACGAACGCGTTGGTGTTCTCCGTGTTGCCTTATGACCCCCACATGTGTAATGTAATAGAACTGAGAGTCATGATCAAGGGCTAGGGCGAAGCTATAGTTGTTTCATTGTTGCTGATGCTGTTTGCCATAACAAATTACATTGTTCTGCAAACTAGCAAAAAGGTGTTCCACCTTTAGTTGGAGAAAATACAGTCATGTTTCACTGACAGTATTCTGGACAGTAGTGATAGAAACAATGGATTAAAATGCCATTCTCTCAGACCTGCCCCAAGTATTAGCCTACTTAGACAACCGAGTGCTCCTGCTCCATTCCTCTGAGTTGGCCCATGTTATATACATTTCTTTCTGCACATAGGCTGACTTCCCCACAGTGATCGGCGTGACCCTGGACAGAGAGGATGGCAGCACCCCAATGGAGACAGACGGTGGGGACAAGGGCAAGCAGGGCACCAACTACTTCATCGACACCAACCAGCTGAGGGTGGCCCGCGAGAACATGGAGGTCATGTCACCGCTCAAAAACGGCATGAGTGAGTCTCTCTTCCCCGACTTGATCGTAGGCAATGTGTAAGTTGTATAGACAGCATTCTGCTGTGATGAAATTAAAATCCTCAAAGTTGGTGGAGCAAATGCTGCTGGTCCTGTGAAGTGGCCCCTAGATAGTATGGTAGGGGGAATGCCAGGCTCAGTGATAACGTTCATCATGTATGACACTGCACAATGTTTTGGGAGAGGATCCTTATCTGGACTGCTCAGTTTGTCTGTGGTCAGTGTTTCCAGAGGCTTCCCCTGTGTATATGCTTTGCCACTATGTTGAAATGATCAGCATTCAACAGTGATTCGAGGTTTATGAAGATGATGGTCTTTGTTAGAAAAGAGAAATGATGGTTGTTCATTGGTCAGACTGAGAGCCATCATGGCGTAGGTGTTGGGTTTCTTTCTCACGAACTCTCCATGGTGCTGATTTGATGCCAGTAAATATAACAGGCTAGCCATCTCAAATGGGAAATAGGAAGTAAATGAAAACGAGGTGTTGTTTTTGTCCACCCCATTTGAAATATTTTTATGAGATTGCCATTTAGGACATTGCTTACATGGTCCTTCAAGCTGTCGATATGGAGGTAATGATGACCTGACTGACGTTAATCTGAATTCAGTACAGGGGAGTTGGACTATTTAGAGAAGTGTGACAGCAATCTTAATTGGCGCAGAGGAGCACTATGGCACCAGAGACCTCCTTAGAGTGCTGACCTGGATCATTATTCGCACACTTCGCTAAAATTAGCAAAGTTCATCAGTCTTCTTTTTTTTTCTCCAGTATCCGACCCAGCAACAGAGATGAGAGGTAGGCTAATAAAATTCAGTTGTGTGACGAGACGTATGCACTATGCATGCACACCTTAATTATTCAAAAGTACTGGGCCTTATTTGTAGCAGCAAATGACCTGTATGACTTGCCCAAAGAGATACAGTGCCTTCAGAAAGTATTCACATCCCTTGACTTATTTAACACTTTGTTGTGTTATAGCCTGAATTTAAAATTCCCCATATTGTCAAAGTGGAATTATGTTATGATAAATTTTTTTTATTAATGAAAAGCAGGAACATCTTGAGTCAATAAGTATTCAACCCCTTTGTTATGGCAAGCCTAAATAAGTTCAGGATTAGAAATGTACATTTTATATTTTAAAAAAGTCATAATAAGTTGCATGGCCTCACTCGGTGTGCAGTAATAGTATTTAACATGATTTTTGAATGACTACCACATAATTATCTGTAAGGTCCCTCAGTCAAACAGTGAATTTCAAACACCGATTCAACCACAAAGACCAGGGAGATTTTCCAATGCGTCACAAAGAAGGGCAGCTATTGTTAGAAGGGTATTTAAAAAAAAAATATATATATATATATATATATATAAATACAAATTAAAGGCAGACATTGAATACCCATTTGAGCATGGTGAAGTCATTAATTACACTTTGGATGGTGTATCAATACACCCAGTCACTACAAAGATACAGATGTCCTTCCTAACTCAGTTGCCGGAGAAAAAGGAAGCCGCATTTAGGGATTTCTCCGTGAGGCTAATGGTGACTTTAAAACAGTTATCAGTTTAATGGCTGGGATAGGAGAAAACTGAGGATGAATCAACAACATTGTAGTTACTCCACAATACTAACCTAATTGACAGTTAAAGAAGGAAGCCTGTATAGAATAAAACATATTCCAAAACATTCATCTTCTTTGCAATAAGTCACTAAAGTAATACTGCAAAAAATGTGGCAAAGCTTTTTGTCCTGAATACAAAGTGTTATGTTTGGGGCAAATCCAATACAACACATTACTAAGTACCACTCTCCATATTTTCAAGCACAATGGTGGCTGCATCATGTTATGGGTATGCTTGTAAACGTTAAGGACTGAGGAGTTTTTCAGGATAAAAAAATGAATGTAATCCTAGAGGAAAATCTGATTGTCTGCTTTCCACCAGACACTGGGAGATGAATTCAGCAGTACAATAACCTAAAACACAAGACCAAATATACACTGGAGTTGCTTACCGATGAAGAAAGTGAATGTTCCTCAGTGGCCGAGTTACCGTTTTGATTTAAATCTACTTTAAATTCTTTGGCAAAGACCTGAAAATGGTTGTTTAGCAATGATCAACAACCAAGTTGACCGAGCTTGAAGAATTTTGAAAATAATAATGGGCAAATGTTGCACAATCCAGGTGTGGAAAGCTCTTCGAGTCTTACCCAGAAAAACTCCCAAGGTGTTTCTACAAATTATTTAGTGTAAATTAAATATTTCTATATTTCTATTTTCAATAAATTAGCTAATATTTGCTAAAAACATGTTAACTTTGTCATTATTGGGTATTGAGTGTAGATGGGTGAACAAAGTGACCGATGGTGGGGTTATGGTATGGGCAGGCATAAGCTACCGACAACGAACACATTTTATCAATGGTAATTTGAATGCACAGAGATACGGTGATGAGATCCTGAGTACCATGGCCATGCTATTCATCCGCTGCCATCACCTCATGTTTCAGAATGCTTATGCACTCCCCCATGTCGCAAGGATCTGTACACAATTCCTGGATGCTGAAATTGTCCCAGTTCTTCCATGGCCTGCATACTCACCAGACATGTCACTCATTGAGCATATTTGGGATGCTCTGGATCGACGTGTACGACTGCGTGTTCCAGTTCCTGACAATATCAAGCAAACTTTGCAATATCAACTATATGCAAAGGAGATGTGTCGCACTGCATGAAAATGGTGGTCACACCAGAAACAGACTTGTTTTCTGATCCACACCCCTAACTCTTTTTTGTTTTTTGTTTTAAGGTATCTGTGACCAAAACATGCAAATCTGTATTCCCAGTTGTGGAATACATAGATTAGAGTTGAATAGATTTCTTTCAGTTGACTGTGTTCCTTATGAACTGTAACTCAGTAAAATCTTAAATTGTTGCATGTTGCGTTTTATATATTTGTACTGTGTTCGTGATAGTAAACCCAGGAATTGAAACAAATTATTTCCCCATCGTTTCGTTCTGAACATAACTATTTTTTGTGTTGTTGTTCTGACCAGAAAAATAAAGTTCTGAACCGGTTCGTATCAAAAAAAGTATTGGTTTATAGTCATTCCTTTTTTTTCATACAATTATTATAATTTGTATAATTTTTGTTGTACTTTTAACCCCTTTTCTCCCAAATTCTGAGATATCCAAAATCACAAAAGTGATAAACTAATTGTGCACCGCCTCATGGGTCTCACAGTCACGGCCGGCTGTGACACAGCCTGGGATCAAACCCGGGTCTGTAGTAACGCCTCAAGCACTACGATGCAGTGCCTTAGACCGCTGCGCCTCTCGGGAGGCCCATATCGCTCCTCTGTTAGTTTTTAAAACTCAATCTTTTTTTTTGTTCATTTAGCTCGACATTAAATTACTTCACCAATCAGTGCAGATAGAGCAGCTTGTTATAGAGCAGGTAAACTATTTAATCTTTATAGGAAAGCCGTGAAGGGCAAATTGTCTTCTGCCATAAAAGCATGGTTTAATCATAATGAAAAACAAACGTACACACTGTGCACTGTGCTGCCAGTCACCATGGACAGACAAGTCTTTGAACTTCAGAGACTTGTCTTAACGTTGGACCAGAGCAAACTTTAGCTAGTTAGCTTGTGTGTGCAGAGCAGCACTAGAATTAAAAACACTTCTTACCTTTTTGTGGTTAATTAATCCAATGTGAAACGTGATAGCCCAACTAAAGTTATCATTAAAAGTTTATCCATTCTTCTACATCATCAGTAGGCTACTGCAACCTAGGCTTTGGAGGAAGAGGGGCAGGTACCCTACACCCACCGGCAAAGATTTCCAGCTGGCAGGCAGACACTGGAATATGTTTCTAAGTGACCGAGTAAGGACTTTTTCACAACGTTTTGTTGTGATTTTTGTGGGACTGGAATAAAATGCCCGGAACAAAAAAAAAGTTCACTTTCGTTCTGATTCTGTTGCTTGAATAATTTAGTTGTTTTCAGTTCTGTTCCCTGAACCAGTTCCAACGCCTGACTAAACCTGGCATCGTAGTCAAAATTCTGCTATCGTGACAACTCTTAACTGTGCAAGTAACGCACTAATTAGCAAGGAATATCAACAAATGTGCACACATGCTTTGATCTCAAAAGCGCACAACTGGGGATGATTGAAAGCCCTCTCCTGCCTGTCAATGCAATACAATCCTACTTGATGTGCTCTGCAGAAATTGGGAAAACAGCAATACATTGCATCCATAGAACAATGATCAAATTCTGATTGGA
Organism: Oncorhynchus mykiss; assembly: GCF_013265735.2. NCBI lineage: Eukaryota > Metazoa > Chordata > Actinopteri > Salmoniformes > Salmonidae > Oncorhynchus > Oncorhynchus mykiss. The sequence goes on along the minus strand of NC_048569.1, from coordinate 52,139,765 downwards.
GTAATTGTTTGATATTGCGATTTGTGTGTTGTTTTTTTCATGTCCATTCAGACAACTCAAATATATATTCTTATTGTCCGACTATTTTTTTGTGTTAATGTCGAGCCCGGTCTATTATTATTTTTTATACAAGGAAAACTATCTTGGCCCACCCTGTTGTCTATAGATTTTCTTGTGCCAATTTTTCACTGGTTACCAGTGACATCCTCTTACTCATTCATTTGCATTTTTGTTTTCTTATCTGTGAAGTCGAGGACTGGGACAGCTTCCAGGCCATCCTAGACCACACCTACAAGATGCACTTCAAGTCGGAACCCAGCATGCATCCTGTACTCATGTCAGAAGCCTCGGTGAGTATGCCTTACCTTCAGTTTGGAATGAGCCTCATGTCATTTTTTTCACACCCCCCCGTAATAGTGCTTTGGTTTTGTGATAACCTCATTCAGTATGGAATGAGCCCCATGTAAGTTGAAATGACAGTGAACACCAACTGCCACTCGTGCCATCAATGTCCAAAGGGGCTCACCTGATTTTGAATCACAACAAACCACTATGGAATTACTATACTGTGATATAGTACTGTGATATATGGTATTAAGTATATATGGTGTCCTGCTGGTTTAGGCACCAAATTAAGAAAACACTCTGAAACAGAAGGTACTATCTATATTTGTTCAGTAAGAAACCCTAGTTCACGTTTTCAGTTGAAAAACGTTTTGCTATGGTGCCCTAATGAACACAGCACTGTTTTCCCTTCTTTCTCTCATCTCTGTGCAGTGGAACACACGAGCCAAGCGGGAGAAGCTAACCGAGCTAATGTTTGAGCATTACAACATTCCCGCCTTCTTCCTGTGTAAAACGGCAGTGCTGTCTTCGTATCCTTAAGCCATCCAGGCTTGCAGAGTAGATTGACATGAAATGGGGGTGTTGTTGGAAGGTTGAAGTGGTGGATTGGTGGTGTTACTGTAATAAAACACTAGTCAAATTCGATTAATCTGCTGTGTAATAATGACCCCCAACATCTCCTTAACAGTTTTGTTTTTCTATTCCTTTTATTTAACCTTTATTTATCCAGGTTTGTCTCATTGAGAACTTCTCTCATCCAAAGTAGATTTGTATTTTGCCATTAGCTATTGCTCATGTGACTTTGACACAAGGGTTTGGGCTAAAATACATTTTGATCTCTGTGGAAATGTGCCTTTTCCTTAACTCTGAGTGCCTGAGCTTTGCCAATGGACGATCCACAGGGTTGGTGTTAGACAGCGGAGCCACACACACAACAGCCATTCCAGTGCATGACGGTTACGTGCTTCAGCAAGGTAAATTGTCACTTCTTCGACCACCCTCTCTTCCTATTTTGGTTTGTGGTTTTTACTTTTCATGGGCCATGTCCACACATTTGTCTAATAAAGGAATGATAAACTCTTACCCTTATGAGTTAGTTGCAATAACAATCTTTTTGGACACACTTGACCAGAAATGTCATCCATCCACATTGAAGCCATTGTGTCTCATGATGTGGGTATAAATGAATTAATATAGATACAGATTTGGTTTTGAATACCAAGCTTGTGGAAACCCCAAAAATCTATTAACTGGGTAACACTTCTGTCCCTCCCTACAACAAATTGAACCCCCATAGAAAGTATGGTAGCAGTAAGATTAAGTAAAGAGACGCAGGAAAGAGGTTTGACATTGTATCCACCTCCAAATCATCCCCTTACAGTAAAGATATATATATATTTTTTTTTTATTAGGTTATAGCAACCATCTTGGCAAAGAATCAAGGGCTAGGCTTTCTGCAGTGAGGCCATTTGAGTCAGAGCTGCATTGAAATTCAAGACTGAGGAGAATGGCACAAGGAGTCCAGGCTGGCATATTAATTAGGGGATTGTGTTACCCAGAAATCAATGAAGCCTTTTTAGTTGATATAATATGAGGGAATGTTCATTCGGAAAAGGAGTATTAGGTTAGGGTCGTTAGAGGACAAACATGAGGACACGATGCCTCCGTTCACAATGGTGCTAAGTCATTCAGTTTTCTTGGCCTGTGTATATGTCATAGATGTTATAAGCCATCCTAGCTGGTGTATACACTGAGTGTACAATGACTCCAATGCTTCCCACAGTTGTAAAGTTCTCTGGGTGTCCTTTGGGTGGTGGACCGTTCTTGATACACACACACAGGATAATGTTGAGCGTGAAAACCCCAGCAAAAAGCATACATTCACTTAAATCAGTGTAGATTAAGAGGTGACCGCCAATATAGGATCATAGTTTTCACTTGGCCAGTCTGTCATGGATAGAGCAGGTGTTCATAATGTTTTGTGCACTGAGTGTATGTTCCAATGATAGGAAAATAAAATGATAGATGATACAGCATTTATTTTGTCTAAATATGTGTTTTGGACATGACGACAAACGAAAATGATGCTGTCTTCAATATCCTTTCCCCAAAACAATCAGTGACACCTTTTTGATATTTTGTTTCAGGCATTGTCAAGTCTCCCCTTGCTGGGGATTTTATGAGCATGCAATGTAGAGAGCTATTTCAAGAGTTAAATGTTGAAATAGTCCCTCCTTACATGATTGCCTCAAAGGTGAGACCTGCTAAAGTAAGTCAAAACTACTCATTTCAGAGATTCCACATCTCACTTTTTTTTGGTGCTATTCCTCAAGTTACGGTGGTGGGGTGGTGTAAGTACTTAGATATTTAAAAAATATCTTTACATATTCATGTTGTCTCATGGATTTCCCTTCATCCGCTCGACGTTTCATTAGTCACTTGGGTCTGTTTGGGTATCTGCATGATTAGGAACCCGACTTCACAGGAATCCCATTCATCCTTCATATTTTGATTTCTCATACCACAAAATGTGACAGTCTTCATTCTCCTGTGATTGTCTTCACCCGTCACACTCTGAGATGCGATTTCTCTGAATCTATCAGGAATTCCTGATATTCCTGACATCAAGACTTGGTAGCCTTTTATCCCTGGCTCTGTATTATTACACTCTCTTACGCCTGGTCCCAGATCTGTTTGTGCTGTCTCGCCAATTCCTATGGTCATTTCCATAAACAGCACAAACAGATCTGGGACCAGGGTACTTCTCTTTCATTGAGATGGCACACTGCTAATCTTAGCGTTTCTCATTGTAGGATGCAGTACGTGAAGGAGCCCCAGCAAGCTGGAAGAAGAAGGAGAAACTACCCCAAGTCACCCGTTCCTGGCACAACTACATGTGTAATGTAAGTAGTTATGTGTGCTATCATAAACAGAAAGTCATAAACAGTCCTAGGTGTCACCGAATCATATGGATCATAGACGTGATATAAACCTGTCTTCATCATTTACATTTTCTTTAGTGAATTTTCATTACTGCTACAGGGCTCGTGAGTTAACACTTGTCCTCTTGTTGGAGAAGAATATAGATTTACTTTGTCTGTATGGACAAGAAGGGGTGGGGGAAATCACAGTAGGCCTATCAAACAATTACTCCAATCAGAACTGGATCAGAGGCCAACATTGGAATAATATTCAAATCACATTTTCATGTACATAAACAATAAAACCTAGCTACATGTCAAAGTGTAGGGGATTTATTATTACAGTGCCTTTGGAAAATATTCTCAACCCTTTGACTTTTTCCAAAATGTTTTGTTACAATGTAGGATTAAAATGGATTTAAAAGGCAAAAAAATAAAATACCAATGAAAAAACGCTTACATAAGTATTCAACCCCCTGAGTCAACGTGTTAAAATCACCTTTGGCAGCGATTACAGCTGTGAGTCTTTCTGGGTAAGTCTCAAAGAACTTTGAACACCTGGATTGTACAATATTTACACATTATTCTTAAAAAAAAAATGTTTCAAGCTCTGTCATGTTGGTTGTTGATCATTGCTAGACAGCCATTTTCAATTCTTGTCATAGATTTTCACGCTGATTTAGGTCAAAACTGTAACTAGGCCACTCAGGAACACTCAATGTCGTCTTTGGTAAGCAACCCCAGTGTATATTTGGCTCTGTGATTAAGTTTATTTTGTTAGCTAATCCAAGTGTATCATTTTAAAAGGCTAATTGATCATTAGAAAACCCTTTTGCAGTTATATTAGCACAGCTGAAAACTGTTGTTCTGATTAAAGAAGCAAAAAAATGGCCTTTAGAGTAGTTGAGTATCTGGAGCATAAGCGTTTGTTGGTTCGATCACAGGCTCAAAATGGCCAGAAACAAAGAACTTTCTTCTGAAACTCGTCAGTCTTATTCTTGTTCTGAGACATGAAGGCTATTCCATGTGAGAAATTGCCAAGAAACTGAAAATCTCGTACAGGCCACTCCAGGATGCTGGCCTTCTAGGCAGAGTTGCAAAGAAAAATGCATATCTCAGACTGGCCAATAAAAGAAAAGATGGGCAAAAGAACAGACACTGGACAGAGGGACTCTGCCTAGAAGGCCAGCATCCCGGAGGCGACTCTTCACTATTGACGTTGAGACTGGTATTTTGCGGGTACTATTTAATGAAGCTACCAGTTGAGGACTCGTGAGGCGTCTGTTTCTCAAACTAGACACTAATGTACAGGTGGACCTCTTGCTCAGTGCACCGGGGCCTCCCACCCCCTTTCTATTCTGGTTAGAGCCAGATTGCGCTGTTCTGTAATGGGAGTAGTACACAGTGTTGTACGAGATCTTCAGTTTCTTGGCAATTTCTGGCATGGAATAGCCTTCATTTCTCAAAACAAGAATAGACTGACGAGTTTCAGAAGAAAGTTATTAGTTTCTGGCCATTTTGACCCAGCTACAATAGTCATTTACAACATCAATTTGATGTTATTTTAATGGGCAAAAAATGTGCTTTCCTTTCAAAAACAAGGATATTTCTATGTGACCCCAAACTTTTGAACGGTAGTGTATATATTTTTCTATTACCCATCTACCAACCAATAGGTGCCCTTTGCAAGGCATTACAAAACCTCCCTGGTCTTTGTGGTTGAATCTGTGTTTGAAATGCACTGCTCTACTGGGGGACCCTACAGATAATTGTATGTGTGGGTTACAAAGATGAGGTAGTCATTCAAAAATCATGTTTAACACTATTGTACAGAGTACATCCTTGCCACTTATTATCTTACTTCTTAAGCAAAAAAAATGTACTACTGAACTTATTTAGGCTTGCCATAAGAGGTTGAATAGTTATTGACTCAAGACATTTCAGCTTTTCAATTTTGTATTAATTTTCTAAAGTAAATAATCTAAAACATAATGTCAAAGTGGAATTATGTTATTGTGTTTAGGTCAGTGACATAAAATCTCAATTGAATCCTTTTTAAATTCATGCTGTAACACAACAAAATGTGGAATAAGTCACAGGGGTGTGAATACTTTCTGAAGGCCCTGTAAGTGCGTATGGCCTACAGGCTCATGTCTAAACTGATGCCGACACGAGCGAGGCGCCAGAAAATGTAGCCAAACTTTAATGAGACTTTCTAATTACATAAATATACGCTCAATGCCAGTCATTTTTTGACAAACATAATGAAGGATAATTAACATTAACATCTAAAGGCTTGTTTCTGTCGATGTACTCGAGGCACGGTTCATTTAGATAAAATAGTGCCTGTTTGCACATCACCCACCTTGAGTCTGTGCGTAGGTGGTCAGCATTTGGAAACTATTTAACCATAAATGTTATTGTTTAAAACCTGAACGTTTTATGTCATTTTATAAATCGTGTCTCACCTTGTTTTAAAGTAACCTAGCCTAACCAAAAATACGACCATGAAAATTATTTAAAACACTTTGTCATTGAAACCATCATTTCTCTTATGTTCTATTCATTTGCAAATCAACTCTATTCATTTTCAAATCAACAATCAGTCAAAGGCCATAATCCGAGTCATATTGCCCATGCTCTTTGATGCATCTTTAGATCGCCCCTCTTAATTTATAACGGATCTTTTTTGGGGGGGTGGGATAAGTGAATTGAGCTTTTGGACAAGTAAAAAAATCTGTCCTACAAGTGGCTAAAAAAGTTAATGTCAAGCCCTGCTGCTTGAGTATTTGATGTTTTTTGCCCTGTCTCCAGACTGTGATCCAGGACTTCCAGGCCTCCGTGCTGCAGGTCTCAGACTCGCCGTACGATGAACAGTGAGTCCACCATAATCTACTTCATTCAAACATTTCACAATAACCACCGCAGAATAGTTCCGTCCCTTAAAGGGTTATTTCTCATTGTTTTGAAATGTATTCCTCTCTCCCACAGAGTTGCAGCCCAGATGCCCACAGTTCACTACGAGCTGCCCAATGGATACAACTGTGACTTTGGGGCAGAGAGGCTGAAGATTCCAGAGGGCCTTTTCGACCCTTCCAATGCTAAGGTAAGAATCGCTGATTGTCAAAAAGCCTTAATCATCCTATGTGACCGGACCTGTCTGAAATGTGGTGTTCAGAATGTTCAGTGTTCTAACCGTCTGTTCCGGTTCTCCTCCACAGGGTCTGTCTGGCAACACCATGTTGGGAGTCGGCCACGTGGTGACCACCAGTGTGGGAATGTGTGACATTGATATTCGGCCGGTAGGTGCCTACATTCAAGACCTATGTATTTTGAGAGTGACACTTGGTATGTTTATGTTATTCAGAATGACATGTTGAGGCCAGTTGACCTTTTTCCCCCACTTGAATGAAGAGGTTCTACAGAACTTACTTTTGATCTTTGTCCCAGGGTCTTTATGGTAGTGTGGTGGTCACCGGCGGCAACACACTCATCTCTGGCTTCACGGACCGTCTCACCAGAGAACTCTCTCAGAAGACCCCCCCTGTGAGTGCTACACTAAACTATTTCTCAATTACTTACTTCATCCATTTGTGGTACTCTTAAGGTTAGTAATCATGGTGCCCGTCTTCTCTCCTCTGTTCAGAGCATGAGGCTGAAGTTGATAGCCAACAACACAACGGTGGAGCGCAGGTTCAGTGCCTGGATAGGAGGCTCAATCCTGGCATCACTAGTGAGTTCACTTCCATATACTTTTACTGTATTGCAACGCTTCTGGTCACTAGCTCACTATGATTTGTGTGTTTGCCTGATTTAAAAAAATATATATATATATATTATAACATTATATTACTTTGACCTAATAAGTGTCATGTTTTCTTTTACCCTAGGGAACTTTCCAGCAAATGTGGATCTCGAAACAAGAGTACGAGGAGGGCGGTAAGCAGTGTGTGGACAGAAAGTGCCCTTGATTGACCGCCAACGATGTTCTGCTGCCTCCAGAACTCCCAACAACGTGTCTAGTTTAACATTTTAATGTGGACTCCGGAACACCCAAGGACGGTTGCTGTTTTTGACGATAAAAAAAAAAAAAAAAAAACGGATAAGTCTTGTCTTTTTTATAATTTTATGTAGAAAACATTGACTATAACAAACCGTGTCACATTGCTAGGCAGGGGGAGGCTAAGTTCCTTTTTGATTCCACATAATTTTCAGTATATTTAATAAGAGGACTGATATTTTGATATCAATCCTCTTGACAGGTATGAAACACTTGGGCAGTGTTAGTGGATATGCATTATCTAATGTGGTGTCAGGTGAATGTCATTTGTCTTTAAACCTTTCCATTTTGGGGTAGTGAATTAGCTTCTCTAATGATGCCATGATGCTGGACAAGACAATTATTCCCTGCAAATGAAATGTGTATTTAATTTCACTCATGTTTATATTTGATTGGCTATTTGCTGTCTTGAAAATAAAAGGAATATTTGTTAAGTGATTTTCTTGAATTCTGTTTTGACACTTGCAACTAATTTGACGCACTTGTGTACATTCACTTTATTTACATTTTTCAGCAGAACAGATGCATAATTTTACAACTTCTCATCTGCTTAAATTATTTCACAGGTTGTGGTTAGTCACCACACAATCCCCAACTAAAATGCAAATGAATGGCAACAAAAAATAATGCGATGTCATTTAATGAGGAAAATAATTTGATTTGAAGCCGCTTTGGAGCCAAGGAGCTGAGAATGTTTCATTGACTCTGCAAAGAAAGAGATTCTAGTATGGGTGAGTACAGTATGTCATATGCAGTAGTTCAGAGCAGAGTACAAAGTTTTTCTGAATGAACTAATTAAATGGTTGAAGGATAATATCTTAGTCTTGACTGAGCAGCAGCCTAAGCAACAGTAGGACTAACCTGTAAAGTACACATTCATGTAAGTTCAGAGGCTCTCTATGGACAAAGACTTGAGGTCTTTGTCAACTTTCTTGAAACCCTGGTTGGTAGGAAAAGGCACATAACCTGGCAGTGTGATGCCAGGAAAACAATCCCTCAATGTTAGAGCGTGAACTACAGGGAACGGGGAGTGAGCACACCCTCATCCACGTCGACTGGGCTGTCACTAAGAACTTAACATGGTCCGCACATACCCGACAGTCGTGAAGAGGGCACGACAGTACCTCTTCCCCCTCAGGAGGCTGAAAATATTTGCCATGGGCCCTCAGATCCTCAAAGTTATACAGCTGCACCATTGAGATCATCTTGAATGGCTGCAACACTGCTTGGTATGGCAACTGCACTGCCCTCGACCGCAAAGCCCTACAGAGGGGGGTGCGGACGGTCCAGTACATCCCAAATAATGGCCTGCCTAGCCGGATGTGGAGGTCCTGGGCTGCCGTGGTTACATGTTGTCTGCGGTTGTGAGGCCGGTTGGGTATACTGCCAAATTGTCTAAAACTACTTTAGAGGCGGCTTAAAGTAGCACTCCCTCAACTTGAGACATATGTTGTGGCATTGTGTTGTGAGACAACTGCATATCATAGAATGGCCTTTTATTGTCCACAGCACAAGGTGCACCTGTGTAATATGTCACACCTGTCATGTGGATAGGGATATAAACACATTTGTGCACAAAATTTGAGCGAAATTAGCTTTTTGGTCGTATTACATTGTTTATTTCAGCTCATGAACATTAGGTCAAGAAACACTACATGCAGCTAGACCATGTTGACTAGCTGCATCACCGCCTGGTATGGCAACTGCACCGCCCTCGACCACAAAGTGCTTCAGAGGGTGGTGCGGACAGCCCAGTACATCAGGCGGTGTCAGAGGAAGGCCTGAACATTTTCTTTAAAGACTTCCAACCCAAGAGCATTGGGTCTCGGACCAACAGGGTCGGAGACAGTTTCTATCCCCAAGCCATAAGATTGCTAAATAGTTAATCAAATGGTTACCCAGACTATCTGTATTGACACTATTTTGCACTGACTATGCACACTCAAAAGACTCACACGCTGACACTCACACAAACCCACACACACGTACAGTGCCTTGCGAAAGTATTCGGCCCCCTTGAACTTTGCGACCTTTTGCCACATTTCAGGCTTCAAACATAAAGATATAAAACTGTATTTTTTTGTGAAGAATCAACAACAAGTGGGACACAATCATGAAGTGGAATGACATTTATTGGATATTTCAAACTTTTTTAACAAATCAAAAACTGAAAAATTGGGCGTGCAAAATTATTCAGCCCCTTTACTTTCAGTGCAGCAAACTCTCTCCAGAAGTTCAGTGAGGATCTCTGAATGATCCAATGTTGACCAAAATGACTAATGATGATAAATACAATCCACCTGTGTGTAATCAAGTCTCCATATAAATGCACCTGCACTGTGATAGTCTCAGAGGTCCGTTAAAAGCGCAGAGAGCATCATGAAGAACAAGGAACACACCAGGCAGGTCCGAGATACTGTTGTGAAGAAGTTTAAAGCCGGATTTGGATACAAAAAGATTTCCCAAGCTTTAAACATCCCAAGGAGCACTGTGCAAGCGATAATATTGAAATGGAAGGAGTATCAGACCACTGCAAATCTACCAAGACCTGGCCGTCCCTCTAAACTTTCAGCTCATACAAGGAGAAGACTGATCAGAGATGCAGCCAAGAGGCCCATGATCACTCTGGATGAACTGCAGAGATCTACAGCTGAGGTGGGAGACTCTGTCCATAGGACAACAATCAGTCGTATATTGCACAAATCTGGCCTTTATGGAAGAGTGGCAAGAAGAAAGCCATTTCTTAAAGATATCCATAAAAAGTGTTGTTAAAGTTTGCCACAAGCCACCTGGGAGACACACCAAACATGTGGAAGAAGGTGCTCTGGTCAGATGAAACCAAAATTGATCTTTTTGGCAACAAGGCAAAATGTTATGTTTGGCGAAAAAGCAACACAGCTGAACACATCATCCCCACTGTCAAACATGGTGGTGGCAGCATCATGGTTTGGGCCTGCTTTTCTTCAGCAGGGACAGGGAAGATGGTTAAAATTGATGGGAAGATGGATGGAGCCAAATACAGGACCATTCTGGAAGAAAACCTGATGGAGTCTGCAAAAGACCTGAGACTGGGACGGAGATTTGTCTTCCAACAAGACAATGATCCAAAACATAAAGCAAAATCTACAATGGAATGGTTCAAAAATAAACATATCCAGGTGTTAGAATGGCCAAGTCAAAGTCCAGACCTGAATCCAATCGAGAATCTGTGGAAAGAACTGAAAACTGCTGTTCACAAATGCTCTCCATCCAACCTCACTGAGCTCGAGCTGTTTTGCAAGGAGGAATGGGAAAAAATGTCAGTCTCTCGATGTGCAAAACTGATAGAGACATACCCCAAGCGACTTACAGCTGTAATCGCAGCAAAAGGTGGCGCTACAAAGTATTAACTTAAGGGGGCTGAATAATTTTGCACGCCCAATTTTTCAGTTTTTGATTTGTTAAAAAAGTTTGAAATATCCAATAAATGTCGTTCCACTTCATGATTGTGTCCCACTTGTTGTTGATTCTTCACAAAAAAATACAGTTTTATATCTTTATGTTTGAAGCCTGAAATGTGGCAAAAGGTCGCAAAGTTCAAGGGGGCCGAATACTTTCGCAAGGCACTGTACATACACTACAGTACATGCACACACACACGTATACTGATGCCACACACACACACACACACACACACACACGTTCACACTCGTCATATATACGTTGCTGCTGTGTTCCTTTCCCCATTTCAGCCTTGAAAGTATGGAGTCAGAAGCACTTTTGGCTGCTGCCAATGTTAGGACCTGTGGCTATCTTATCCTATCTGAAAATGTGAATGGTCCTAGTGGAAATTCTTCTTCTCAATTTTCTAACTGTGGATTGGAGGTCCCACCCCAGCAGCTTGACTTTGTTCGAAAAAGGTGCAGGAAGTAAGTCCTCTGTGTGAAGCAAGTCCTCAAATGATCGTGTTTCTTACAATTGGGCAGTCACTCTGAGCAGGTAACTCAGTGGGGATGGGAGTACCAGGTAAAGCAAAGTCCCATTCTGACTGTCTTGATTTTGAAAGTAAGTGTTGGAGAGATGGAGGAGCCTGAAGCAGAGGGCATTAGTTAATTTTAGCTGTCAGTACTCCGACATCGGACCATGCTAATATTAGTGGTTGTTCAGATCTTTTCGGAGGACTTGATCTTAAGTAATAATTAATGCGGAATGTCCACACAGTTATCTTTTGCGTAAGGTATAATAACACTGCTTCGGTTGACCCCAAGATGGCCGAGACTAGCTCTTTGTGATGCAGAACTGCTTTAAAAAGATTTTGATTTGCAGATATTTTCTGAGGAACTCCTTAATCTTAAATTGCGGACTGTGATGGATGTTACAAGCAACAGACCATATCCTTTTCTCAGAAATCTGTCCAGTGGTGAGCTGGAAGGTGCCAGACACCATATCAGATGATTGGATGGTCTGGGTGAGCTCCTGCAGGTTTTTCACCATGGTTTGTATAATATCAGTAGAGGTGGTGGATGTACAGTAGATAAACAAGTATTTGTATTTTTTTTTTACCTTAATATATACAGGTTTTTTCTCATTGAGATATCTTTTTTCAAGAGAGACCTGGTCCAATAGCAGCAGGGGGAACACAGTTTCAGACCAAACAACTTACATACACTAGCACAACATTAAACAAAACTATAGACACACATACAGTACAACAATTACATATTACGTTTAACAAAATGTCATGACAAAAAAAACTGCTGTCCTAAAGACTATTACACTCTTCCATGACATTTACATCGATCAAGTGTTTAAACTTCACCAACGTGACTAGATCATCACATTTCTTAATGTTCAGGAGAGAATTCCAGGACAACGGAGCAGAGTAACTAAAACCACGTGTTTGTTGGGGATCTTGACAAGGAGATGTTCATCAGCTGAGACCGAACCCCACCTACAAACACGTTGACCTCAAGGAACACATCAGATTGTAATTCATTTGATATCTCGTCCTCACATGAGGTCAAGATTGTTGAAATGGCTTTTGGCGCTATTGGTCAGAAGAGCCTCGTCTGTTTCTGTTTCAGAAGTTTTGAACTCTTGCTGACACCTGTGTAGCGCCACTTCATGGTTCAAACTGGGCAGGACAGGCACACTCTTACTAGCTTGTCTCAAGTCCTGGCTTGTCAAACAAAGGTACTCCTCAGTCCCAAGAAATTTGAGTCCTCTGGCTGGACATTCTGCTCTGCATGTTTGACCTCTTCCGGTGAATGGTGAAGTCCTTTGTCTTTTTTGATGCTGTTATATAAACCAGTGGAACAGACCAGATCCCGCTCTCTAACTTTTGTGCATTTTCCAAGAGGTCAGGGTCTCTCGACTCTACTTCAATATGATGATTATTACTGTATATCAATATTTGCGAATAAAGGCTTTTCCACCGTCAGTTCATGCATAATACATTTTACAGACACAAAAAGATCCCACCTGGTCTAGCATATTTTGTTTTGACAACCTTTCGAACGTTTATCAACAAATGAGCTGTTTCCATCAAGCCTGTCGTGAATTTGTTTTTATCCTACATGTACATTACTTGCATAAAAGGGTTGGATGGAAACCTGGTCAGTAACACACTTGTGGAACACCTGCAGAACATGGTACAACCCTCTGAGGTAAACTTGTGAGTCACGCAATGATGTGTTGTGTGGTCCTCCCACAATCAGGAAAGTATGCAGTTTACTAGGCTACAGATGAAATAAGTTATAATGAACTTCAAAGGGTGGTGAAGGTGCATGGTGATGAGCTTGATGCTCCTTTCCAAAATATATTGATGGTCTTATTCTGGTGACATCTTCAAAGGGGCAGACACTCTAGACCCAAACTGCTACAGACCTATATCTATCCTATCCTGCCTTTCTAAGGTCTTCGAAAGCCAAGTCAACAAAATGATTACTGACCATTTCGAATCCATACCTTCTCTGCGATCTGGTTTCAGAGCTGGTCATGGGTGCACCTCAGCCATGCTCAAGGTCCTAAACGATATCATAACCGCCATCAATAAGAGACAATACTGTGCAGCCGTATTCATCGACCTGGCCAAGGCTTTCGACTCTGTCAATCACCACATTCTTATCGGCAGACTCAACAACCTTGGTTTCTCAAATGATTGCCTCGCCTGGTTCACCAACTACTTCTCTGATAGAGTTCAGTGTGTCAAATCGGAGGGCCTGTTGTCCGGACCTCTGGCAGTCTCTATGGGGGTGCCACAGGGCTCAATTCTCTGGCCGACTCTCTTCTCTGTATACATCAATGATGTCGCTCTTGCTGCTGGGGATTCTCTGATCCACCTCTATGCAGACGACACCATTCTGTATACTTCTGGCCCTTCTTTGGACACTGTGTTAACTAACCTCCAGACGAGCTTCAATGCCATACATCTCTCCTTCCGTGGCCTCCAACTGTTCTTAAATGCAAGTAAAACTAAATGCATGCTATTCAACCGATCGCTGCTCGCACCTGCCCGCCCGTCCAGCATCACTACTCTGGACGGTTCTGACTTAGAATATGTGGACTACAAATACCTAAACTCTCCTTCCAGACTCACATTAAACATCTCCAATCCAAAATGAAATCTAGAATCTGCTTCCTATTTCGCAACAAAACATCCTTCAGTCATGCTGCCAAACATACCCTCGTAAAACTGATCATCCTACTGATTCTCAACTTCGGTGATGTCATTTATAAAATAGCCTCCAACACTCTACTCAACAAATTGGATGCAGTCTATCACAGTGCTATCCGTTTTGTCACCAAAGCCCCATATACTACCCACCACTGCGACCTGTACGCTCTTGTTGGTTGGCCCTCGCTTCATACTCGTCGCCAAACCCACTGGCTCCAGGTCATCTACAAGTCTTTGCTCGGTAAAGCCCCGACTTATCTCAGCTCACTGGTCACCAAAGCAGCACCCACCCGTAGCACGCGCTCCAGCAGGTATATCTCACTGGTCACCCCCAAAGCCAATTCCTCCTTTGGCCGCCTTTCCTTCCAGTTCTCTGCTGCCAATGACTGGAACGAACTGCAAAAATCACTGAAGCTGGAGACACATATCTCCCTCACCTAGCATTAAGCACCAGCTGTCAGAGCAGCTCACAGATCACTGCACCTGTACATAGCCCATCTGTAAATAACCCATCCATCTACCTCATCTCCATACTGTATTTATTTATTTATCTTGCTCCTTTGCACCCCAGTATCTCTACTTGCACATTCATCTTCTGCACATATACCATTCCAGTGTTTCATTGCTATAGTGTAGTTACTCCGCCACCATGGCCTTACCTCCCTTATCTTACCTCATTTGCACACCATGTCTATAGATGTTTTTTCCTACTGTATTATTGACTGTATGTTTGTTTATTCCATGTGTAACTCTGTGTATGTATTGATCTGCTTTGCTTTATCTTGGCCAGGTCGCAGTTGTAAATGAGAACTAGTTCTCAACTAGCCTACCTGATAAAATAAAAAAAATCGAACCGCTTAGCTGCGGTTTGACAAATAAAAATGATTTTGTCCATAATAATCTCATAATGTAGTAGGTTATTCCTGCGAGCTGTTTTTGTGACAAAACCAGTAGAGTTGAAAATGCGATGGAAACCCATAAAATGTTATTTTTTTTCAGTACATTTTAACCGCAGAAGTTCTTTATATGTGCACTACGTCATCACGGATAGCCATTAATTCTCAACAATTCAATCGGATGGAAACATCTCTGGTGGGAAAATGCGGAATTTAGAATATTCCATGAAAATCTATCGCCAATTGGATGGAAACCTAGCTGGTCAGCAAAAATATCATTTAAAAAATCAAATCAAATCAAATGTTATTTTATTGGTCACATACACATGGTTAACAGTTGTTATTGCGAGTGAAGCGAAATGCTTGTCCTTCTACTTTACGACAGTGCAGCAATATCTAACAAGTAATCTAACAATTCCACAACAACTACCTAATACACACAAATCTAAGTAAAGGAATGGAATAAGAAAATAAACATACAAATATATGGATGAGCAATGATTGAGTGGCATAGGCAAGATGCAAAAAATTGTATAAAATACAGTATATACATATGAGATGAGTATTGCAAGACATGTAAACATTATTAAAGTGGCATTATTAAAGTGACTAGTGATCCATTTGTTAAAGTGGCCAATGATTTCAAGTCTGTATGTAGGCAGCAGCCTCACTGTTTTAGTGATGGCTGTTTTACTGTCTGATGACCTTGAGATAGAAGCTGTTTTTCAGTCTCTTGGTCCCAGCTTTGATGTACCTGTACTGACCTCACCTTCTGGATGATTTCCACCTTCTCCACTACTTTCCCGTCGATGTGGACAGGGTGGGGGTGCTCCCTCTGCTGTTTCCTGAAGTCCACGATCATCTCCTTTGTTTTGTTGACAGCGGGGTGGAGATGTTTCCTACCTTCAGCACCTGGTGGCGGCCCGTCAGAAAGTCCATGACTCAGTTGCACAGGGCTGGGTCGAGACCCAGGGTCTCGCGCTTAATGACGGATTTGGAGGGTACTATGGTGTTGAATGCTGAGCTGTAGTAAATGAACAGCCTTCTTACATACATATTCATTCCTCTTGTCCAGATGGGATAGGGCAGTGTGCAGTGTGATGGCGATTGCATCGTCAGTGGACCTATTGGGGCGGTAAGCAAATTGGAGTGGGTCTAGTGTATCAGGTAGGGTGGAGGTGATATGATCCTTGACTAGTCTCTCAAAGCACTTCATGATGACAGAGGTGAGTGCTACGGGGCAATAGTCATTTAGGTCAGTTACCTTGGCTTTCTTGGGAACAGGAACAATGGTGGCCATCTTGAAGAATGTGGGGACAGTAGACTGGGATAGGGATTGGTTGAATATGTCCGTAAACACACCAGCCAGCTGGTCTGCGCATGCTCTGAGGACGCGGCTAGGGATGCCGTCTGGTCCGGCGGCCTTGCGAGGGTTAACACGTTTAAATATTTTACTCATGTTGGCCACAGAGAAGGAGAGCCCACAGTCTTTGGTAGTGGGCTGTGTCAGAGGCACTGTATTGTTCTCAAAGCGAGCAAAGAAGTTGTTTAATTCTGTCTGGGAGCAAGACGTCGGGGCTGTTTATCTTTTTGTAATCCGTGATTGACTGTAGACCTTGCCACATATAGTGCCTTGCGAAAGTATTCGGCCCCCTTGAACTTTGCGACCTTTTGCCACATTTCAGGCTTCAAACATAAAGATATAAAACTGTATTTTTTTGTGAAGAATCAACAACAAGTGGGACACAATCATGAAGTGGAACGACATTTATTGTATATTTCAAACTTTTTTAACAAATCAAAAACTGAAAAATTGGGCGTGCAAAATTATTCAGCCCCTTTACTTTCAGTGCAGCAAACTCTCTCCAGAAGTTCAGTGAGGATCTCTGAATGATCCAATGTTGACCTAAATGACTAATGATGATAAATACAATCCACCTGTGTGTAATCAAGTCTCCGTATAAATGCACCTGCACTGTGATAGTCTCAGAGGTCCGTTAAAAGCGCAGAGAGCATCATGAAGAACAAGGAACACACCAGGCAGGTCCGAGATACTGTTGTGAAGAAGTTTAAAGCCGGATTTGGATACAAAAATATTTCCCAAGCTTTAAACATCCCAAGGAGCACTGTGCAAGCGATAATATTGAAATGGAAGGAGTATCAGACCACTGCAAATCTACCAAGACCTGGCCGTCCCTCTAAACTTTCAGCTCATACAAGGAGAAGACTGATCAGAGATGCAGCCAAGAGGCCCATGATCACTCTGGATGAACTGCAGAGATCTACAGCTGAGGTGGGAGACTCTGTCCATAGGACAACAATCAGTCGTTTATTGCACAAATCTGGCCTTTATGGAAGAGTGGCAAGAAGAAAGCCATTTCTTAAAGATATCCATAAAAAGTGTCGTTTAAAGTTTGCCACAAGCCACCTGGGAGACACACCAAACATGTGGAAGAAGGTGCTCTGGTCAGATGAAACCAAAATTGAACTTTTTGGCAACAATGCAAAACGTTATGTTTGGCGTAAAAGCAACACAGCTGAACACACCATCCCCACTGTCAAACATGGTGGTGGCAGCATCATGGTTTGGGCCTGCTTTTCTTCAGCAGGGACAGGGAAGATGGTTAAAATTGATGGGAAGATGGATGGAGCCAAATACAGGACCATTGTGGAAGAAAACCTGATGGAGTCTGCAAAAGACCTGAGACTGGGACGGAGATTTGTCTTCCAACAAGAGAATGATCCAAAACATAAAGCAAAATCTACAATG
The DNA here is from genome assembly GCF_013265735.2 of Oncorhynchus mykiss. Taxonomy (NCBI): domain Eukaryota; kingdom Metazoa; phylum Chordata; class Actinopteri; order Salmoniformes; family Salmonidae; genus Oncorhynchus; species Oncorhynchus mykiss. The sequence goes on along the minus strand of NC_048569.1, from coordinate 52,122,118 downwards.
GAATGGTTCAAAAATAAACATATCCAGGTGTTAGAATGGCCAAGTCAAAGTCCAGACCTGAATCCAATCGAGAATCTGTGGAAAGAACTGAAAACTGCTGTTCACAAATGCTCTCCATCCAACCTCACTGAGCTCGAGCTGTTTTGCAAGGAGGAATGGGAAAAGATTTCAGTCTCTCGATGTGCAAAACTGATAGAGACATACCTCAAGCGACTTACAGCTGTAATCGCAGCAAAAGGTGGCGCTACAAAGTATTAACTTAACGGGGCTGAATAATTTTGCACGCCCAATTTTTCAGTTTTTGATTTGTTAAAAAAGTTTGAAATATCCAATACATGTTGTTCCACTTCATGATTGTGTCCCACTTGTTGTTGATTCTTCACAAAAAAATACAGTTTTATATCTTTATGTTTGAAGCCTGAAATGTGGCAAAAGGTCGCAAAGTTCAAGGGGGCCGAATACTTTCGCAAGGCACTGTACGTCTCGTGTTTGAGCCATTTAATTGCGACTCTATACTGACGCTTTGCTTGTTTGATTGCCTTGCGGAGAGAATAGCTACACTGTTTGTATTCTGTCATGTAAATAAACTGGAGTCATGATCAGATTTTCCCAATGGAGGACAGAGGAGGGCTTTGTTTGCATCGTGGAAGTTTGAGTAGCAGTGATCCAGAGTGCTACCAAATCGTGTCACGCATTCAATATGCTGATAGAATTTTGGAAGAATTGTTCTCAGATTAGCTTTGTTAAAATCCCCAGCTACAATCAATGCAGCCTCAGGATATATGGTTTCCAGTTTACATAGAGTCCAGTGAAGTTCTTTCAGGGCCATCACAGTATCTGCTTGGGTGGGGGGATGTACACGGCTGTGGCTATAATTGAAGAGAATTCTCTAGGAAGATAATGCGGTCGGCATTTGATTGTAAGGAATTCTAGGTACGGTGAACAAAAGGACTTGAGTTCTTGTATGTTGTTATGATTACACCACGAGTCGTTAATCATAAGGCATACACTTACCAGAGAGAAGTTTGTTTCTGTCTGCGCGAAGCATGAAGAAACCAGGTGGCTCTACCGACTCTGACAACATATCCAGAGTGAGCCATGTTTCCTCGAAACAAAGAATGTGACAATCTCTGATGTCTCTCTGGAAGGCAACTCGTGCCCTAATTTCGGACATTGGCAAGTGATATGCTCGACTCTGCTATTCAACCTGATGGCTTCACCATATTCCAAATTGATCTAACAGCGGCTTCAGGTAAGAGTCGGGGGGAGGGGTAATGTTTCCTCATAAACAATTAAAAATGCTAAAATGCTGACCCCACTATATGCTGAGGGAATTCACTTACGTTATTATCATCACAGCTGGGTACATACCACCACTAGCAAACACCAAGGCGGCACTCAGCAAAGTGTACAAGATTAGCCAGCAAGAATTCGCTTCTTCTTCTTTGGTATCATGGCGGTCGCACATTTTGTTTGTGCATGCCCCACCTACTGCGTGGTAGCGTGTTCAATCACGTTACATTTGTAATACAAAAAAAATATTATTGCCTCACCAACCAAACCTACACCTATTAATCACTTTAATAAAAATAGAAAAAAATCATAACTATTCTGCAATAAAATCTCCCAGGTACCCAGGTACTTCTCTGCAGCTGCCACCTACACTCAATAAAAACCCACTACCCGATTCCACTACTTTGACCCTATCTGCTCCTGCACCATGCCAATGGCCTGGGAGGATGAGAAACCACTGTTAACTCGAAATGACACAACGACAAGGTTCCAGTTTAACAATGTTTACCGTATTAGCACACTACATGGTTGCCATTGCACTCAGGCCAGGTTCATCAACAACAAGACTGCTGCGCAGGCGCACTATAAACAGAGTGATAGCCCCGTAACAACAGAAATATAGGGATACTTAAGACATGAACTTAACAGTCTCCCGCTTTTCTTCAAAGACAAATAAAACAGCCACCACTCAACACATCCTGTAACTCTGAAGTCAAATCTCATATACCCAAATAGTTCTCTGCAGCAGCCACCACAACATCTATTTTCTGTGATTTCCATTCCATTTCTGCAGTACAGTTGATAACCATTGCTATGAACGCCAAGCCAACCTTATTGAAGCATAAATCACTCGTTGGCTTATCCCCCTGGGCTGGCACAAATCTACTACTCACTGGAATCCTCTTGGGATCCCTCACTCTTGATCCATCCTCCTCAACTTTCTTCACAGCCTCAGCATATGATACCTTCTGCACTGCCTTACTCTGACTATGGCCACTTTAACCTGCCTCACTCGCACTGGACACTTCCGATCCCCAGCAACATGGGCACCCCTACAGCTGACACACAACGTTATCCACCAAAACTACACACGCCTCTGTCTCATGTCATTCTGCACTCTTCCCACATCTTGGAATCTCCCTCCTACACACTGTTGCGACATGACCATCAACGTTGCACATAAAACAATGCAGTGGATTCGGCACAAAAGGTCTAACAGGATAACTGATATATCCTAACATGACTTTGCCGGGTAGAGGCTGACGCACAACCTAAAAGCACTGACAGTGACTCCTCTGTTTCACCATGCTCCCCACCAGGTCTGCGACACACCAAACGGCGGGCGTCACAAACACCTGGAATCTTCAACCAATTGCTCCTGCTCCACACTTAACACTACCCCAGAAATCACTCCTTTTTCAATGGAGCCCTATTCCAAATCCAAATCAAATTTTATTTGTCACATACCCATGGTTAGCAGATGTTAATGCGAGTGTAGCGAAATGCTTGTGCTTCTAGTTCCGACAATGCAGTAATAACCAACAAGTAATCTAGCTAACAATTCCAAAACTACTACCTTATACACACAAGTGTAAAGGGATAAAGAATATGTACATAAAGATATATGAATGAGTGATGGTACAGAGCGGCATAGGCAAGATACAGTAGATGGTATTGAGTGCAGTATATACATATGAGATGAGTATGTAAGCAAAGTGGCATAGTTAAAGTGGCTAGTGATACATGTATTACATAAAGATGCAGTAGATGATATAGAGTACAGTATATACGTATACATATGAGATGAATAATGTAGGGTATATGTAAACATTATATTAAGTAGCATTGTTAAAAGTGGCTAGTGATATATTTTACATCATTTCCCATCAATTCCCATTATTAAAGTGGCTGGAGTTGAGTCAGTGTGTTGGCAGCAGCCACTCAATGTTAGTGGTGGCTGTTTAACAGTCTGATGGCCTTGAGATAGAAGCTGTTTTTCAGTCTCTCGGTCCCAGCTTTGATGCACCTGTACTGACCTTGCCTTCTGGATGATAGTGGGGTGAACAGGCAGTGGCTCGGGTGGTTGTTGTCCTTGATGATCTTTATGGCCTTCCTGTGACATCGGGTGGTGTAGGTGTCCTGGAGGGCAGGTAGTTTGCCCCCGGTGATGCGTTGTGCAGACCTCACTACCCTCTGGAGAGCCTTACGGTTGTGGGCGGAGCAGTTGCCGTACCAGGCGGTGATACAGCCCGACAGGATGCTCTCGATTGTTCATCTGTAGAAGTTTGTGAGTGCTTTTGGTGACAAGCTGAATTTCTTCAGCCTCCTGAGGTTGAAGAGGCGCTGCTGCGCCTTCTTCACGATGCTGTCTGTGTGGGTGGACCAATTCAGTTTGTCTGTGATGTGTACGCCGAGGAACTTAAAACTTACTACCCTCTCCACTACTGTTCCATCGATGTGGATAGGGGGGGGTTCCCTCTGATGTTTCCTGAATTCCACAATCATCTCCTTAGTTTTGTTGACGTTGAGTGTGAGGTTATTTTCCTGACACCACACTCCTACCACTGTTGTGTCGTCCGCAAACTTGATGATAGAGTTGGAGGCGTGCGTGGCCACGCAGTCGTGGGTGAACAGGGAGTACAGGAGAGGGCTCAGAACGCACCCTTGTGGGGCCCCAGTATTGAGGATCAACGGGGTGGAGATGTTGTTGCCTACCCTCACCACCTGGGGGCGGCCCGTCAGGAAGTCCAGTACCCAGTTGCACAGGGCGGGGTCGAGACCCAGCATCTCGAGCTTGATGACGAGCTTGGAGGGCACTATGGAGTTAAATGCCGAGCTGTAGTCGATGAACAGCATTCTCACATTGGTATTCCTCTTGTCCAGATGGGTTAGGGCAGTGTGCAGTGTGGTTGAGATTGCATCGTCTGTGGACCTATTTGGGCGGTAAGCAAATTGGAGTGGGTCTAGGGTGTCAGGTAGGGTGGAGGTGATATGGTCCTTGACTAGTCTCTCAAAGCACTTCATGATGATGGAGCTGAGTGCTACGGGGCGGTAGTCGTTTAGCTCAGTTACCTTAGCTTTCTTGGGAACAGGAACAATGGTGGCCCTCTTGAAGCATGTGGGAACAACAGACTGGGATAGGGATTGATTGAATATGTCTGTAAACACACCAGCCAGCTGGTCTGCGCATGCTCTGAGGGCGCGGCTGGGGATGCCGTCTGGGCATGCAGCCTTGCGAGGGTTGGCAATGTTTTCCTCACGTCGGCTGCAGTGAAGGAGAGTCCTCATGTTTTGGTTGCGGGCCGTGTCAGTTCCTAAGAGCAAAGCAAGAAACAGATCTTGACTCAAGTTGCGTGACACGGAGTTCCTGTTCCCTCTGATCAGAAAAAACACAAAGAAATATCACAAGTCCACTACAGGTGGTCCACTACGTCACTGATTCAACTGCACCCAACTCTTTTCTCGCCCACTCTGAAACCACAAATGGATCTGCCAAAAGGCACTTTCTCCAAAAATGTCACTCCTTCTGGACCAGATGTCCAACGATTCAAAGCTTGGCTTCCACCTCACTTAACTCGGCCCTCATTCACTTCCGTACCCCCCCCAGAACTCGGTCTGGCTCACAGCTCATTCAGTTTGCACTTCACATCAATCTTCTTCAACACCCCAGCTCCATTTTTATCACCATCTTCCTCAGATTCAAATCCAACCTCTGCTTTCCTCATTCTCTTCAACCTCTTCTACCTTTTTTCCCCACCTCCATTCCTCCTCAGATTTCCCCACATTTCTGTGTCCCAATACTTCTGTTCTTGTTCCATGATTCCTACTACAACAGCTCTGCCCCCTCTCACCCGGAATAAATCTTTATTGTCAAGGGTGACTTTAACAAAGCCTGTCTAAAAAAATATATCAGATAATATCACCAACATGTATCCTGCTCCACAAGATGATCTAGAGTGCTTGACCATGTATAGACAAACATCGTGACATGTATAAAGCCTTCCCCCACCTCCCATTTTGGCCAATCAGGTCAGGTCTCTACCTCCTCCTACTCTACCTACTGTACCTACTCCCTGCCTACAACCAGCAACTCAAGAGGGAGCCACCAACACAGAGAATAGGGAGGAGCTGGACAGAGGAGGCAGACTCAATGCTGTACGATTGTTTCGAGAATACTGATTGAAATGTGTTAAAAGATTCATCCACCCATCACTTGGCAAAGCCCACCACTATGTATGCACGTTTTCTTAACCGCTACTGGATGGATCAATAAATAATTACTGTGGGAATTAATATCACTGAATGACCATAATATTGGAATAAAGTAAGCTAATACCATTGAAGTCATGTATCAAATTGTTGCTTACTGAAACTCCCAGTCATCCAACCATTTTAAATAATTTAACGCTATAGCCGTGTGTTATCAACTATCATTTCAGCACCATTTTGATTGGATTTGAGACTAGGGTGGGGACTCCTCTAGATAAATCATTCAATGTCAGATTTTTGTTTTCACTGAATCTCTGTTTGGATATTTGGTTACAATTAGGCTGGTGGTAGATAATCTATGAATCAATCAAATGTATTTATAATACCCTTTTTAAATCAGCAGATGTCACAAAGTGCTATCCAGAAACCCAGCCTAAAACGCCAAACAGCAAGCAATGCAGATGTAGAAGCACACTGGCTAGGAAAAACTCCCTAGAAAGGCAGGAACCTAGGAAGAAACCTAGGCTCTGAGGGGTGGCCAGTCCACTTCTGGCTGTGCCGGGTGGAGATTATAGGAGTACATTGACAATTAGGCCAGATTGGTCTTCAAGATGTTCAAACGTTCATAGATGACCAGCAGGGTGAAATAATAATCACAGTGGTTGTAGAGGGTGCAACAGGTCAGTACCTCAGGAGTAAATGTCAGTTGGCTTTTCATAGCAGAGCATTCAGAGTTCGAGATAGCAGGTGTGTTAGAGAAAGAGAGAGACGAAAACAGCAGGTCTGGGACAAGGTAGCACATTCAGTGAACAGGGCAGGGTTCCATAGCCGCAGGCAGAAAAGTTTAAACTGGAGCAGCAGCACGACCAGGTGGACTGGGGACAGCCAGGAGTCATCAGGCCCAGATCCTAGGGCTCAGGTCCTCCGGGAAGGGAGGGAGAGAATTAGAGGGAGCATACTTAAATACACACAGGACACCAGATAAGACAAGAGAATTACACCAGGTATAACGGACTGACCCAAGCCCCCTGGCACATAGACTATTGCAGCATAGATACTGGAGGCTCAGACAGGAGTGGGTCGGGGGACACTAGTAAGCCAGTGACTCAGCCTCCGTAATATGGTCAGAGGCAGAGAATCCCAATTGAGAAAGGGGAGCCGGCCAGGCAGAGACAGCAAGGGCGGTTCGTCACTCCAGTGCCTTGCCGTTCACCTTCGCACCCCTGGGCCAGACTACACTCAATCATAGTACCTACTGAAGAGATGAGTCTTCAGTAAAGACTTAAAGGTCGAGACTGAGTCTGCGTCTCTCACGAGGCAGACCATTCCATAAAAATGTTGCTCTTTAGGAGAAAGCCCTGCCTCAAGCTGTTTGCTTAGAAATTCTAGGGACAAGGAGGCCTGTGTATTGTGACCGTAGCGTATGTGTGTACGGCAGGACCAAATCGAAGAGATAGGTATGAGCAAGCCCATGTAATGCTTTGTTAGGTTAGCAGTAAAACCTTGAAATCAGCTCTAACCTTAACAGGAATCCAGTGTAGAGAGGCTAGCACTGGAGTAATATGATCAAATTATTTGGATCTAGTCAAGATTCTAGCAGCCGATTTTAGCACTAACTGAAGTTTATTTAGTGCATTATCCAGGTAGCCGGAGATCTATAATCTAATCTATCACTCACTGATCAGACACATTTAGCATGCCATAATGTATTATTTTGCTATTGACTCGTGCATAGGCAACTCAAAAGCCTGCGGAGGTTGTGAAATATGAACACCAGACTCCTATCCTTTAAAAGAAAACAGATTGTTATTATTTTCTGTGTGTATCATGATGAAGATAGTTCCAATTTAAAACTCTACGCCTGCTCTCTACTAGGTGTAGAATGTACGCCCAGGCGTAGGTCATAGACGGGCTTACGCCCAGGTGGTGCAGGCATCATTTTTATTAGAGTTATGACCCACTTACGACCAACTGGTGCAACCGGACCCAGGTGTTTTCACTCTCCGAGGCTGACGTGAAGAAAACTCTCAAAGGTGCCGGCTCAGATGGCATCCCTGGCCCCGTCCTCAGAGTGTGTGCTGACCAGCTGGTGGGCATCTTCTCGGACATCTTCAACCTGTCCCTGTCCCAGGCATTAGTCCCCACCTGCTTTAAAGGAGACCACCATCGTCCTAGTGCCCAAGAAAAAGAAGGTGACATGCCCAAATGACTGTCGCCCCATCATGCTCACCTCGGTCATCATGAAGTGCTTCGAAAGGCTGGTCATGACCCACATCAAGGCCAGCATGCCAGTCAGACTTGACCCACTCCAATTTGCCTACCGCTTCAACAGATCCACGGAAGATGCCATTTCCATTGCTATTCACACAGCTGTAACACATCTGGACAAGAGGAACATCTATATGAGAATGTTACTGACTACAGTTCAGCATTCAACACTATTGTACCCTCCAAGCTCAGAACCCTAGGTCTGGACACCACCCTCTGCAAGTGGGTCCTGACGGGCAGACCACAGGCTGTGAGGTTTGGCAAGAACATCTCCTCCACACTGACTCTTAACACAGGGCCCCCCCAGGGGTGTGTCCTCAGTCCTCTGCTGTACTTCCTGTTCACCCACGACTGCGTGGCTTTGCACAACACCAACTCCATCATCAAGTTTTCTGACGACATGCGGTTGTTGGCCTGATAACCAACAACGAGGAGTCAGCCTATAGGGGATAAGTAAGTGAACTGGCATTGTGGTGTCATGACAACAACCTCTCCCTCAATGTCAGCAAAACAAAGGAGTTGATTGTTGACTTCAGAAATCAGAGGAGGGAACATGCCCCCATTCACATCAACAGGACTGAAGCAGAGAAATGTTTAAGTTCCTTGGTGTCCACATCACCGAGGACTTGTCATGGACCAACAACACCAGCAATCGCCAAGAGGGCGCAACAGCATCTCTACTTCCTAAGGTGGGTGAGGAAATTTGGCCTTCCGTCCCCCGGGTCTCTCCAATACTACCAGTGCACCATCGAGAGTGTCCTGACCGGTTGCATCATGGCCTGGTACAGGAATTGCTCCGTCCACGATCGCAAGACCCTTCAGCGGGTGGTGAAGACGGCCCAGTACATCACTGGGACTGTGCTTGAGGATGGCACACAGCATTAGGAAGTCCTCACACACCCCAGCCACGAGCTGTTCTCTCCCAGACGGTATCAGAGCATGAGGTCTGATACCAACAGGCTCAGAGACAGTTTCTATCTACAAGCCATCAGACTGATGAACACTTGACCTGGGCTGACCACCTAATCTGATTCTCTGCACCTTTTTAGCACGCTCACTCACTCATGCACACATCCATATGCAGTGCATTCAGAAAGTATTCAGACACCTTGACTTTTTCCACATATTTTGTTACATTACAGCCTTATTCTAAAATGGATTAAATAAAACATTTCCCTCATCAATCTCCACACAAAACCCCATAAAGACAAAGCGAAAACAGGTTTTTAGAAATGTTTGTACATTTATTACAAATAAAAAACAGATACTATATTTACATAAGTATTCAGACCCTTTGCTATGAGACTCGAAATGGCATCCTGTTTCCATTGATCATCCTTGAGATGTTTCTTCAACTTGACTGGAGTCCACCTGTGGTAAATTCAAATGATTGGACATGATTTGGAAAGGCACACACCTGTCTATATAAGGTCTCACAGTTGACAGCGCAGGTCTCACAACTCCTCATGTAACTGTCTGAACTCTTGCCCATTAGCCATCCAACTTCTGGCATTCCATTGAAGGATTAATACCATTATGAAAATGAACCAATACATGATTCCTGGCTGGACTGATTCTCAATCTTATTGAGGTCATCCTGTACAATTTCCCATGTCAGTCCTGTGATCCCAAGGTACCTCATTGCCTCCTCCACTATGATCTGTATCTTCTTCTTCTTGATTGCTGCTGTCACTACGTCACGCCAAACCTGCATCCCGATCTGCCCTGGATTACCTGCTCTTCTAGGTGCCCTTGACTGCTTCTGCATACGCCATTTTTCACTCATTCCTCACCTGCTACACTTCCAACTGTCTTTTAATCACTGAACAACCCAGAATAGGCCGCACTATGGCACCCCTGCAGTTACAGCACTTTAACTGGACCGTCTCCAAATTCCCCATATGCACGTTTTCCCCCACACTTCTCCTATTGCCTTTACACACTGCCGCCACATGCCCAAACATCTGAGTTATAGCGATGCAATGGTCATCTGGAGGCGCTTAGCCGCCCTTCAAGTGGTCCTTTATTTCTTTCATGTTAATCATTTCTGGAACTCCTGTAATAACTTCCATCACCCACTGCCATCCAGTTTGATCCGGCATGGTACTATCAACCACAAGTTTATATACCTGCTTGGGTTTGAGTTCCTTCTCATGCTGTTTAGCATTGGAACACACCATCACCAAACTTCCATCACAAAGAACAGGCTCTGAATAGTACCGTATTTTGCTTTCGTTTGAAATTCATGGTATTTGCATGAATTTGGTTAGTGTTTTTGTTTTTGGTAATTAGTATTAATTTGTTAATCCAAAACATATTTTGTTTTTGGGGTATTTTTTACTATGCCGTACAGTAGATGGCGGCAATACACCTTATAAGTGTAGACATAGTTTGGGAAACCCTGAAATAGAGCCTTTTGTATTCTCTGCTTTCACCAGGATCTAACATTTTTTTTTGGCCCAAATATGCCAGTCTAGAACCCAGGTACTGTATGTCTGCAAAGCACATGCACGTCTCCTATGGCACATGGGCAGGGTTGGGGAATAACGGATTACAAAAAAACGTTAACTGTAATCGGTTACGTTACCAGAAAAAAATATTGTAATCAGACTACAGATACTTTTGAAAAGCAAGATGAGTACTTTGAGGATTACTTTTACATTCAGAAAGGATGTTAGTGAAAAAAATCTTTGACACTTCTCTGTTTTCTCAATGACATTCAAATCAAAATGTGTTTGATGGATTGTGGGAAAAGAACAGGAATAGGGTTTTGTAGGCTACAATCCAAGCTATGTCTTACACTGGTGTGACTGCTGTCGGCATCCAAAGATTACCTAGCTTAAATAAACACTTGGAGGTAAGGATGACAGCAGTGGTGGAACATTCTTCCCCCTAAAGTCAGAACAGAGTAGTACCTGCCAATCTTCCAAAAACGTCTGAAACACTAACTCTTTGAATAGTAAATAACTCTCAAGGCCCCAGGTGGTGAGGGTATTTAGCAACACATCCGCCACGCTGATCCTCAACACTGGAGCACCTCAGGGGTGCGTGCTCAGTCCCCTCCTGTACTCCCTGTTCACCACGACTGCATTGTCAGGCACAACTCCAATACCATCATTAAGTTTGCAGACGACACAGTGGTAGGCCTGATACCGACAACGACGAGACTGCCTATAGGGAGATGGTCAGAGACCTGGCCGGGTGGTGCCAGAATAACAATCTATCCCTCAACGTAACCAAGACTAAGGAGATAATTGTGGACTACAGGAAAAGGAGGACCGAGGATGCCCCCATTCTCATTGACGGGGCTGTAGTGGAGCCGGTTGAGAGCTTCAAGTTCCTTGGTGTCCACATCACCAACAAACTAGAATGGTCCAAACACACCAAGACTGTTGTGAAGAGGGCACGACAAAGCCTATTCCCCCTCAGGAAACGAAAAAGATTTGGCATGGGTCCTCAGATCCTCAAATGTTCTATAGCTGCAATATCGAGAGGTTGCATCACTGCCTGGTACGGCAATTGCTTGGCCTCCGACCACAAGGCACTACAGAGGGTAGTGCATACGGCCCAGTACATCACTGGGGCTAAGGCTGCCTGCCACCCAGGACCTCTACACCAGGCGGTGTCAGAGGAAGGCCCAAAAAATTGTCAAAGACCCCAGCCACCCCAGTCATAGACTGTTCTCTCTACTACCGCATGGCAAGCGCTACCGGAGTGCCAAGTCTGGGACAAAAAGGCTTTTCAACAGTTTTTACCCCCCAAGCCATAAGACTCCTGAACAGGTTATCAAATGGCTACCCGGACTATTTGCGTTGTGTGCCCCCCCAACTACTCTTTTATGCTGTTGCTACTCTCTGTTTATCATATATGTATAGTCACTTAAACCATATCTACATGTACATACTACCTCAATCAGCCTGACTACCCGGTGTCTGTATATAGCCTCGCTACTGTTATTTTTCACTGTCTTTTTTACTGTTTTTATTTCTTTACTTACCTATTGTCACCTAATACCTTTTTTTGCACTATTGGTTAGAGCCTGCAAGCATTTCACTGTAAGGTCTACTACACCAGTTGTATTCGGCGCACGTGACAGATAAACTTTTATTTGATTTAGTTGTGGTCATTATTTCCATATAAAATGGATTACCATGCTACACACACATTTAACTGTCTGTTTTTATTACATCAGCTACATTTGTGACATCACAAAGCCAGCTGGTTATTTGTCCCTGTTAAATTGATTTTATACATTTAATTATATTCATAATAAGTCCAAAACAAACCTCTTCTAATGTTTCTATATCACTGGCCTAGTGGTTTAACCATTGACCATACCTGGAATGGAAGTTCAAGATCTGTCTTGGCGTAATGTCGATAAGTGTTGAAGGTGTACAACTCGAACTTTGATGTTAGACAATGTTCACTTTCATAATTAGTTTTTGCCACACTTGTCTGAGCAGTCAAAAATTATGAAGACAATCCTATTCAACAGACAATAATGTTCAGAATACCTGCTGTGACAATTGCTGGTATACCAGAATATTTATTTACCTACAATTTATTGTTGGAGCTATCTTTCGACTTAAACAATTTTTGTTATGTTCAAGGACACATTTTGAATTCTGTGGTTTAAAATATGGCACACAGTGTCTGTACATCACTTTAATAGGAATAACCATAATCAAGGCATCATGATACAGAGGAAGACATAAATGCCAGTTTACCAACATGAAAAAGTACATTAAATAAATGCTGATGACAGACACGTTTATGCAAAAAACAGGGGATACAGTCACATGCTCCAATGTGAATTGCAGGAGGGAGAATGTTTCTTGGTCAATGAAGGTCTTTATGATGACTGGGCCTTAATTTGGGGAAACTTCTCCTGGAGTACGGTTTGTTTTTCTCTCTCCTTGTTCTGTATTCTGGTCTTAGCACGGAGGTGTTTCTCTAGACGAAGCCTGGAAAAAAGAAAGACAACTTGTGACAACAGACGATTGCATTTGCCCTTGTGAAAGTGTTATGCAAGATGTGATATGATTAAGTGCTCTGCTTGGAGGTATGGTTATAAACGAATGCACGAACGATGTTCCTTACCTTATGTGGGGGGTGACAAATAATGGTGTGTAGAAACGTTTGCGTTTGTATCTCTTGTTCATGTACCAAGGAAGGGCATGCTCTCTAAACCGGTACCTAGAAAAACATTTAAGATCGCAGTTAGCAATGACAATCAATCTTACCATTTGACACGTGAAGTAACACTGAATATTTTAGGGAAACTGCCTTTGATTGCTTCGAGCAGGTAATTCCTCTCCCCCGATAGTTTTCCAAAGACGGTTCAACAACACTTCACTCAGTCTAGGCCAGGCTAACATGCTACATTTTGAACATTTGCTTAAAAATTGAATGGGAAACAAGTAAGGTAAAAGCAACATTTGGTTATTGTGGAAGGCGATACTTCTATGTATCATAGTGGTGTATTGTGTATGGAAGCTACATACCAGTAGACCCGTCCAAAGATGTCCTTTCTCCAGGCCCCAGGTCTTGCTCTCTCCTGGCCTGTTTGCAGCAGGCGGAGGGCGTCTTCTCTCTCCTTCACCACTGTGTCTAGTCTCTTCATGGACCTTTCGATCTGAAGAGATAAGGGTTGTCTCAATTTCTGTGTGTGGACGGATGTAGACGGTCACTAAATGACTGTGCTCTACTAGGAATATCTCAATGTTCAATATTAATGAACCTGGTCAGAAAACATAGGCCTGTGTCATATTTACCTTCTTTAGGCGCTCTGGACTTGGCATCTGAATTCTTTGCCTTTTGGACTCCTGCTCAATGGTAAGCAGCATGTTCTTCTCTTTCAGGAGCACATACCTGTGAGAACAGTGAAATCAAGATTTTCACCTTTTAGTTTATGAACATTCATTCTGGAGGTCAGTGGTCTTCATTCAATGTCAACCTTCACTACTTGCCAGAGCTTATGTAAGTCTTCATTACTTTTCGTCCTTAGTTGCTTGGCAGTCCATGGTGCTCCTACAATTAAATCATTAAAATAATAAATGTTACACTCAGCTACTTACCAGTACCTTAGGAGGAATTCATAAAAAAACGTTGATTTGGTGATCAGTAGATATACTGGCAAAAAGTCTTACCTGACTTCACTGTTGCCTCCCCCCAGTTTTCAGGTATGTCGAAAAACTCCTCAAGTCCTCTTCTGCTGATGGTAGTGTGCAGAGGCCGACACTGGCCAACATGACAGTGCCAATTTGAGCTCAAAAGTGGATACGTTAACCTAACAAAGAGGGGAAGACAGCAGATTCAAGTACTGAATGGTTATCTATTCAGCAGCATCCTCGCCAGTCGCCATTTCATTATTTGTCTGTGCCATTATTATGAAATGTTAGTTACTAAGGTTCTGAAGCTAACGAACTAACGTTACGGTTATATTCGGTATTAGATTCTTACCTATCAAGATAAGACTGAGATTTGGTCAAAGTGAGAGCAGACTGTTGGACGGCTAATGATGTAGAAATCCTAAAAGCGTTTTGAAACTGTCTGCAAAGTGTCAAAACGCGTCCTACTGAGGTCGCCGCCATCTTTGCTATAATTCCCTACCCAGAATGCATCATTAAAATAAATAAAACAAAAACTCATTCGAAACACTTTTGGTAATTTGAATCATGAACAAAAGTTTTTTTTTAAATGTTAACATAAAATCTTTACTTTATTATTCGCATATTTGTTTCCCTTCGCAAATATGGCTGTTTTGGCTTCACATTGTAGTCACGGACCTATCACAGAACGGTATGCCTGACCGCAGCAGCGATGGTGTTCTTTGGTCTGCTCTGGCTAAATCCTCTAAAATAGGAGAATTATGCGTTGAACTTGCTCAGCAGAACTGCAGCATGCACGGATCAAGGTAAATGGCAATTTAACGCTTGCCTGGTCTACAATTACCTTATTAATTATTGTTATTTTTTTGGCAATTTCTTGTGACCAGTCCTGTGGCTGGCTAGCTTCCTGCTGTCACAAATTGCTAGTTTACTTTCAAGTGTCTCTTGCCGCTGCAAATAACAACATACACGTCTCATTTTACATTTTACATTTTTCTCCATAGTTTACATGACTCGCTCGTGGTACTCATTAACTTGACTAGCCCTTGATCATGACTCTCAGTTCCATACATTAACGTTACACTTAAATAACCGATCGCTGCAGCTGTACATAGTCTATTGGTAAATAGCCCACCCATTTTCACCTACCTCATCCCCATACTGTTTTTATTTATTTACTTTTCTGCTCTTTTGCACACCAATATTTTGCACACCTCTACCTGTACATGACCATCTGATCATTTATCACCCCAGTGTTAATCTGCAAAATTGTAATTATTCGCCTACCTCCTCATGCCTTTTGCACACATTGTATATAGACTCCCCCTTTGTTTTCTACTGTGTTATTGACTTGTTAATTGTTTACTCCATGTGTAACTCTGTGTTGTCTGCTCATACTGCTATGCTTTATATTGGCTTGTTCTCAACTAGCCTACCTGGTTAAATAAAGGTGAAATAAAATAAAAATAAAAAAAATCATTGGACGAAGGCGTATTCTGTTCGGGGAGTTTAGTTAAGAGCCCTGACTCTCGGTCTGCACATTAAAGAGCTTTGCATGGTCAGTCTGCAGTTGCAGTACAGCATTTACTCCGCAGAAGTCAGAGCGACCATAGTTTTTGCCCGGATGACGCTGGGCCAATTGTGCGCTGCCCAATGGGACCCCCAATCACGGCCGGTTGTGATATAGTCTGGAATCGAACTACGGTCTGTAGTGACGCCTCTAGCGTCACTATATGCCGCTGCGCCACTCGGGGGCCTTTGCAGAGCTGTTGTCAAGGAAGTGAGTTTGTGTTTATAAAGGACCTCCCGCCCCCACCTACTGTCAACCAATCATGTCAATGCCGAGCTATATGCGGAGCCCTCCGCATTGTTACAAAATTTGAGAGGCACTGAGCTTGATAAGGTATCTGCATGTTTCACAGGGTTGCCAGGTCTAGCTAAAATTAATAGTCCAATGACTAATCAAAACTCGGGCAAGGGACTGAAAACTGGCCCATATAGTTGCCATATTTATGCAATAAAACCTTTTTACATTACCTTATCGAGCCAATTAAGAAGGAATATCATAGTAACTTGTCATGACATTAGAAGCAAAATGTGGTTTTCCTCAAAATAATAAGAATTATTATATGTCGCAAGAGAAAAATAATTAGCTTTTAACTCGCCAAATAATTTTCCATGAATGGATGTCGATTGAATTTGTTTGACTGTTATGATTAAAAGCAATAGCCTTATTGGCTACATACAAGGGGGGATGGTATATGGTCAATTTACCATGGCTAAGGGCTGTTCTTAACACACCCAATTTTTCAGTTTTTGATTTGTTAAAAAAGTTTTAAATATCCAATAAATGTCGTTCCACTTCATGATTGTGTCCCACTTGTTGTTGATTCTTCACAAAAAAATACAGTTTTATATCTTTATGTTTGAAGCCTGAAATGTGGCAAAAGGTCGCAAAGTTCAAGGGGGCCGAATACTTTCGCAAGGCACTGTATAATTGTAAATAAATCCCCTTTGCACATGTGCATAACTGTAGATAAATGCAAGAAACACTTGGACGAACATAAAAAACGAATGTTAAGCAATTTTCTGGCAACTGTGCTGTTATTATATGCCAGATGTTAAGACTAAAAACTGTTATAAATGGCCTATTTCCGAGATTGACTTGTAATTTATTGTCATTGTAGGCTACCATTTAATTCAATAAATATGTTGAAATGTTGATATCCCTGTAGCCTACCTGGAGCAGGCAAACCAATTTTATAAATACCATATAACATCAGTTTATTGTTGTTGTAGCCTTTTATGTTATTATGAAATTATTAATGGGCATGTTTAGTTAATTAAATTGGAAGTTATCAAAGCTCTATCGCAATTGCCGATCAGTTGTTAGAACTCATTAGATTGACGGTAACAGTAGTCAGATTAAGCTACAGGTAATAATCACTGGCTGTTGTTGTCAAGCATATTCAGTTTATATACATATAATTAATATTTTATTCAGTGATTGAAATGATGACCCCATCCTCAGTAGCTTTTTCCAGCAGGCTATTGGGAAAAACAAGCACTTCTTACCTCGAAATCGCCTCGCTATTCATATTGAATAAATGTGTCTGTAAATTTGAACGAAATTGTTCAGTTTACATCTTGCCTACATCTTGTCTAGGCTACTAGACTATCTGAAATGAGATGTAGGCCTATAGACTACCTGCCTTTATCGAAGAAAACCATGGCAAAGTTGAATTACAATCATAAACCCAGATTTTTGTCTGTAGCCTATGCCTATTGAAATGACAAGTCAATCTTGCAAATGGGCCATTTATAACAGTTTGCAGTCTTAACAACGGATATATAATAACAGCACAATTGCCTGAAAATTGCCTAACATTAGTTTTTTATGTTCGTCCAAGTGTTTCTTGCTCAGAGATTTCAAAATCCGCTGTCCAACTTTCATCACTCAAACTCTCCGGTCGAATGTATCTATAGCTATGCACATGTGCAAAGGGGATTTATTTACAATTATAAACGTGGTTCGAGCCCTGAATGCTGATTGGCTGAAAGCCATAGTATATCAGACCATATACCACGGGTATGACCAAAAAATACTTTCTACTGCTCTAATTATGTTGGTAACCAGTTTATAATAGCAATAAGCCCCCCTCCCCGATGGTTTGAGGTATATGGCCAAGATACCATGGTTAACGGCTGTATCTAGTCACGTGTTGCTTCATGCTTAAGAACAGCCCTTAGCTGTGGTATATTGACCATATACGATACTCCCTTGTGCCGTTTTGCTAAATTATAGCAGTCAAACAAGTTAAATCAACATCCATTGATGGAAAATGATTTGGTGAGTTTAATAAGGGCAAATTATATTTTCTCTTGTGACACTAGAAAACGATGTCTACTATATGCCATGGCCTCTCAGTCACCAGATCTCAACCCAATTGAACACTTATGGGAGATTCTGAAGCGGCGCCTGAGACAGCATTTTCCACCACCATCAACAAAACACCAAATTATGGAACATCTCGTGGAAGAATGGTGTCGCTTTGCTCCAATAGAGTTCCAGACACTTGTAGAATCTATGCCAAGGTACATTGAAGCTATTCTGGCTCGTGGTTGCCCAACACCCCATTAAGACACATTATGTCGGTGTCTCCTTTATTTTGGCAGTTACCTGTACCTTATTTGGTGCAACAATATGGTGATTCCCACCTAAATAATGTGTTGCAATGCCTAACATCCCTGAACTTTGCTTTGCAGTGGCAGTACTCTGGGGAAGCCATGGGAAGCCGATGCTTGCTGGAATCCCAGTTGCAGTCTTTGTGACATCTGTGAATGTGTTTGTCGGTACGTATGTGTAGATGTTTCCATTGATGTACAGAAACATTCCAATGTTTATATGTGACAGGATTACAATGACAGCACTCCAATACAAGCACGGCCACTTTTTTATGAATGTTTATGGAGAAACATGGTAAATGAGGAATTAAACTGAATATATTATTCTGTTTTTTAAGGTGAGGCTGAACTGGCTGAGATTTCTGAAGGGTATGAGCCTGAGCATTGAGAGTATTACAAGGTACTTCGAGCCCTTTGTCGCAGTTGTTTCCTCTTATCACAGTCCATGTCTTTTTTGGAAAAAGTGACTAAACATTTTATCAGAACATTAAATGGAAATCATCTATAAACAGAGTTACTCACATAGGCGATCCTCTGGAGATTGCTTACAATCAGACTTGGGCAAAGTAACTTTTGAGTCCTATTGTTTTCCCTATATTTGCAGTATCCTATCACCAGGTGGATCTCACGGACCTTCTATGACTCCCCAGTGAAAGACTATAAGAAAATGATGGCCCTGATTCAGATTGAGTCTGAGAAGGGCGAGATAAGGTGAGTGTCACACAGTGAACATAGTGCCAACAATGACAAGCCAGTCTATAGGGAGGAGGTACGTGAACTGGCATTGTGGTGCCAGGACAACAACCTCTCCCTCAACGTCAGCAAAAAAAAAGGAGTTGATTGTTGACTTCAGGAAGCATAGGACAGAAATATGCCCCGATTCACATCAATGGTAATGCAGTAGAGAGTCATCAGTTTTAAGTTCCTGTGCGTCCACATCACAGAGGACTTAACCTGGACCAATAACACCACAACTCTTGTTAAGAAGCCACAACAGCGTCTCTAATTTCTAAGGTGGATGAAGAGTCCTTTCCAAATATTACCTCTGCACCATCGAGAGCATCCTGATCAGTTGCATCACAGCCTGGTACTGGAATTGCTACATCCATGATTGCAAGGCCCTCCAGCGGGTGTTAAAGACGGCCCAGTACATCACTGAGACCGTGCTGCCACCCATCCAGGACATCTACTTGAAACAGTGCCTTATGTTTTATTATTTTTTATTGTTGCATTGTTGAGAAGGAATCTGCATGTATGCATTTAATTGAATGGATGGTGTATACTGTGTGTATCCTGTACATATGACAAATAAAAACATAACTTGCATTCCTTTTTGTGTGTGAGCAAAACAGAAGGAAAATATAAAAGAAAACAGACAATGTCGACAATATAAATCTTTAATCTGTACACATTAATTTGCCAACAAATCCTATGTTTTTGTATCTGCAGACTGCAACAGTTAGAGGTGCGTAAGCAGATGAGAACGAAGGGAGATGGACCCTGGTTCTAGATTGAGACACTAGACAAGAATCTGGTCGACTACAGCATTAAATCAACGCCTGACAATTAAACCAACCAGTCCCACCACCCAGTATAAACTGTCAGCGATCAGCAGTGGTGGAAAAATTACTCAATTGTTATACTTGAGTAAAAGTAAAGATACCTTAATAGAAAATTACTCAAGTAAAACTGAAAGTAAAAGTGAGTTCTGTAATACTACGTGAGTAAAAGTCTAAAAGTGTGTGGTTAAATATACTTAAGTATGAAAAGTAAATGTAATTGCTAATATATACTTAAGTATCAAAAGTAAATAATTTCAAATTTCTTATATTAAGCAAACCAGACGGCACAATTTTCTAAATGTATGGATAGCCAGGGGCACACCAACACTGAGACATAATTTACAAATGAAGCATCTGTGTTTAGTGAGTCCACCAGATCAGAGGCTGTAGGAATGACCAGGGATGTTCTCTTGATAAGTGTGTGAATTGGACCATTTTCATGTCCTGCTAATTATTAAATTGTAACTAGTACTTTTGGGTATCAGGGAAAATGTATGTAGTTAAAAGTACAGTATTTTCTTTAGGAATTTAGTGAAGTAAAAGTAAATGTCCAAAATATAAATAGTAAAGTAAAGTACAGATACCCCCCAAAACGACTTAAGTACTACTTTAAAGTATTTTTACTTAAGTACTTTACAGTACTTTGGTGATCAGGATCACTGTTTGTATATTATTTTCTTCATGACTAAAATAAAGTATCTGTCTATACATTGAAATGCTGTTTTCCATCTTTAGACATCTAATATTGTATCCAAATGGGCTTCACAATTACAATGTTGTTTAGCAGGGGTACGTTAATTTGGCTAAATGTTTTACAATAGTACGTACTGAATGACCCATTCTCTTGCAGTGGTGCACAACTTTCTATTTCTCCCATTTGGCAGCAGTGGCATGTTATGATGTAATTACAACGTTCCC
The DNA here is from genome assembly GCF_013265735.2 of Oncorhynchus mykiss. Classification (NCBI taxonomy): domain Eukaryota; kingdom Metazoa; phylum Chordata; class Actinopteri; order Salmoniformes; family Salmonidae; genus Oncorhynchus; species Oncorhynchus mykiss. Next base: position 52,101,573 of record NC_048569.1, on the reverse strand, counting down.
GACAGCAGTAAAAAAAAAAAAAAGTAGCAGCCGTTGCTGTTACTTTTGCTGTGATTCCTTTATTCTATTGTCAAACCTAAGAGTAGTGTCTTTGTCATAATGTCCACTAGATGGCAGTGCTGTGATGACATTGCCCCCTCCTTCATTCTTTACTGTCATGGAAACAGTCTGAGTGAAAGCAACATCGATACTCAGTATATTTGCTTTACTTGTCCATTTTCATATCAATGCAGATGAGTGAAGCCACTTGGGACTATTGAGGTGCATACTTGGACTGATTACAGAAGTGTTGGTCAAATTAAAAGAAAGGAAACAGACCAGGGTAAACGTGTGTGTACGCATATTGATATGATGCAGAATTGTGGTACAAAAATTAACAACAGATTCATGCACTCAAATGTATGTAACAACTTTATTTCGGCGATTATGTACTTAGTAGCAATTATGAAAAGTCAGTGTGTCAGTGTGGTCAAATAAAGGTGTCAAAAAGGACCACACCTGTTTACTGTATTCTTTAGTCTTATTAAAGTAATACTGTTAACTAGTATCATAGACAGTATAAACTATTGCCTCAAGTATCTTAAGTAATCTATATGGACTTCAGCATTTGGGCAAAAATAGAATCTTAAAAATCTTTTAATTGCCCGAATTTATGTTGCATGTAGCCTGCGGCACAAAAGTCAAGAGGTGGAATGTGTAGCCTATTAACATTTGAAAAGAGAATAGTCAGAGAAAACATTGGTGGTGTATCCATTTGTGTTTGGTTTAATCAATTGGGTGGTGTGACCGCTCGAGTTACACCGTTCAGTGTGCTTCATGGTAAATAGAGCGATACAATTCTTTATTACACACGCAATTTGGTAGCCCTCGCACCTGTCAAGACCTTTTTGGTGTTTTTTTTAATGAGTTCCCTCGTTATGTTTTCAGCGTCATATCCCCAGTCGCTGGAAGAATGTCGAGACCGAATGATTTAAAAATAGGATCTCTCCTCTTGACAGCCTGCTCGAATGACTCCCGTAGCATTGTAGTGCGAGAAGTAGGAATGGGAGGATGGCTGCAGATCTAGGAGAGCTGCTGGTCCCTTATATGCCCACCATCAGAGTTCCCAAAACAGGAGACAGGGTTTTCAAGAGTGAATGTGCCTTTTCCTACGATTCGCCCGTAAGTCTCCCAATATTATGGTGTGTTTGTGTGTTCCAGGCTGTCTTGTAAACTGCGCTAACACACGTGAATTAGCAAACGTTGCGCTGTTTTGTGTCTGGACCTGGGAGTTCTATGACCACCGTTCTCTTGAACTTGAAACATAAATAATTATGTTTACATCCCGTGGAAGGGGATTTCCTTTGTTGAAAAGGCGCTATTTCAAAGTCACACACGTAAAATCACTAGAATAGCGTTATATTGACATGGGAGTTATTGCTCACGGTTTTGTGTTTGAGAAAAATAGGAGTTCTTAGAAATGGTGGTCCATCCATTTATTTCAATGTGAGTGACTTGTCACCTGCCACTTCATTGAGGAGCGCCAATACCTCTTGAGGGCAGTTCTTCCTGATGTCTTACCTCTAGGTGTGGAGCAGTCAGTGTAGCTTGTAATACATTTGGGTCCCCCATGGACCGGCTCCACAGGAGGTTGGTGACACCTTATTTGGGGAGGACGGGCTCATGGTAATTGCTGGAGCGGTATAAGTGGAATGGCAAAAAACACATAAAAAAACGGGGGAAAGAATTTTCTACCACCTTGCTAGGGTTGCTAATGCTACTTCATGAGGTTGTGGTACACATTAAGCCAGGGGTAAGGGGAAGGGGGATACCTAGTCATATGTACAACAATGCATTTAAACTGAATGAGAGAGGGTGCGGGGGGCTGCCATAATCAACATCCATGTGTTAGGCCCCCGTGGAACAGTCGATTAACTGCCTTGCTCAGGGGCAGAATGACAGATTTTTACCGTGTCAGCTCGGGGATTCGATTCAGCAACCTTTTGGTTACTGGCCCAACGCTCTAACCACTAAACAACACTAATGCGATGTGCAACATCTGGAAGCTGGCCGAAAATCGTAAAATGGTGGTGTAAAATAGTTTTATTAAGATGGTACACATATCTTACTTTTTTATTTTTGGTACACCAACAATCCATTCAATCGAGTTAAGGCAACTGACACCTTTACGGCCTTGAATGGAGGATGTTTTACGTACGAGTCGGCCCATGGGGGACACAAGTGTGTTGCTGGCTTAATACATTAGTCGGACGTAAAAGGAATAATAGAGCCATCTTGGGGTACTTACTTCACAAGACCGATTAACTGAAACACACGCACGTTATTACAGGCTTTAACGCTGAAGCTTGTGGCTCCCAAGTGTTTGGCTTTTTGCTACCAAACATTTTATTAATGAGAATTGCCATTTTGAAAGTGACTCATCTATCTGGAGTTCATCATGTCAGACTGGAGACTTGGGTTGGTTATTTTTATCCCTGTGCTTGAAGCTTGTGTGTCGAGCTACGTTAAGGTATGTCGCAGAGAGTTTTATGAGGGTCTATACTCCCAAGTACAGATAGTTAGTATGGAGGGTTATTTGTTGCCCTGCTACCCAAACTCCTTGCTCCTGCCAAACACTATGCCACACCCACAGAAGTTTGTTTCTTCTCTGTAACGAGACTGGATCTGAGTACCTCCCTGACAATTTCTAGAATGCCAACACATTCTAACCGTTATTAGTCCCAGAAATTTATGGTTTGGCCCAAAGCCAAATCACATGTTGGTAAACCGGCATTTTGAAAATTAATATGTGGATACCCCTTCAAATGAGTGGATTCGGCGATTTCAGCCACAACCGTTGCTGACAACGTGGCAACATCATAGGATGCCACCTTTCCAACAAGTCAGTTCGTTAAATTTCTGCCCTGCTAGAGCTGCCCCGGTCAACTGTAAGTGCTGCTATTGTGAAGTGGAAACGTCTAGGTGCAACAATAGCTCAGCCGCAAAGTGCTAGGCCACACAGGCTCACAGAACGGGACCACCAAGTGCTGAAGCGCGTAAAAATGGTCTGTCCTCGGTTGCAACACTCACTACCGATTTCCAAACTGCCTAGGGACACAACGTCAGCACAAGAACCGTTCGTCGGGAGCTTCATGAAATGGGTTTGCCTGGCCGAGCAGCCGCACACAAGCCTAAGATCACCATGTGCAATGCCAAGCGGCAGCCACTGGACTCTGGAACAGTGGCAATGTGTTCTCTGCAGTGATGAATCACGCTTCACCATCTGGCAGTCTGACGGATGAATCTGGGTTTGGTGGAAGCCAGGAGAACGCTACTTGCCCCAATGCATAGTGCCAACTGTAAAGTTTGGTGTTGGAGGAATAATAGTTAGGGGCTGTTTTTCATGGTTAGGGCTAGGCCTATTAGTTCCAGTGAAGGGAAATCTTAATTCTGCAGCGTACAATGACATTGTAGATGATTTGGTGCTTCCAACTTTGTGGCAACAGTTTGGGGAAGGTTCATTTGCTGTTCCAGCATGACAATGCCCCTGTGCACAGAACAAGGTCCGTACAGAAATGGTTTGTCGAGATCGGTGTGGAAGAACAATGACTGGCCTGCACAGAGCCCTGACCTCAACCCCATTGAACAGCTTTGGGATGAATTGGAATGCTGACTGCGAGCCAGGCCTAATCACCCAACATCAGTGCCTGACCTCACTAATGTTCTTGTGGCTGAATGGAAGCAAGTCCCCCACAATAATGTTCCAACATCTAGTGGAAAGCCTTCCCAGAAGAGTGTAGACTATTATAGCAGCAAAGGTGGGACCAACCCCATATTAATGCCCATGATTTTGGATTGAGATGTTCGACAAGTGGGTGTCCACATACTTTTGGCCATGTAGTGTACTCTGATTGGTTAGAGATGTGAGCCAATCGATGACGTTGTTTTGTACAACACTCCACATTTTGACTTCACCACAAACGACTTAAACGATGGCAGTCTCAGACTGAGGTATGTAGCGATCATAGAGCAGCGGAATAACTCTGTTTTAATCATCAGGCATGGTTATTTATGTGAATGTATTTTTGTTAAACCTTAAAAGCCTCCGTCGTTGTGTGGAAATGAGGCTCTTGTAGGCCTCTGCATTGAAGTTGCGTGTCAGTTGAGCAAGGAATTTTGCTGGTGGTAGGCAGTTAGTTAGGGCTGCCAGGTAGCCTAGTGGTTAGAGCATTGGGTTAGTGACCAAAAAGTTGCAAGAACAAATCCCAGAGCTGACAAGGTAAAAGTGTGTCATTCTGTCCCTGAACAAGGCAGTTAACCAGTTAACTGTTCCTAGGCTATTATTGAAAATAAGAATTTGTTCTTAACTGACTTGCCTAGTTAAATAAAGTTGAACTATTTGCACGGTCTGCAAAGCCACACTGGAGTTACACTGTTTCAAACATGAAACCATGTTCTAGGCGTATTTCAGAGAATAACATCCTGAATGCAAAAACACTTGATTTAGGCCAAAATGTAAATTGCCTGACATTTTATTGACACAACCCTGCTGACAAATCCCAATATCCTGGAATTCCAATATCCTTGAAAATTTGACATCCTTTGCGCATTGACCCCAAATGTTTTTACACCTTGAAACAACATCAATATAAGAAAATATCAGTACAAACTGAGCGAATTGCATTGTCCATGTACTGAGTATGCCCTGTTCCTAATTTATTAATGGTTCCATCTGGTGAGTTACCATTAGAACCCATTTTTGTTTTCTAGTGTGTTTGGGGTGATGCAAGGCAGGTTAGATGCTAGTGGCAGGGGCACAATGTTATTGGTTCTCCGCCCCCTGGGTATCTGATGTTCAGATTTTTTGATCCACCTATTTGGAATTGACATTGTTATGCCAGTGGGGTCTTAAATGATTGACACCCTTTATAAAGGTGAGCAAAAATAAAGGATACAACTACTGAGCTATATTATATACACAGAAAATGGGAAATGTTATACAAATACAATTGCTCAGAGAAAGATTTTGTTTAACAAGTAAAAAAAAAATTCTCAAAAAGGTAAGGGTCAAAATTATTGACACCCGTGTTTTCAATATCTTCTTTTCTGCTCATGTGTTCAACTTCTGACACCAAATCCACCACTGGTGTGCATGGCCAAAGAGGTCTATTTTCATGTCATCCAACAAAGGTAAACGCCTGGAGTTTGCTAAATGGCATTGGCACTTGCCTTGGAACCGGTGCTTTGGTCAGATTACTTGAAAATAGAGCTCTTTGGCCACTAACACCAATAGTGGGTTTGGCATTGAAATGACAAGAACCCCATACCTACTGTAAAATATGGTGGATCTTTGATGTTATGGGGCAAGGGCATCATAAACTTTACCCAGTAGCAGGATATTTTCGCCAAAAACCTGGTTGTTTTTGCCAGGAGTCTGAAACGTGGCCACAAGTGGATCTTCCAGCAAGGCAAAAACCCCAAGCACACATCAAAACCCACAAATAAATGGTTAATTGGCCACAAAATCAACATTTTGCAATGGCCATCTGTCTCCAGACTTGAAACCCATTGAAAACCTGTGGTTTGAATTGAAGAGGTTTCTTCCTAGGTTTTGGCCTTTCTAGGGAGTTTTTCCTAGCCACTGTGCCTCTACACCAGCATTGCTTGCTCTTTGGGGTTTTAGGCTGGGTTTCTGTACAGCACTTTGAGATATCAGCTGATGTAAGAAGGGCTATATAAATACATTTGATTTGATTTGAAGAGGGCAGCCCATAAGCACAGACATGGATATCAAGGATCTGGCTTAGTGCCGTTATCCTCGCAAGGTGAGGTTTTGAAAGGTATTGAAAAAAGGGGTGTCAATAATTTTGACCCTACCTAATTAAAAAAACTATTTTATTGTTAAACAAAATCAATTTCTCTGAGCAATTAACCAGAAACCGTGGATAGATGGCGGCATTCGCACAGAACTGAAAGCGCGAACCGCCTCATTTAACCATGGAAAGATGACAGGGAATATGTTTGAATGCAAACAGTGTAGTTATTCCCTCCACAAGGCAATCAAACAAGCAAAATGTCAGTATAGGGACAAAGTGGAGTCGCAATTCAACAGCGGCTCAGACACTATGTATGTGGCAGAGTCCACAGACAATCACGGACTACAAAAAGAAAATCAGCCTCGTCACGGACACTGACATCTTGCTTCCAGACAAACTAAACACCTTCTTTACCCGCTTTGAGAACAACACCGTGTCACTGACACGGCCCACTACCAAGGACTGTGGGCTCTCCTTCTCCGTGGCCAACGTGAGTAAGACATTTAACGTGTTAACCCTCACAAGGCTGCATCCCTAGCCGTGTTCTCAGAGCATGTTCAGATCAGCTGGCTGATGTTTCCGGATATATTCAATCTCTCCCTATCCCAGTCTGCTGTCCTCACATGCTTCAAGACGGCCACCATTGTTCCTGTACCCAAGAAGGTAACTGAACTGAATGACTATCGCCCACAGCACTCACTTCTGTCATGAAGTGTTTTGAGAGACTAGTCAAGGATCATATTACCTCCACCTTACCTGTCACCCTAGACCCATTGCAATTTGCATACTGCCCCAATAGGTCCATGGACGATGCAATCGCCATCACACTGCCCTATCCCATCTGGACAAGAGGAATACTAATGTAAGAATGCTGTTCATTAACTACAGCTCAGCATTCAACAACATAGTACACTCCAAGCTCATCATTGAGGCCCTGGGTCTCAATCCCGCCCTGTGCGATTGGGTCCTGGACTTCCTGAAGGGCCGCCCCCAGGTCGTTAAGGTAGGGACATCTCCATTTTGCTGATCCTCAACACTAGGGCCCCCTCCTGTACTCCCTGTTCACCATGACTGCGTGGCCATGCACGCCTCCAACTCGATCCTCAAGTTTGCCGACAACACAACAGTAGTAGGCCTGATCAGCAACTACGAGACAGCCTATAGGGAGGAGGTGAGGGCACTTGGTGTGGTGTCAGGAAAACCCCCTCACTCAACGTCAACAAAACAAAGGAGATGATCGTGGCCTTCAGGAAACAGCAGAGGGAGCATCACCCTGTCCACATCAACGGGACAGCAGTGGACAAGGTGGAAAGTTAAGTTCCTCGGCTGAAACTGAAATTGTCCACCCACACAGACAGTTTGTTGAATGTGCAACAGCGCCTCTTCAACCTCAGGAGGATGAAGAAATTTGGCTTGTCACCTAAAACCCTCTCAAACTTTTACAGATGCGCAATTGAGAGCATCCTTTCGTGCTGTATCACCGTCTGGTACGGCAACTGCACCGCCCACAACCGCAGGGCTGTCCAGAGGGTGGTGCGATCTGCACAGCACATCACCGGGGGGGCAAACTGCCTACCCTCCAGGACACCTACAGCAACCGATGTCACAGGAAGGCCAAAAATATCATCAAGGACAACAATCACCCGAGCTACTGCCTGTTCACCCCGCTACCATCCAGAAGGCGTGGTCAGTACAGGTGCATCAAAGTTGGGACCGAGAGACCGAAGCTACTTTTCAATCTCAAGGCCATCAGACTGTTAAACAGCCATCACTAACACAGTGAGGCTGCTGCCTACATGCAGTCTTGAAATCATTGGCCACTCTAACAAATGGATCACTAGTCACTTTATTAATGCCAATTTTAATAATATTTACATGTTATATTACTCATCCCATATGTATATACTGAATTTTATACATCTATTGCATCTCGCCTATGCCGCTCGGGTCATTGCTCATCCATATATGTATATGTACATATTCTTATTTCACCCCTTTTAGATTAGTGTGTATTAGGTAGTTGTTGTGGAACTAGAAGCACAAGCATTTCGCTACCCTCGCAATAACATATGCTAACCATGTGTATGTGACCAATAAAAGGTTGATTTGATTAAGTGTAAAATAATATAAAAAATTTGAGCATACAGTGCATTCGACTAGTATTCACACCCCTTGACTTTTTCCAGCTTTTTGTTACTTTAAATTAAATGTTTTATTTAATCCATCTACACACAATAAGCCATAATGACAAAGCGGAAATAGGTTATTAGCAATTTTATAAAAATAAAAAAAAATACAATGTATTTACACTGTATATATTAGCTCAGTATTTGAATAATTTATTTTATACAGTCATTTTTTTCGGATCTTTATCGAGGGTGTCAATAATGTCGGACCCTACAGTACATCTAAAGCATTTCAGATGCTCCTGACAAGTGCTACCTCAAATGGGTGTGTGTTAATTTGTATTTATTATGGCTCCCAATTAGTTCCTGCCAAGGCAGCAGCTACTCTTCCTGGGCTCCAGCAACATTAAGGCATTTCTATACTATTTCTAAAATTACATGACATTACATTTCATAACACTCAGGCCACTACACAACTACCACATTCCTACAATACAAAATCCATGTGTACGTGTGTAGAGTACGTGTCTTACTGTGTGTCTCTTCACAGTCCCTGCTGTTCTATAAGGTGTGTATTTATGGTTTTTAAAATCTGATTCTACTGCTTGCGTCAATTACCTGATGTGGAAGAGAGTAGCCATGGCTCTATGTAGTACTGTGCTCCTCCCATAATCTGTTCTTGACTTGGGGATTGTTAAGAGACCTTTTGGTGGCATGTCATGTGGGGTATGCATGGGGCTCCGAGCTGTGTGCTATTAGTTTAAACAGACACCTCTGTGCATTCAGCATGTCAACACTTATTACAAAAACAAGTAGTGATGAAGTCAATCTCTCCTCCACTTTGAGCCAACAGTCTGTTGGCTGACAACACTAGACTGCGTGTGTTTTGCATGTTATTCACCACATGTTGTTTTTGTCCACAGGAGTCTGAGGGAGGTTTGTATGTGTGTATGAACACATTCCTGGGCTTTGGCAGAGAACATGTGGAGAGGCATTACCGTAAAACCGGACAGAGCGTTTACATGCATCTCAAACGCCATGTCAAAGAGGTAAGGAGTCATACCATGTGCTTAATTCTATATTGGTCTACGCTTACAGTGCAAACAGTACGTACTGCACCTTTGTGTTCAGTTTTGGCAAAAAAAAAACATTGAATGAAAATATCTATTGAACTGATAAGAGGCTGGCTTGTAAGTTTTCTAGGGGATTTTAAGGAGACATTTACAAAAATGGCAACTTCGTCATCTCCAGCACCGCCCTAACATCAACGCATGTGAAAACGGCACGTTTCTATGTTTTCGAGGCAAAAAGATAGAGGAAAACAGAGGAAGAAACGTGTTTTCCAATGACCTCACCCTTAAACACTTTTGACATGATCTGGTACTTTACTAACCGTTGCCTACTGGTTGGTTGGTTAAAATCTGACGTCATCTGGTGTGCCTCTTTTTGGCGACAAAACATATAAACCCTCACATATGTTGACGTCGTGGTGACCCTGGAGATTATGAACTTGACATTTTGTTTTAAACGGATACTTTTTTTGGTCCTATGTACATATTCATTTGGAAGTCCCTTATCTTCAGATCTGTTTAGGTTCAACCAACACAGTGGTCTGCTTCGTGCGCGTCTTCTGACGTGAATAATTGCACGGATAGGCACACTGTAACCTCACCATTGCTGGTGCGATTTCAGATTAGTCAGTGATGGATCATTGTATGTAAGCCTATCATAGTTCTGCATGCAAGTGTATTCCATCCCTCTTCCTTATGTTTGACCCTTTTGATCATGTTCTTTCCCTCCATTGATTTTCATTGAGACTGTCACTCTGATAATCCTCATCGATTTAAACTGCCTCCTGAGAAATGCTATGTGGTAGTAATAAGTTAGAAATGCGTAGTTGGGGTGAGAGAAGGAAGCCTCAAGCCTGCACTCTACAATTCGTTATTGTTGTGATACTACAAACATATTGATCTACATCAGATCCTGATACAACCTTAAAAAAAAAAAAAATACGCAATGCGTATTTTATTGCTAGCAACCCGCTCAAGGCCATCAGACTGTTAAACGGCCATCATTAACATGGAGTGGCTGCTGCCAACATACTGACTCAAATCTCTAGCCACTTTAATAATTAGAAATATGATGTAATAAATGTGTCACTTTAAACAATGGCACTTTATATAATGTTTACATACCCTACATTACTCATCTCGTATGTACTGTACTCTATTACCCTCTGCTGCATCTTGCCTATGCCGCACAGCCATCGCTCGTCTATATATTTATATGTACATATTCTTATTCATTCCTTTACACTTGTGTGTGTATAAGGTAGTTGTTGTGAAATTGCTAGATTACTTGTTAGATAATACTGCACGGTCGGCACTAGAAGCACAAGCATTTTGCTACACTCACATTAACATCTGCTAACCATGTGTAAGTGACCAATAAAATTTGATTTGATATATTCTGTATATATTACTATCACTTAAATGGTCACTTAATATCACTCACTTTTCTGTTTTCCTGACAAATGGATATAGCCATGTAGTTCTTTCCTCCATTTTACAGCAACAGATCAACTAGGTCAGAATGCCGGTCTCTATTTAGAATCAGTAGGAGAAATTGGAGGTTCAGTTGTAAACGACAACCTTAGCTGCTACCGTTTTCCTCTTGGTTCTAATTGACCCCAGATAAGCCCCCCTGCAAGTGATTCTATTTCCATGCCTGGGTCTGTCCAGAAACAGCTGGCCACATTCCGCCTTCTCCTGTGTCTGCTGTTTTCCCGTGTGGCCAGTTGGTCCCAGAGTGCGTCGGCATTCTTTCTGTCTGTTCGATGTGGCCGCCTCCCTGCCCTATTGCGCAAATGATGGGCATCCACCTGAACCCGATTTGGATCAGAAGGACCCAGTCCGTTAACAATGAAAGGGCTTGTAGCCTTAGCTAGCGACTTGGAATGTTGACAGTCTACTGACTACTCTATTGATTGTAAAAAAAAAGAAGAAAAAAAAGCACTTGGTTTCATATTGATTGATTTATCCACGTGTGGATTTCTATGGTTGATACTGTTATGATTGACAGTTTGTCAGCCAACACTAGACTGTTGTATTAGTGTTGATAAACCAACGTTACGTTTACCAAAACAGTTTTGGTATTCTTATTTGTCATGAATTGTTTTTTTGAAAACGACGGGGATGTTTCATGGCTTGCTTTGAGATATCAAGACCTATATCTTGATCCATGAATATAATTTCTACCTGTTGACTTGTGTTTCCAACAGAAAGCTACAGGTGCCGCAGGGGGTGCCATCCCCAGAAGAAGAAACGGAAAAGTATTCCTAGGTAAGCCTGATACTTGTTATGTCCTAAAAACGACTTGTCTACCATCATGGGGAGTTCCCCTTAAACTCAATCTCCTGATGGTTTATTTACAGTACAGTCACATTTCTCTCTCAGTAGTCTGTTTGTACCCAGTCATTCCTGAAGAGTAGGACAAGACTCTACATTTCCCCTTTCTAATCGCAACCTGGTGGCGTTTCAAATATCAGTGTACTTAATTGAAGTCGTTTTTGCGCACTGGCTGGGTGCAGCTGTTAGGGGATAGTGTATGTTATCGTATCATGCTGTTATTGTTTTCATTTGGTTATATGGCAGTAGCCCTACACTGGTCCCACACTATTTTGCCTAAAGGGACATCTTCCCATGTCCAAAGTCGAGGCCCGGGCCCCCAGTCCTTCACTGCCGTGCAACTCTAAATTTAGCTAATTTATTTGTTTATGCAGTTAGTAACCGTTCTAAATCCAAAGTGCCACATGCCCGACCTGGCCTCCTCCCCTCCTGCAGGGGGGTTAGTTTACAGTGGGCTGCCCCTGCATGTCGCTCAGCCGTCCTCAGCTGCTGCACCCTGTCAACCCTACCAGCTGACACACTTATGCCACTGGCCACAATGACGTGGGCAAGGGAGGGCCAGGTGGCGCTGGCTCCTCCTGCCCTAGCTGACTGTCGTTTAAACATCAACGTTTGCTAGTTACCTCCCCTGTTTAACCGCCCCACCAACATTCCCTTACCCTCCATTCCCTTATCTCCCATTATCCACTGAAGCCGGATAACCAGCCACTTTACGCCTTTGCCTCTGTAGTTTACGTACGCTGAAGCGCTAGGCTCCAAGCGTCACGCTCCCATTATCGGACATGCTCGATTGTCGTCTTTCGCTCTGCAGGCCTGACCCCATTTTGGAGCCTCGTGGACCCAAAGGTCCCTCTAGCCTGACGTGAACTGCATTCTCTCTCCCACTCTCCTCTCGGCTTTGACTCCCATTGGAATCCAAGCTGAAACAAAATTGTGCTTTGGCATTTCCATACCAGTCTGATGATCTAATCAGTCGACCATCAGCCCCCCCAGCCAAGTCATCATCTTGTTACTAGAGGAGCGGGGTTGAAAGGTAGACGAGGGTCTATGTATGCAGTAACCTTAATCTGACTATTTACATGACTGAACAATTCATCCATTATTTTACAGTTTCGGAAATCATAGGAACAGTGGGAGATAATAATTTATTTGACACAAAAGGTTCTGTCTGAGACGTCCCAAATACTGTACATGTGAGGTTTTGATTGGCCAGTTATGCGCAGATGAGTATTCTCGGGTAAAAGTAGATTTATCCCGGATGAAAGTAGATTTAATTAAATTAAATCTACTTTAATCTGAGAATACTCATCAGTCCATAACTGGCCAATCAAAACCTCATACAGTGCCTTGCGAAAGTATTCGGCCCCCTTGAACTTTGTGACCTTTTGCCACATTTCAGGCTTCAAACATAAAGATATAAAACTGTATTTTTTTGTGAAGAATCAACAACAAGTGGGACACAATCATGAAGTGGAACGACATTTATTGGATATTTCAAACTTTTTTAACAAATCAAAAACTGAAAAATTGGGCGTGCAAAATTATTCAGCCCCTTTACTTTCAGTGCAGCAAACTCTCTCCAGAAGTTCAGTGAGGATCTCTGAATGATCCAATGTTGACCTAAATGACTAATGATGATAAATACAATCCACCTGTGTGTAATCAAGTCTCCGTATAAATGCACCTGCACTGTGATAGTCTCAGAGGTCCGTTAAAAGCGCAGAGAGCATCATGAAGAACAAGGAACACACCAGGCAGGTCTGAGATACTGTTGTGAAGAAGTTTAAAGCCGGATTTGGATACAAAAAGATTTCCCAAGCTTTAAACATCCCAAGGAGCACTGTGCAAGCGATAATATTGAAATGGAAGGAGTATCAGACCACTGCAAATCTACCAAGACCTGGCCGTCCCTCTAAACTTTCAGCTCATACAAGGAGAAGACTGATCAGAGATGCAGCCAAGAGGCCCATGATCACTCTGGATGAACTGCAGAGATCTACAGCTGAGGTGGGAGACTCTGTCCATAGGACAACAATCAGTCGTATATTGCACAAATCTGGCCTTTATGGAAGAGTGGCAAGAAGAAAGCCATTTCTTAAAGATATCCATAAAAAGTGTCGTTTAAAGTTTGCCACAAGCCACCTGGGAGACACACCAAACATGTGGAAGAAGGTGCTCTGGTCAGATGAAACCAAAATTGAACTTTTTGGCAACAATGCAAAACGTTATGTTTGGCGTAAAAGCAACACAGCTGAACATACCATCCCCACTGTCAAACATGGTGGTGGCAGCATCATGGTTTGGGCCTGCTTTTCTTCAGCAGGGACAGGGAAGATGGTTAAAATTGATGGGAAGATGGATGGAGCCAAATACAGGACCATTCTGGAAGAAAACCTGATGGAGTCTGCAAAAGACCTGAGACTGGGACGGACATTTGTCTTCCAACAAGAGAATGATCCAAAACATAAAGCAAAATCTACAATGGAATGGTTCAAAAATAAACATATCCAGGTGTTAGAATGGCCAAGTCAAAGTCCAGACCTGAATCCAATCGAGAATCTGTGGAAAGAACTGAAAACTGCTGTTCACAAATGCTCTCCATCCAACCTCACTGAGCTCGAGCTGTTTTGCAAGGAGGAATGGGAAAAAATGTCAGTCTCTCGATGTGCAAAACTGATAGAGACATACCCCAAGCGACTTACAGCTGTAATCGCAGCCAAAGGTGGCGCTACAAAGTATTAACTTAAGGGGGCTGAATAATTTTGCACGCCCAATTTTTCAGTTTTTGATTTGTTAAAAAAGTTTGAAATATCCAATAAATGTCGTTCCACTTCATGATTGTGTCCCACTTGTTGTTGATTCTTCACAAAAAAATACAGTTGTATATCTTTATGTTTTGAAGCCTGAAATGTGGCAAAAGGTCGCAAAGTTCAAGGGGGCCGAATACTTTCGCAAGGCACTGTATGTACAGTATTTGGGACGTCTCAGACAGAACCTTTTTGTTCCCCACAAGGTCGGGGACCTCCTATGTGTGACATAATAATGAAGACGTCATTTAACTGTAAAAATGTATTACCTTTCGTGGGATGGCCACAACCAGGCATGTCTCCGTCTGATTGTACAATAAATCACTTCAAAAATAAGGTGCTGTGCACCACGTTTGTCCACTCAAATAATAACCGATTCTAAAACGGTGCACTTTGTACCCGCCTTTTGATGAATGGAAAGAGACGTCTATTCAAACACCAAAACGTGTAAGGACATTCAGCGATTGTATTCTACATCGATTGATCTGTCCGTGGGCGTCTCGGTCCCGGCCAGTCATCTCTGCCTTGGCAAATATTTTGTGTTCACGTCGAACAGCACTAGCTTTTGGAGCGTATACCACAATGATGGTATAATAACCTGCAGATGTCTTGCCATGTTTGTTTTAAATATTGTGATTTCACATTTTACCGGTACGGCATACCCGCTTACTTTCACCCCTGAGTATTCTATGAAATTCTTGACATTATATTGTGGCATTTTTAAACGAGGACTTTGCTTCATACTATTCTCAGTTGAACTCCACAGCTCTGCAGCTGTGACATCTAACCCTAAACCCTAGTCTGGGTTAGCATCACTTACTAGATGTACATCTCATTAATCCAGCTAAAATGGAAGCTCAAATGTTCAAGAAATGCAAGTACACACCCCATTTTTGTATTGGATAACCCACATGTCAGTTACCCTCTAACAAATTACATGATATCTGAAATGCATTAATCATCTGAAACGCCTACCATAGTCTATCATATTTATTTGATCCTATCATGTCACTTTTATCCTATCTAGCCAAGACACATGCTTCGTGAAAGGCACCACTCACTGTTTTATGGTAACTGAATGTCAATGTCTGCTTCCTCTCTTGCAGATTTAGAACTAAACCGCGATTTTAACGGAGATGAGTACGATTGTGAAGACGAGGCCAAGCTCGTCATATTTCCAGACCACTTCGAGATCCCCTTGCCAAATATTGAGGAGTTGCCTGCACTGGTCAGTGAGTGTGTGCCCGTGCCCTCATGCATTCTGAAGGGAAACGGTGGTTCACGCACCGTCCTTTGCCTTGCATATCATGTTTTCCGATGCCGTGGGTATCCTGTGATTTTCTTTTCTTTGCATGCTGTGTTATTTTGTTCCCCACAGGGTCTTATGGTTGTGAAAGCCATTGTGTGCATGTACTGGTTATTACACCTACATAAGAGTGTCGACTCACATTTATTCAAATTCGTTTTTTTTCCCTGCCAAGAAGTTTCCTTTCGTTTGAAAGTTTTTTTTTTCTTAAATCCTTTGTTATAATCAATTCTTTAGTCATGTTTTTTTTCTTCCTTTTAATAACTTTATGACCCTGTCATGAAGCATTATGACCATCCTGTGTCACTACTCGAACTAAGAAAATACACTTTATGACACTGTCATGAGGCATTATGACCATCCTGTGTCACTTTACTCGGACTAAGAAAATACACTTTATGACCCTATCATGAAGCATTATGACCATCCTGTGTCACTTTACTCGGACTAAGAAAATACACTTTATGACACTGTCATGAGGCATTATGACCATCCTGTGTCACTTTACTCGGACTATGAAAATGCACTTTATGACCCTGTCATGAAGCATTATGACCATCCTGTGTCACTTTACTCGGACTAAGAAAATACACTTTATGACACTGTCGAAGCATTATGACCATCCTGTGTCACTTTACTCGGACTAAGAAAATACACTTTATGACACTGTCATGAAGCATTATGACCATCCTGTGTCACTTTACTCGGACTAAGAAAATACACTTTATGACACTGTCGAAGCATTATGACCATCTTAAGCCTATTACGTACATTCCCTTACATCAGTCATCAGTCAAAAAGAGGGTGTCTTGTCCTGCTCTTGCATTCACCCCAGTCATCAACAACAGAGCATTGGGGTAGGCGCGCATATCTGACATCAATGTGTGCGCAATTACAATGATAATTTAATATGGTCAATAATAAAAATATTTTAAAGTATATGACAAAAACACTGTTGACACAGGCTATGGTCTAATATAATGTTTTCAGTTTTGTGGGTTTTTACACTCATGTAGGGGTCATAACCTGCCATAAAATATGTCAAAATATGACCATATTATAACTTATGACAAGTTATATCAGTTGATATTATGACATGGTATAACGCTGGGTGTCAAGAAAAGTGTTACCAATAAGTAAAATCAAAGTTTATTGTTTGCGTACACAGATTTGCAGATGTTATCACAAGTGTAGCGAAGTGCTTGTTTCTAGCTCCAACAAAATAAACGATACTCATATAATCCAAATGTAATAAATGTCAGAGACCGCAATATAAATATACATATAATGTATATTAATTTACGCTGAGTATATCAAACATTCCTAATATTGTTGCACCCCCCCACCCCTTTTTCCCTCAGAACTGCCTCAATTTGTCGGGGCATGGAAACTACAAGGTGTCGAAAGCGTTCCACAGGGATGCTGGCCCATGTGGACAATGCTTCCCACAGTTGTCTAGTTGGCTGGATGTCCTTTGGGTGGTGGACCATTCTTGAGACACACGGGACACTGTTGAGCGTGGAAAAACCCAGCAACATTGCAGTTCTTGACACAAACCGGTGTACCTGCCACCTACTACTATACCATGTTCAAAGGCACTTGCCGATTCACCCTCTGAAAACCTCACTTACATAATCCATGTCGCTCGCAATTGTTTCAAGGCTTTAAAAAAATCCTTCTTTAACCAGTCTCTTCCCTTTCATCTACAATGATTTTGAAGTGGATTTAACAAGTGGCATCCGTAAGGGATCATAGCTTTCACCTGGTCAGTCTGTCATGTTTTGTACACTCAGTGTGTATATGCAGTAATAGTGTGTAAAGACAGTATATGAATAGAAAAGGTGTATATAGCAGTGGTTATTACAGTGGTACAATTGCAGAGGGGATTCCAGTGGTGCGAACCAGGGTTGGGTTCAATTCCAGTCAGTTCAGGAGGTACACTGAAATTCCAATTTTCTTCAATGCTTTTCAATTTGGATAATTTTGAATTTTGTTTACTTGACTGAATTAACTGGAAAATAAATTGACCCCAAACCTGGTATGTATATGATTTAACCTGTGTTGTGTTAATCATGTATATAGTATAATGGGCAGGACTTCCTAACAGTAGCTTAGATAGTAGTATTGGTACTGTAATAACAATTTAGTCTGTCCAATGTCTATCTACATTATAATATGGATTTTGATGTAATAACTTCAACGAATAATGTAATAACATGATTAATAAACATTTTTACACACCTGATAATGTAATAGCCAATGGAAAATGTAATAGGTTATTACTCTATCTTTGGGAAACTATTAGATTATCATTCAACTGTTTTAATAAAATTTCTGGAGATTTACTACGTTATCCATTTGTTCCATTATATATAAAAAAACACTTATTACATGATTTAAAAGTGACATTTATTTGGCGTTGTTACGTTATCCCCTGTTACAGGCTTACACCCCTACCAGGGATGGTGAAAGACAAATCAGCGAGACATTACCATGATACTCTATATTATTAACACGGTTTCAGGAACATATCCTCTCTCTTATCCTCACTGATCTAACTGGGATCAGGTTATATATCCTCTTGTATGCACCACAGTCCTAGACCTGTGACTAGTCCTCGTCTTATTATGTCAGTGATTCAGTGTTTCACGTCAGTGAATCACAATCACATCACATTCACATGTGTGTCCCGTGACTCCCAGGTGACAATAGCCTGCGATGCCGTGCTCAACGCTGCGTCAGCCTACAAAAAACAGGAGCCCGACTCCTGGGACGAGGAGATCCAGGTTTCCAAACATGCCAGGAGTCTTCGACAGCAGGACAACGGCGTGAGGATCCCACCCAGGTAACGAATTGCCTACTGATTGGACTAACAACTGTTATGCAATAATGTAGATACGCCATTATGGTGGACGGTGGCTTAAGAACAACGTCCCCGTCAGCCATCTGTAGAATATGTATGTCTGTCATTTTGTGTTTCTTGTGTTGCTGCTAGTTTGTGGGTCCTTTCTGGTGTGGTTTAGGGGGTCCTTCTGAGTTACTTAATAATGCAGGGAGTTCTCAAACTCTTTGGGTCTGTCTACCACTTTTGTGATAGCAAATTCATCAGGGACCCCTCCATAATCAAAACAACCGAAGTGATACATGAAATAGCATACAAGGAGTTTTACTATGACTTTGGCAGTGCATGGCCGGATGAACCAAGTCTCTGTCCCTAGGAAGGAACATTTTTAAAGGCATTGGAGAGAGAATTTTGCGGTTTTCAAGTGAATTTCCTACAATTCTACGCTTTTTGTCATGTGGCAGAGAGCTGTTTGGTTGCAGCTTTAAAGCTAATATCCTGCAGTACTACACATTTTGCCATGAGACATTGACAAAAAGTTGGTGTTTTTAAAGGCCCAGTGTAGTCAAAAACTGGATTTTCTGTGTTTTATAAACATGGACTTGTCACGTCCTGACCTTAGTTCCTTTTTTATGTCTCTGTTTTAGTTTGGTCAGGGCGTGAGTTGGGGTGGGCATTTGATGTTTTTGTTCTATGTTTTGTATTTCTGCTTTTGGCCTGGTATGGTTCCCAATCAGAGGCAGCTGTCAATCGTTGTCTCTGATTGAGAACCATACTTAGGTAGCTTGTGTTCCCACTATGATTTGTGGGTAGTTGTTTTCTCTTTAGTGTATGTCACCTTACAGAACTGTTTTGTTTCTTCCATTCGCTTTGTTATTTTGTTTTTGTGTGTTCAGTCTAATAAATTAACATGGACACTTACCACACTGCATATTGGTCCGATCCTTCCTACTCCTTTTCAGACGAAGAAGAGATTCGTTACAGGAGTATACAAAAGATTATGAACACCTGTTCTTTCCATGACTAGGTGAATCCAGGTGAAAGCTATGTTCACTTGTTAAATCCATTTCAATAAGTTTATGTGAAGGGTAGGAGACAGGTTAAAGAAGGATTTTTAAGCCTTGAGGTAATTGAGACATGGATTGTCTGTGTGCCATTCTGAGAGTGAATGAGCAAGACAAAAAAAATCGAAGTGCCTTTCAATAGGGTACGGTAGGTAGTAGCTGCCAGGCGCATGGGTTTGAGTGTGTCAAGCACTGCAACGCTGCTGCATTTTTCACACTTAATAGTTCCCTGTGTGTATCAAGAAGGGTCCACCACCCAATGGACAACTCGCCAACTTGACACAACTGTGGGAAGCATTGGAGGCAACATGGGCCAACAGCATCCCTGTGAAACGCTTTCGACGCCTTGTAGAGTCCATGCCCCGACGAGTTGAGGTGCAAAAGCGAGGGGTGCAACTCAATATTGGGAAGGTGTTCCTAATGTTTGGTATTGTGTGGAAATATATACCAAGTGAGGTTGGAATAATATTGTGAAAATGATAGTGCCCTTCAGCGTAAGAGCTGTCTGAAAAGACTGGCTGAAATTTCAGCCTGAATCGGTGACATCACCAGGCGGTTAGAGTTCCAAACCTCTGCCAATAACGGCTTGTTTTCAGTTTTCCCGTCGCCACTCAGACCACTCCCAGACACTCTTACCAAAATGATTGCTTGAAGAATTTTTGTTTATTTTAGAATATTTTATAAAAAATATTCACAGTAAAGTTGTTACCCAGAAATTATTTTGTATTTATACTGAACACAAATATAACTGGAACATGCAACAATTTCAACGAGTTAGTCAATTGAAATAAATTAATTATTGACGCTAATCTATGGATTACACATGACTAGGCAGGGGTAGGCCTGGGGGGTATAGGCCCACCCACTTAGGAGCCAGGCCCACCAACTCCCCACAAAAGGGCTTTATCACAGACATAAATACTCCTCAGTTTCATCAGCTGTACGGGTGGCTGGTCTCAGACAATCCCACAGGTGAAGCAGCTGGATGTGGACGTCCTGGGCTGGCGTGGTTACACATGGTCTGCGGTTGTGAGGCCGGTTGGACGTACTGCCAAATTCTCTAAAACGACGTTGGAGGCGGCTTATGGTAGAGAATGAAACATTCAATTATTTGGCAGCAGCTCTGGTGGACATTCCTGCAGTCAGCATACCAATTGCAAGCTCCCTCAAAACTTCAGACATCTGTGGCACTGCACATTTTTTGTGGCCTTTTATTCTCCCCAGCACAAGGTGCACCTGTGTAATGATCATGCTGTTTAATCAGCTTCTTGATATGCTGCACCTTATCAGGTGGATGAATTATCTTGACAAAGTATAAATGCTGAATAACAGGGATGTAAACAAATTTGTGCACCAAATTTGAGAGAAATAAGCTTTTTGTGCCAATGGAACATTCCTGGGATCTTTTATTTCAGCTCATAAAACATGGGACCAACACTTTACATTTTGCGTTTATATTTTTGTTAAGTACAGATAAAAAATGGCTGCGTTGGACCTTTTTAACAGCTTGAATTACAGTGCATTTATGTAAAAGTAAATACATTGGGGTGGGGAATACAGGAGGTATTGAGTTGAAAAATTTATAATTTGTGGAGGACTGTGGATACCAATATCCCTGTGATCCTCCCAGGCCCATGTTGCGCAGGGTTAATGTAAATTGTAAATTAATATTACATTGTATTGCACCCTCTTAACTTATTCCACGGATCTCAAAATGTGTTTAATATGCATTAAGACAATTAAATGTAATTTGTATTTAAAAAAATATATTTTGAGGTCTGGACCCCTGCAGTACCTCTGCGAGCCCACTTTGAGAACAATTAATTTACTTGCGCGTACCTCCGCTTTACTTGTGGGATTCTGCCCCCATATCAAGGAATCTCTCTCCTGGTTGAATATTCCCAAGGTCAGATCACATAGGCCTACATACGCAGAAAGAATATGCTCTCTTTCAGATGTATTATACTGGCATGCTTGTCATAGGTAGACTTCTCAGCAACTGGACAATCAATTTCCTGTGCTAAGGATGGTAATTATGAACGGTAGCGAATTTAGATTGGTCCGAATGTGGCTGGGCCACTCTGTAGATGAGAGAGAAGGTTACCACACTAAATATAACCCCAAGCGGACACCCATGTGCAGCTGCGTCAACTCTGTCACTCTTTGAGGTGCACAAAACATGATGGGACACACCAGAGCACTTGGATTAACTTGGCAGACCCATTTCTCAGCAGCTCTCCAATCAACAGGTGTTTTCTTATGTGTCTGAAGCCAAGGTACTCTGTAACGTTACAGTGCCTTTTGCCTGACATGGAAGTTACTCCTATTATTTAGCATTATAAAGCACTAGTGTTAAGAAGTGCTTTGTAATGAGAAACATTGAAACGTTGAACATAATTCAGGTCAACAAATTAACCCCAATGAGAGGGAATGCTTTTCGGACATTCTTGCCATTTTGTCCTGCAAGGAAAAACGACACTGAAACAAATGTGTAAGAGCAACATGTGATATGACTCAATGTTTCCCCCCTGTCCCCTCTCTTCTCAGTGGATGGAAATGTCAGAAGTGTGAGATGAAAGAGAACCTGTGGTTGAACCTGTCGGACGGAGCGGTGCTTTGTGGGAAGTGGTTCTTTGATGGTTCCGGAGGAAACGGCCATGCCTTGGACCACTTCAAGGACACTAACTTCCCCCTGGCAGTCAAGCTGGACAACCTCACCCTAGACATAGCAGGTCAGTGACACATATTGGGGGAAAACAAAAAACTGGCCTGATTTCAGTGTTTTAATTCTTCCATTAGTATAAAGCAGACCGTCTCTACTAAACTGTCCCTTGTGTTGTGTATAAACTGACAATAAACCTACTTCAATTTGTTGTTCGTGACGTTACGAGTAGCAATTAACTTGTAACTAGGTTTAACTGTTTTGATTTTCTCTCTCAGATATTTATTCGTTCGACGAAGAAGAAGCAGTCTTGGACCCGCAAATATCCGAACACTTGCAACACTTTGGAATAGACATTATACCGATTCAGCGGGTACGTCTTGCCGTCATTGTAGGAATACAATTAGATGATTTTCAACAACTACTGTCTGTCAATGTCACCAAAAGTAACCTGTATCAAACAGCCATTTCCATTTCACATAGAATGGAATGTGTCCCCCCCTGGAATAATATCAACTGTCTCTGGGTATGGCTGGACCCCCATTGTGAATGGGGACTCCCTCTTTTTATTCTGTTGATTTGAACAGAATGGAACAGATAATGGCCACCACAACACAGACAACACAAACGGCATGCGGCCGCGAGTCAGCGAGTGGGAGGTGATCCAGGAGTCGGGCATGAAGCTGAAGGCAGTGTACGGCTCGGGTTTCACGGGCATCAAGAACCTGGGCAACAGCTGCTACCTGGGCACCATCATGCAGGTCCTCTTCAGCATCCCTGAGTTCCAGAGGGCGTAAGTATTACTAGCATCTGGGATGGTGTGGGAGAGGGATACAGGGAGATCGAGAGCGAGGCCTCCAGGATGGACCGGAATAAACATAGTAAATCAGGACGTTGGGCGTGGGGGTCTGGGGGGGGGGGGGGGGGGGGGGGGGGGGGGGGGGTCGTCATGTTTCGCCCTCATACAACGATGACTATGAAAGAAAAGTTACTTGACCTAAAGGTCTTATTACATGTTTTGTACGCATCTATTGGATAATAATTGCCCTCAATATTTGCCCTCAAACTATCACGGTCACCTAATAATCCCCAGTTTACAATTGGCTCATTCATCCCCCTCCTCTCCCCTGTAACTATTCCCCAGGTCGTTGTTGCAAATGAGAACGTGTTCTCAGTCAAACTTACCTGGTAAAATAATGGATAAATAAATAAAATAGTTGCAAAACAATACCTACAGTACTGTAAGTGGCAGGTTTGTACAGGTGGATGAATGTAGTGTTCATATTGTCCGATGTCTGTTTTTAATCTCTAGGTATGTTGGAAATCTACAGAGGATATATGACTACTCACCTCTTGACCCCAGCACGGACTTCAGCACACAAATGTAAGTCAATACACAGTTAAATAACGTAGTTATCATGTTTATGACCCTCACCATGTTGATTTGATTTAGCTCGTCACATAAATCAGCAAGTTGTTTACCACTGGTATTGCCCAGTCTCTTTTGTTCTTAGTAGCTGTTAGTAGTTTGAGTAGCTTTTACAATGCAAGCATGTGTAATGGGTCATATGTGTTTGCCAGTTTACACTCTTGACCAATTTCTTTACTTTTTTGTTTGTATGTTGATGGTGTTGGCAAAGAGCTTTTCTTAGTCAGGTTTGAGAAGCTACTGTATTACAATGCAAGCTTGTGTAATAGGACAGCCCATGTTGGTTTGTGACTAATCCTTTGGTTTGTTTTTGTTTATCCACAAGGGCTAAACTGGGCCACGGACTCCTCTCAGGCCTGTACTCCAAACCACCAATGAAATCCGAGCTCATTGAACAGGTGATGAAAGAAGAATACAAGGTATTAGACTGGGTACGTCCAGCTCGATATCTGGGTATAATGTGAGCATGCAAAATTACAGACTGACAAATGGCAATTTGGAGAATGTTTTTGTTTTGTGGTTTCCAGATAAGTAGGCGAAAGAGCTGTGGTTAACTAGTGTACTGTACTTTTCCTCTCCGGCCATTTTTCAGCCGCTAGTTTTTTCAACTTCTGCATTCAGGTCAAAACAGAATGTTATTGGTTTCCGATTGTCCTCATTACATGAACAAGCAAAAATAACTATGCTGGTAGTGTGAACAATGCATAAGCATTTGTAAAAATGTCTTTCTCCTGAATGTTTGTTCTGCACGGTCTTCATTACTTTTTCCGCTGTTCACTGCTCAAAAAAATAAAGGGAACACTTAAACAACACAATGTAATTCCAAGTCAATCACACTTCTGTGAAATCAAACTGTCCACTTAGGAAGCAACACTGATTGACAATAAATTTCACATGCTGTTGTGCAAATGGAATAGACAACAGGTGGAAATTATAGGCAATTAGCAAGACACCCCCAATAAAGGAGTGGTTCTGCAGGTGGGGACCACAGACCACTTCTCAGTTCCTATGCTTCCTGGCTGATGTTTTGGTCACTTTTGAATGCTGGCGGTGCTTTCACTCTAGTGGTAGCATGAGACGGAGTCTACAACCCACACAAGTGGCTCAGGTAGTGCAGCTCATCCAGGATGGCACATCAATCAATGCGAGCTGTGGCAAGAAGGTTTGCTGTGTCTGTCAGCGTAGTGTCCAGAGCATGGAGGCGCTACCAGGAGACAGGCCAGTACATCAGGAGACGTGGAGGAGGCCATAGGAGGGCACCAACCCAGCAGCAGGACCGCTACCTCCGCCTTTGTGCAAGGAGGAGCAGGATGAGCACTGCTAGAGCCCTGCAAAATGACCTCCAGCAGGCCACAAATGTGCATGTGTCTGCTCAAACGGTCAGAAACAGACTCCATGAGGGTGGTATGAGGGCCCGACGTCCACAGGTGGGGGTTGTGCTTACAGCCCAACACCGTGCAGGAAGTTTGGCATTTGCCAGTAAAACACCAAGATTGGCAAATTTGCCACTGGCGCCCTGTGCTCTTCACAGATTAAAGCAGGTTCACACTGAGCACATGTGACAGACGTGACAGAGTCTGGAGACGCCGTGGAGAACGTTCTGCTGCCTGCAACATCCTCCAGCATGACCGGTTTGGCGGTGGGTCAAATCAAATCAAATTTTATTTGTCACATACACATGGTTAGCAGATGTTAATGCGAGTGTAGCGAAATGCTTGTTCTTCTAGTTCCGACAATGCAGTAATAACCAACAAGTAATCTAGCTAACAATTCCAAAACTACTACCTTATAGACACAAGTGTAAGGGGATAAAGAATATGTACAGAAAGATATATGAATGAGTGATGGTACAGAGCGGCATAGGCAAGATACAGTAGATGGTATTGAGTGCAGTATATACATATGAGATGAGTATGTAAACAAAGTGGCATAGTTAAAGTGGCTAGTGATACATGTATTACATAAAGATGCAGTAGATGATATAGAGTACAGTATATACATATACATATGAGATGAATAATGTAAACATTATATTAGATAGCATTGTTTAAAGTGGCTAGTGATATATTTTACATAATTTCCCATCAATTCCCATTATTAAAGTGGCTGGAGTTGAGTCAGTGTGTTGGCAGCAGCCACTCAATGTTAGTGGTGTCTGTTTAACAGTCTGATGGCCTTGAGATAGAAGCTGTTTTTCAGTCTCTCGGTCCCAGCTTTGATGCACCTGTACTGACCTCGCCTTCTGGATGATAGCGGGGTGAACAGGCAGTGGCTCGGGTGGTTGTTGTCCTTGATGATCTTTATGGCCTTCCTGTGACATTGGATGGTGTAGGTGTCCTGGAGGGCAGGTAGTTTGCCCCCGGTGATGCGTTGTGCAGACCTCACTACCCTCTGGAGAGCCTTACGGTTGTGGGCGGAGCAGTTGCCGTACCAGGCGGTGATACAGCCCGACAGTGAGTGCTTTTGGTGACAAGCCGAATTTCTTCAGCCTCCTGAGGTTGAAGAGGCGCTGCTGCACCTTCTTCACGATGCTGTCTGTGTGGGTGGACCAATTCAGTTTGTCTGTGATGTGTACGCCGAGGAACTTAAAACTTACTACCCTCTCCACTACTGTTCCATCGATGTGGATAGGTGGGTGTTCCCTCTGCTGTTTCCTGAAGTCCACAATCATCTCCTTAGTTTTGTTGACGTTGAGTGTGAGGTTATTTTCCTGACACCACACTCCGAGGGCCCTCACCTCCTCCCTGTAGGCCGTCTTGTCATTGTTGGTAATCAAGCCTACCACTGTTGTTGTCCGCAAACTTGATGATTGAGTTGGAGGCGTGCGTGGCCACGCAGTCGTGGGTGAACAGGGAGTACAGGAGAGGGCTCAGAACGCACCCTTGTGGGGCCCCAGTGTTGAGGATCAGCGGGGTGGAAATGTTGTTGCCTACCCTCACCACCTGGGGGCGGCCCGTCAGGAAGACCAGTACCCAGTTGCAGAGGGCGGGGTCGAGACCCAGGGTCTCGAGCTTGATGACGAGCTTGGAGGGCACTATGGTGTTAAATGCCGAGCTGTAGTCGATGAACAGCATTCTCACATAGGTATTCCTCTTGTCCAGATGGGTTAGGGCAGTGTGCAGTGTGGTTGAGATTGCATCGTCTGTGGACCTATTTGGGCGGTAAGCAAATTGGAGTGGGTCTAGGGTGACTAGTCTCTCAAAGCACTTCATGATGACGGAAGTGAGTGCTACGGGGCGGTAGTCGTTTAGCTCAGTTACCTTAGCTTTCTTGGGAACAGGAACAATGGTGGCCCTCTTGAAGCATGTGGGAACAACAGACTGGGATAGGGATTGATTGAATATGTCCGTAAACACACCAGCCAGCTGGTCTGCGCATGCTCTGAGGGCGCGGCTGGGGATGCCGTCTGGGCATGCAGCCTTGCGAGGGTTGACACGTTTAAATGTTTTCCTCACGTCGGCTGCAGTGAAGGAGAGTCCGCATGTTTTAGTTGCGGGCCGTGTCAGTGGCACTGTATTGTCCTCAAAGCGGGCAAAAAAGTAATTTAGTCTGCCTGGGAGCAAGACATCCTGGTCCGTGACGGGGCCGGTTTTCTTTTTGTAATCCGTGATTGACTGTAGACCCTGCCACATACCTCTTGTGTCTGAGCCGTTGAATTGAGATTCTACTTTGTCTCTATACTGACGCTTAGCTTGTTTGATTGCCTTGCGGAGGGAATAGTTACACTGTTTGTATTCGGTCATGTTTACGGTCACCTTGCCCTGATTTAAAGCAGTGGTTCGGGCTTTCAGTTTCACGCGAATGCTGCCATCAATCCACGGTTTCTGGTTTGGGAATGTTTTAATCGTTGCTATGGGAACGACATCTTCAACGCACGTTCTAATGAACTCGCTCACCAAATCAGTGTATTCGTCAATGTTGTTGTCTGACGCAATACGAAACATATCCCAGTCCACGTGATGGAAGCAGTCTTGGAGTGTGGAGTCAGATTGGTCGGACCAGCGTTGAACAGACCTCAGCGCGGGAGCTTCTTGTTTTAGTTTCTGTCTGTAGGCAGGGATCAACAAAATGGAGTCGTGGTCAGCTTTTCCGAAAGGAGGGCGGGGCAGGGCCTTATATGCGTCGCGGAAGTTAGAATAGCAGTGATCCAAGGTTTTTCCAGCCCTGGTTGCGCAATCGATATGCTGATAAAATTTAGGGAGTCTTGTTTTCAGATTAGCCTTGTTAAAATCCCCAGCTACAATGAATGCAGCCTCCGGATAAATGGATTCCAGTTTGCACAGAGTCAAATAAAGTTTGTTCAGAGCCATCGACGTGTCTGCTTGGGGGGGAATATATACGGCTGTGATTATAATCGAAGAGAATTCCCTTGGTAGATAATGCGGTCGACATTTGATTGTAAGGAATTCTAAATCAGGTGAACAGAACGACTTGAGTACCTGTATGTTGTTATGATCACACCACGTCATGTTAACCATGAAGCATACGCCCCCGCCCCTCTTCTTACCAGAAAGATGTTTGTTTCTGTCGGCGCGATGCGTGGAGAAACCAGCTGGCTGCACCGACTCCCATAGCATCTCTCCAGTGTCTGTGGGGGGCCAGAGGTAGCCTGACTGCCATTAGGGACCGAGATGAGATCCTCAGACCCCTTGTGAGACCATATGCTGGTGCGGTTGGCCCTGGGTTCCTCCTAATGCAAGACAATGCTAGACCTCATGTGGCTGGAGTGTGTCAGCAGTTCCTGCAAGAGGAAGGCATTGATGCTATGGACTGGCCCGCCCGTTCCCCAGACCTGAATCCAATTGAGCACATCTGGGACATCATGTCTCGCTCCATCCACCAACGCCACGTTGTACCACAGACTTTCCAGGAGTTGGTGGATGCTTTAGTCCAGATCTGGGAGGAGATCCCTCAGGAGACCATCCGCCACCTCATCAGGAGCATGCCCAGGCGTTGTAGGGAGGTCATACAGGCACGTGGAGGCCACACACACTACTGAGCCTCATTTTGACTTGTTTTACAAGTTTTACATTACATCAAAGTTGGATCAGCCTGTAGTGTGGTTTTCCACTTTAATGTTTAGTGTGACTCCAAATCCAGACCTCCATGGGTTGATAAATTTCCATTGATAATTATTGTGTGATTTTGTTGTCAGCACATTCAACTATGTAAAGAAAAAAGTATTTAATAAGAATATTTCATTCATTCAGATCTAGGATGTGTTATTTTAGTGTTCCCTTTTTTTTGAGCAGTGTATAAAAATAAGCTGCGGAATAGTCACTAGAAAAAAAACAGACATGGAATCATGATGAGTATGAACTCTGCCTCTAAGACACAGTGAGCACGGTTATGGACACAATAATACCATTATTGTGGCTGGTAAGATGAATATAATAGTTTGTTTAAAACGTTTACATGCTTTACAAGAAGAATGATTTTCCTAATTTGTTTACATGGGCACATCTGAAATCAGGCTACTTGATGGGACTTCAGATAAATGCAGTGGCTTATTTTTGCGAAGTCTATTTGTACGGACATATAAAGTTTGATTCTGAGTACGGACATATAAAGTTTGTATGTGAACCATTTTTAAGATGCATACTTTGAGTTTTTCAGATAAGAAGGGGAGGTTCACTCTGCTGGTGCTGGCAAATGCGCAGATCAAATACACTGCTGAAAAGCTGTTTACATGTCCTAAAAATTAGAAAGATAGCTCAGAAAACCAGGCGTTTTAATCGACGCATGCTTTGACCTTATACCGATTTTAAGATAAGCAGAGTAAGGTTTTCACATGACTATTTACATATTCGGCCTACTGTCGTAATCAGTTTAATATCGAATTATACTGAACAAAAATATAAATGCAACATGTAAAATGTTGGTCCCATGTTTCATGAGCTGAAATAAAATATCCCAGAATACGCAAAAAAAGCTAATTTCTCAATTTTGTGCCCACATTTTTTACATCCCTGTTAGTGAGAATATCTCCTTTCCCAAGATAATCCATCCACCTGACAGGTGTGGCATATCAAGAAACTGATTAAACACAGGTGCACCTTGTGCTAGGGACAATAATAGGCCACTCTAAAATGTGCAGTTTTGTCACAAAACACAATGCCACAGATGTTTTGATGGAGCATGTAATTGGCATTTTGAGTGCAGGAAGGTCCACCAGAGCTGTTGCCTGAGAATTGAAAGTTAATTTCTCTACCATAAGCCACCTCCAACGTCGTTTTAGAAAATCTGGCAGTACGTCCAACCGGCCTCACAATCGCAGACCACATTTAACCATGCCAGCCCAGCTTCTTCACCTGTGGGATTGTCTGAGAACAGCCTCCCGGGTAGCTGATGAAACTGCAGATTTGCACAACCGAGGAATTTCTGTATAAACTGTAAAACTGTCCTGGTTCTTCCATGGCCTGCACACTCGCCAGACATGTCACCCATTGAGTATGTTTGGGATGCTCTAGATCTATATGTATGACAACCGGTTCGCCAATGTCCAGCAACTTTGCACAGCCATTGAAGAGGAGTGGGACAACATTCCACAAGCCACAATCAACAGCTTGATCAACTCCATGCGAAGGAGATGTGTCGTGCTGCGTGAAGCAAATGGTGGTCACAGCAGGCAGATACTGACTGGATTTCTGATCCACACCCCAACTTATTTTTAAAATTGTTATAAGGGATCTGTGACCAACAGATGCATCATGTGAAATTAGGCCCTAATTCATTTATTTCAATTGACGGATTTTCCTTATCTTTGAAATTGTTGCATTTGATATTTTTGTTCAGTGTATTAGTGTGCATGTAAACGTACTCAATGTGAAATTTTACAGCTCTACGACCATTTTAAAATTGAGCCTTAAAATAGGTGAAGTCCATAAGTGTTCCTCAGGAAACACTTGGTTGTCTCTACTGATCGCTTGTCAATGTTTCTGATATTAGCTTATTCCGAAATGACAACTGATATTCTATATTCATGTCGAACATGGCTTCTCCTTTTTGGCTCCTTTACCTCGTAGTTAATAATCTGATTGGATTTAATAGGTGAGGGCAGCATGTTTCAAATTAACCTATGTGGTTACAGTGCCTTCAGAAAGTATTCACACCCATTTTTACACATTTTGTTATGTTACAGACTGAATTTAAAATGGATTAAATTGAGATTTGTTGTCACTGGTGTACACACAATATCCCATAATGTCAGGGTAATTATGTTTTTAGAATATATGACAAATGTTATAAAACAATGAAAAGCTAAAATGTCTTGAGTGAATAAGTATTCAACCACTTTATTATGGCAAGCCTAAAGTTTCAAGTTTCTGTGGGCAATAATAGTGTTTAACGTGATTTTTTTAAAATAACTACCTCATCTCTGTACCCCACACATACAATTATCTGAAAGGTCCCTCAGTCAAGCAGTGAATTTCAACCACAAAGACCATGGAAGTTATCCAATGCCTCGCAAGGAAGGGTAGCTATTGGTAGATGGGTAAAAAAACAAACAGACCTTGACCATCCCTTTGAGCATTGAAGTTATTAATTCCTCTTTGGATGGTGTATCAATATACCCAGTCACTACAAACATACAGGTGTCCTTCCTAACTCAGTTGCCGGAAAGGAAGGAAACCACTCAGAGATTTTTGGAAAATAGGAGAGAACTGTTTTAAAGTCACCAATCAAAGTCATTCAACTTTCAGGATGGATCAACAACATTGTAGTTACTCCACAATACTAACCTAATTGACAGAGTGAAAAGGAAGCGTGTACAGAATAAAAACATTCAACAACACAAGTTAAACTGCAAAAAAGGTGGCAAAGCAATTTATCTTTTTGTCCTAAATATGAAGTGTTATGTTTGAGGCAAATCCAATACAACATATTACTGAATTCCACTCTTCATATTTTCAATCATAGTGCTGGCTGGATCATGTTATGAGTATGCTTGTAATTGTTAATTAAGGACTGAGGAGTTTTTCAGGATAAAAAATATCCTAAAAAAAAAATGCTAGAGGAAAACCTGGTTGTCTGCTTTCCACCAGACACTGGAAGATTAATTCAGCTTTCAGCAGTACAATAACCTAATAACCTAACACAAGGCCAAAGCTACAATGGAGTTTCTTACCAAGAAGACAGTGAATGTGGCCGAGTGACAGTTTTGACATTTGGAAATCTATGGCAAGATTTAAATGGTTGTCTAGCAATGATCAACAACCAATTTGACAGAGTTTGAAGAATTTAAAGATGAATAATGGGCAAATGTTGCACAATTCAAGTGTGGCAAGCTCTTAGAGACTTATCCAGAAAGACTCACAGCCATAATCGCTGCCAAAGGTACTTCTACAAAGTATTGTCTCAGGGGTGTGAATACTTTTGGAAATGCAATATTTCTGTATTTCGTTTTCAGTCCATTTGCATGTTTTCACTTTGTCATTATGGGGTATTGTGTGTAGATGGGAAACAAAATAAATTTTCTCCATTTTGAATTCAGGCTGTAACACAACAAAATGTGGAATAAGTCAAGGGGTGTTAATACTTTCTGATGGCTCTGTGTACACTAAAAGGCTATGAAATAAGGAAATGAAGCACTAAACACCTATTTTAAAACATCCTATGTTTTTTTTAGACCCCTGACTTCTCTTAGCCCTTATTAGCCACAGCAGTAATGGATAGGGCAGGAATGTGGCTCTGCATTTCATCTGAGGCCACGGCTAGTTTTGGACTCAGACAGCTGAGTGGAACACCGTTGCCTGGCAGAATGGAAAAAGGAAGGGACTTGTGCAGAAATATGTATTCTCCTCTGTCAATATTCACTATTTCTCCGTCTGATTAACTTGTAGTTAAAAAAAATGTAAGGCTGTGTTGCATGTCTTTAAAAAAATATATTTTCAATATTATAACCCAATATTTGTCCCCAATTTATTTTTGGTTTGTCTAGATGTTGGATCTTAATTTGCCCCCTTTTGTTGCAGAAGAAACATAATCCTGCAGCAGGAGGATTTGAATGAATTATTTTTTTATATTTAGAATCACAGCCAGGCAGGGGTCAGCTGGAAGTTGTGTTTGTAGGCTATACATTAACTTAGACTGCAGGTCCACTTGGCATCAGTTCAAGTAGTCTATGTAGTAGGCTTCTTGCATTGCTCTTTGAATTTTTGGAGGAACTAGTACTTTTCAAGTTACTCTCTGTACTTGTACTTGTACTCTTACTCAAGTAATTTCTGAGGGAAGTAACTTATTTTTTTTTACTATGTTACATTTTACCAAATCACTTCAGTTACGAAGGTTGATAGATATTTCATGTCATCACTGTCGGAGGAAAGCCTCCAAATTTAGTGATTTTTACATGAATCGATGCTATTGGTTCCCCTTTGCCCTTTACGTCTGTATGAATGTTTCACAACCCCTTGACCAATGAAATGTATTCAAAATAGTTTGTCATCAAAACTCCATCAAACCCTGTATCTCCACCAAGGCTCTTGAAGTGAAGCGTACGTCTTCATGCCTGAGGATATTTTTGTTTGTGGGTTCTTAGCCAAATGCGATCAGAAGTTTAATTACTTTCTGCCTTTTGTAATATTGTCTATTTCTGGAGTAAGAAGTATTTCTCAGATAAAATTCTGCTGTGTTTTTGAGGGCGAGTGCAAATCAAATGGCCAACTTTGGCTAACCCAGAATCTGACAGACAAAGTTTAATGTGTTTTTAGCTCCCCATATGGTCTCTGCTTGGCATTGGCATAAAGAGTGATCAAATTAATCAGATGTGTGTGTGTGTGGCAATAACTAACTAGCTATTACATTAGGTTGTCACTAGCTAGCTGCAGTGTCAACCATGTAGCTAGCTAACGTTAGCTAGATCAACCAAGACATGAGGTCGAAGGAATTGTCCGTCGAGCTCTGAGACAGAACTCTAGGGAAGGGTACCAAAACATTTCCCAAGAACACAGTGGCCTACTCATACTTAAATGGAAGAAGTTTGTAACCATCAAGACTCTTCCTAGAGCTGGCTGCCCAGCCAAACTGAGCAAGAACCCAATGGTCACTCTGACAGAGCTCCAGAATTCCTCTTTGGAGATGGGAGAATCTTTCAGAAGAACAACCATCTCTGCAGCACTCCACCAATCAAGACTTTATGCTAGAGTGGCCAGATGGAAGCCACTCCTCAGTAAAAGGCACATGACAGCGCGCTTGGAGTATGCCAAAAGGCACCTAAAGAACTCTCAGACCATGAGAAACAATACTCTCTCCTGAATGCCTAGTGTCACGCCTGGAGGAAACCTGGTACCATCCTTATGGTGGTGCCAGCATCATGCTGTGGGGATGTTTTTCTGAGGCAGGGACTGGGAGACTAGTAAGGATCGAGAGAAAGATGAATGGAGCAAAGTACAGAGATCCTTGATGAAAACCTACTCCAGAGCGCTCAGGACCTCAGACTGGGGAGAACGTTCACCTTCCAACAGGACAATGACCCTAATCACACAGCCAAGACAATGCAGGAGTGGCTTCGGGACAAGTCTTTGAGTGTCCTTCAGTGGCCCAGCCAGGCTGGACCTGAACCCAATCGAACATCTCTAGAGATACCTGAAAATAGCTGCAATGCTCCCCATCCAACCTGATGGAGCTTGAGAGGATTGACAGAGAAGAATGGGAGACACTCCCCAAATAGAGGTGTGCCATGCTTGAGGCATCATACCCAAGAAGACTTAGTTGTAATATTTTGTTTAATTTGTAATGAATTTGGAAAAACATCTAAACCTCTTTTTGCTTTGTCATTAAGGGGTATTGTGTGTAGATTGAGGGGAAACAATTTTAGAGTAAGGCTGTAACGTATCAAAATGTGGATAAAGTCAATGGGTCTGCATACTTTCCAAATGCGCTACCTACAGGAAAGTTTAATTACAAACTTTTTTCAAAGTGCTGGTAGTGCGTTCAGATTTCTATCACTGAAGCATGTGCATAAGATAAAAATCCATGCACGAGACGCATGCATTCTAGCCGAGCTCGTGCACGTGTTTACATGGTTCTGCACATGCTTCAGGTAATAGAAATCTGAACGCATTACCAGCACTTTGAAAATCCTGTGGATCAATTCTCACTCCCCCTTTTTTTTAAACCCCTTTTTTCTCCCCAATTTTCGTGGTATCCAATTGGTAGTTAGTCTTGTCTCATCGCTGCAACTCCCGTACTGACTCGGGAGAGGCGAAGGCCGAGAGCCGTGCATCCTCCGAAACCCAGCCAAGCCGCAATGCTTCTTGACACAATTCCCACTTAAACCGGAAGCCAGCCGCACCAATGTGTCGGAGGAAACACCGTACACCTGGCGACCGTGTCAGCACGCACTGCGCCCGGCCCGCCACAGGAGTCACTTGTGCTCGATGGGACAAAGACATCCCTGTCGGCCAAACCCTCCCCTAACCCGGATGACAGTGGGCCAATTGTGCGCCGCCCCATTGGTCTCCTGGCTGCGACAGAGCCTTGACTCAAACCCATAATCTCTAGTGGCACAGCTAGCACTTCGATGCAGAGCCTTAGACCACTGCGCCACTCGGGAGGCCTGTCTCACATTCCTACCGCCAAAAGGACCAACCGCATGGACAACAGGTAAAGTACGTTTAAAATATAATTTTATTCAACATTCTGGCATGTAGAGGTCGTGAGAGGGAACTTTCCTAATTAAAATGCTAATTTTTGCCCAACGTGCAATTCAACATCGGGTTTCTAGGCAATCTCACGCTCTCTGTGTGTATGTCTAAATTAATTTCTCATCAAAGTTTGCCTTCGCCCCCACCACCCCTCTAGTTTCTTAACTCCCAAAGAGGAGGAAGAATGTGGTCTTCCTGAGCACACTGCACAAAATGGCTGAGATCAGTGATTGTGAGGACAGGAAGCCAGCCATCATCCTGGACTACAACCACAACAAAGGAGGTGTGGACAACCTGGACAAGGTGATTGGAACTTACAGCTGCTGGATGATTACTGCCCACTGGCCCCTGGTCATCTTCCATAACATCATTGATATGTCCTCATATAATGCCTTCGTTATATGGAACAAGATCAACCCTACCTGGATGCCTGATAAGCGGAACAAGAGGAGGGTGTTCCTGGAGCAGCTGGGAAAGGCACTTGCAACCCCACACATTCAAAGAAGGGAGGGCCTCCCCCACACAGCAGCCTTTGCAGCGCTTGTGAAAGCTGTTCGGGAGGCTGAATCTTGTCTTGATGCCAATTCCGCCCCCCAAAGTAGGACTGTAAAACAAATACTATATGCTGCACATGTGAGAAATGCATCTGAAAAGTCCATGCACACACACTTGCATATTGGCCTACATGTGCTAATTAGAGTTGATTGATTTATGTTCTTCACGTTTTTGTTTTGTATCTATCTTGTTTTATTCTTATTGATTGTTTTTTTTCATGTGAGTGGGGGAAATGTTTTAAAAAATGGGAGAAGACTAGTATTTTGTAGTTTAATTCCTCATTGTACAGTGTATGTAAGAATATATCATTATGTTGCCAAAAAACCTTCAATAAAATGCATTCAAAACTACTTTATGCACATGTATATTACTTTCTTAGATTATGAAAGTGCTATCTCTTGTTAAAAAAACAGAGTGGTGTCCACTGATTTAAATGCAGTCTTTCTGCATTGTGAAGAGGGAAAACCCAGATATTCACAACGTTTGTGATGAATGACAGGTTGGTTCTTCATGCAAAATAGATTTGAGGTTAAATTCAATTAAGCTGCTTTATTTTAGGGGTTTAGTGAAGGCGGGTCATTTATTTACCTTTGGTACAAGGTAGTATACATAATGTTAAGACTACACAAGGGTTAAATGTGCTCTCATTTAACAAATGTGCCATTTTGGCATTTTTCATTGCCTAGATGGCTAGCTGCTGCATATCAACTTGTCTTGCTTGAGCAGTGTGAATTGTTGCTAATCCAATCTGTACAATACAGCCTTGAATCCTCAAGTATTTACTATACAGATTACCGACATAGAGGCTCTACACTACAGCACCTGCTGTTGTGAGATTTATGATTAATATCACACAGCCAAAAAGACCGTCATGATTGTCTGCAGATTGACTGCTTGTTTTTGTGGGGAAAGGATCTCAAGGATAATTTGTACTTGTTTCTGCTTGATTAACTTTGTTTTTCTATTGAAAAAAGAAAACGGAAAAGCCCTTTTCAAGTCGAAACAAATCCTAACTTGAGTAGCTGAAATCGCCTCAAGTTGGAAATGATATTCAGAATGTTTATTAGCAGAATCAGATTTTTTTCCTGAAGTACCACCAATCACATTTCAATGGTTTTGGTTTGGCGTCTTGTCTTGCTGCACCCTTAGACAGGTGACAAATCATTCACTGTGTGTGTGTGTGTGACCCCTTGTTCTCATTCCAGCACCAGCCAAAGGGTATCTCTCTCAAGATGTTCAAAGCCCTGGTTAGCAATGGCCACCCGGAGTTCTCCTCCAACAGACAGCAAGACGCACAGAAGTTTTTCCTGCATCTCATCAACCTGGTGGAGGTATGCATGTATGGCTTCATACGTGTTTTCTATAAGTAGGAGCGTGTTACGGTGTACTTGTAATAATAAAAACTACACTAAAAGGCACGTAGTGATGAATACAGTATGCCATTGTTGCAGAGGTACAACAATTGGCAAACAGTCACTGGTGTTCAATAAAAGGCTCATAAACATAGATGGTATCTAATGGCACTGGCTTTTCAGCTTGTCTTTCAGTGATGGCCTTAATAAAATAAAAATAAAAACTTTCATGAAATGGCTACCGTGAAGCATTTTTCCGGCATGTCGGTGAATCTCTGACTCTTGTCACACGTGGTCAATCGGAACCTTGGGGGAGAGGAAGCGGGACTGTTATTGACGAAATGCAGCACCCTGTCCCCGGGCCGGCAGACACACACTTGTGCTTTGAAGTGACTTTCTCAACCGGGTTAAATTTAGACTGCCCCTGTCGGTTACACTGGCCAGATAATGCTTCCTATTCTGCCTGAAGTCAACACAGATACATGCTCAGACTAGACACGTTCTCTGCTCTTGTCCTTGACCAAAACAATCGAGCCAAAAATCAGTTTACTAGACTCAGTTGCATGGCTGATTTATCTGTTGTCAAAAGTCAACTTCATGTTAATATAAGTAAAAAATCAACAGTTTTTTTTTCTTAGCTTCAGAGTACGTTTTCTAATTTAAATGGGGCCCTATGTTTTTACCTTTTTTAATTTTAATTGAGTGAATAATTTGTGGGCATAATCAGCGGTCCTTAGCCTGTGTGGAGGAACTGAGTTGGTTAGACCGAGATAGGCAGACTCTAACAGTAGCCTTCAAGTTTAGCCTGCCAGCCAGCCAGTTAGAATACGTCACTGGAGTTGGGAGTAAAGCTATAACCTGAGACTTTCTGCAGTCTCTTAGAATAGAAAAGCTGCTGATGTGACACTCCATACAAGCCAAACGGTTTTAATTTAAGACTCATTTCCCCATGAGTCCTCAAATAAATTAAACAAGTTTCGTCCCCAATGACCCCCCCCCCCCCCCCCCCCCCCCCAATAAACATCTGCGTACCTCTTTGAGTTATACTTGCTTCCCCCTGTCTTTCTTCGTTGGTCAATCTTTGACTGTGTGTAATTGACCACATGACAACAGGATGCTTGGCATGGCCCCCTTGTGATATATACAGTGTATATATACATTTATTACACACACACAGTTGAAGTCGGGAGTTTACATACACTTAGGTTGGAGTCATTAAAACTATAGTTTTGGCAAGTCAGTTACAGATTATTTCACTTGTAATTCGCTGTATCACAATTCCAGTGGGTCAGAAGTTTACTTACACTAAGTTGACTGTGCCTTTTAAGCCGCTTGGAAAATTCCAGAAAATGTCATGGCTTTAGAAGCTTCTGATGGGTTAATTGACATCATTTGATTCAATTGGAGGTGTACCTATGCAAGTACTTCAAGGCCTACCTTCAAACTGAGTGACTCTTTGCTTGATATCAAGGGAAAATCAAAAGAAATCAGCCAAGACCTCAGACGTTCATCTGTACGAACAATAGTACGCAAGTATAAACACCATGGGACCACGCAGCCGTCATACCGCTCAGGAAGGAGACGCGTTCTGTCTCCTTTATGAACGTACTTTGGTGCAAAAAGTGCAAATCAATCTAAGAACAACAGCAAAAGACCTTGAGAAGAAGCTGGAAGAAACGGGTACAAAAGTATCTATATCCACAGTTAAACGAGTCCTGTATCGACATAACCTGAAAGGCCTACAGGCATACAGAGGCCCATTATCAGCAACCATCATTCCTGTGTTCCAGTGACATGTTGTGTTAACTAATCCAAGTTGATCATTTTAAAAGGCTTATTGATCATTAGAAAACCATTTTGCAATTATGTTAGCACAGCTGAAAACTATTGTGCTCATTAAAGAAGCAATAAAACAGGCCTTTTTTCTGAGAAATGAAGGCTATCCCATGTGAGAAATTGCCAAGAAACTGAAGATCTCATTCAACGCTGTGTACTACTACTTTCACAGAACAGTGCAAACTGGCCCTGACCAGAATAGAAAGAGGAATGGGAGGCCCCGGTGCACAACTGAGCAAGAGGACAAGTACATTAGTGTCTAGTTTGAGAAACAGAAGTCCTGGCAGTTTCATTAAATAGTACCCGCAAAACACCAGTCTCAACGTCAACAGTGAAGAGGCAACTCTGGGATGCTGGCCTTCTAGGCAGAGTTGCAAAGAAAAAGCCATATCTCAGACTGGCCAATAAAAATAAAGATTAAGAAGGGTTAAAGAACACAGACACTGGACAGAGGATCTCTGCCTAGAAGGCCAGCAGCCTCTTCACTGTTGACATTGAGACTCTAACTCTAATGTACTTGTCCTCTTGCTCAGTTGTACATCGGGGCTTCCCACTCCCTTTTCTATTCTGGTCAGACACAGTTTGCGCTGTTCTGTGAAAGAAGTAGTACACAGCCTTGTGTGAGCTCTTCAGTTTCTTGCCAATTTCTCGCATGGAATAGCCTTCATTTGTCAGAACAAGAATATGCTGACGAGTTTCAGAAGACAGTTCTTTGTTTCTGGCCATTTTGAGCCTGTAATTGAACCCACAAATGCTGGTGCTCCAGATACTCAACTAGTCTAGAGAAGGTCAGTTTTATTGCATCTTTAATCAGAACAACAGCTTTCAGCTGTGCTAACGTAATTGCAAAAGGGTTTTCTAATGATCAATAAGTCTTTTAAAATTATAAACTTGGATTAGCTAACACAACGTGCCATTGAAACACAGGAGTGATGGTTGCTGATAATGGGCCTCTGTATGCCTTTGTAGAAATTCCATAAAAAATCAGCCGTTTCCAGCTATAATAGTAATTTACGACATTACAATGTCTACACTGTATTTCTGATCAATTTGATGTTATTTTGTTGGACAAAACATTTAACTTTCTTTCAAAAACAAGGACATTTCTAAGTGACCCCAAACTTTTGAACGGTAGCGTGTATATATAGTACCAGTCAAAAGTTTGGACACCTACTCATTCAAGGTTTAAAAAATATATATTATTATTATTTAAAAAACAAACAATTTTCTACATTGTAGTGAAGGCATCAAAACTATGAAAAAACACATTGAATCATGTAGTAATCAAAAAAGTATTAAACAAATTCAAATATATAGTTTATATTTGAGATTCTTCAAAGTAGCCACGCTTTGCCTTGATGACAAGTCAGGAGATTGAGGAGGCCAGGTCATCTGATGCAGCACTCCATCACTCTCCTTCTTGGTCAAATAGCCTTTACACAGCCTGGAGGTGTGTTTGGTCATTGTCCTATTGAAAAACAAATGATAGTCCCACTAAGCGCAAACCAGATGGGATGGCATATCGCTGCATATTGCTGTGGTAGGCATGCTGATTAAGTGTGCCTTGAATTCTAAATACATCACCGACAGTATCACCAGCAAAGCACCATCACACCACCTCTTCCATGCTTCACGGTGGGAACCACACATGCGGAGATAATCCATGCACCTACTCACAAAGACACGGCGGTTGGAACCAAACATCTCAAATTTGGACTCATCAGACCAAAGGACAGATTTCCACCGGTCTAATGTCCATTGCTCTTGTTTCTTGGCCCAAGCAAATCTCATCTTATTGGTGTCCTTTAGTAGTGGTTTCTTTGCAACAATTCGACCACGAAGGCCTGATTCACACTGCCTCATCTGAACAGTTGATGTGTCTGTTATTTGAATTCTGTGAAGCATTTATTTGGGCTGCAATTTCTGAGGCAGGTAACTCAAAAAAACGTATCCATTGCAGCAGAGGTAACTCTGGGTCTTCCTTTCCTGTGGCGGTCTACATGAGGCAGTTTCATCACAGCACTTTGTGGTTTTTGCAACTGCACTTGAAGAAACGTTCAAAGTTCTTCAAATTTTCCCTATTAAATTAATGATGGACTGTTGTTTGTCTTTGCTTATTTGAGTGGTTCTTGCTGGACTTGGTCTTTTGCCAAATAGGGCTATCTTCTGTATACCATTCATGCCTTGTCACATCACTGCTGGTTGGCTCAAACACATTTAGAAGGAAATTAAATTCCACAAATGAACTTTTAACAAGGCATACCTGTTAATTGAAATGCATTCCAGATGACTACCTCATGAAGCTGGTTGAGAGAATGCAAAGAGTGTGCAAAGCTGTTATCAAGCCAAAGGGTAACTACTTTGCAGAATCTCAATTATAAAATACATTTGGATTTAACACTTTTTAATTTTTTTAGTTACAACATGATTCCATATGTTATTTCATAGTTTTTATGTCTTCACTATTATTGTAAAAATAAAGAAACTGTTGAATGAGTAGTGTGTCCAAACTTTTGACTTGTGTGTGTGTTGCTAAGGTTCAAACATGCATGCAATTAATGAAAGTCTCAATGTTCTAATTGATGGGAACAGTTAGTTACATTTCCAAACACTTTTTTAACTGGTAAATTAAATTGCATCCATGAAGACGACGTAAGTATTCAGTATATTCTCTGCATCTTCCCCTGTGTGTCCCTCGCTTTAGAGAAACTGTGTGGGCTTGGAGAACCCCAACAACGCCTTCCGCTACCTGGTGGAGGAGCGCGTGCAGTGTTGCCAGACGCAGAAGGTGCGCTACACCCAGAAGGTGGACTACCTCATGCAGCTCCCGGCCCCCATCGAGGCCGCCTCCAACAGAGGTAAGATCCCACAGGCAGCTGGCCCAGCCCCATGAGAACCAGCAGGGCTGCTGGCTCCCCCACAGCTCTCCTCTTCAAAGGGCATGGAGGATCGATATCGCTGAATGCCAAAGTGGGTTGGGAGTTTGTGTTTTTAAATGCATACTGTAGTTGGTGACTCTTGGCTGAATTACCTAATTGTTTGGAAAATAAGTTACTTCAAATGTCCATTATACAATCACTAAATCCCAATCATCT
This sequence comes from Oncorhynchus mykiss, assembly GCF_013265735.2. Taxonomy (NCBI): domain Eukaryota; kingdom Metazoa; phylum Chordata; class Actinopteri; order Salmoniformes; family Salmonidae; genus Oncorhynchus; species Oncorhynchus mykiss. Next base: position 52,059,652 of record NC_048569.1, on the reverse strand, counting down.
GAGAGTCCGACAATCGCAACAGTATTTTAGGAGGTTAAATGGCTTGACGTGTGTATGTGACAGAGGAGCTGATAGCGTATGAGGCCAAGCGAAACGAAGCAGAGGAGAACATGAGGGCCCCTCCAGAGCCTGTGAGGGCCCGGATCCCCTTCACAGCGTGCCTGCAGGCCTTCACGGAGCCAGAGAACGTCCCCGACTTCTGGAGCTCGGAGCTGCAGGCCAAATCAGCTGGAGTCAAGTAAGCAAGGTCCTGATCTAAGGCTGGGAAGAAAGATCGACATCCTACATTGTTGAATTCTTCCGCAGTTTCAACAGTGTGTGGGGATCTATCTTTCTTTCATGACTTGGCTTTTTGAATCCTGCACCTGAGTTATTTTGCACCATAATATGTCTAGCCCTAGGCTACATGATGAATTAACCGTAGGAAAAATTTACCATTTAACTTTTTTTAAATACCCATACACAAACGACAAAAGATGAATGTAAAGCTGATCTTGTACATTGAATGAAAATATAAACAAAATGTTGGTCCCACGTTTAATGAGCTGAAATAAAAGATCCCAGAAATGTTCCATATGCACATAAATATTATTTCTGTCAAATTTTGTGTGCAACTTTGTTTACGTCCCTGTTAGTGAGCATTTCTCCTTTGCCAAGATAATCCATCCACCTGACAGGTGTGGCATATCAAAAAACTGATTAAACATCAGGATAATTACACAGGTGCACCTTGTGCTGGGGAAAATACAAGTCCATTCTAACATGTGCAGTTTTGTCACACAACACAATGCCACAAGTTTTGAGGGTGCGTGCAATTGTCATGGTAACTGCAGGAATGTCCACCAGAGCATTGCATATTTATTTCTCTACCATAAGCCGCATTCAACGTTATTTTTGAGAATTTGAGATACCGACTTGTTTTTTCATCCACACCCTTAAAAAAAAGGTTTCTATGACCAACAGATGCATATGTATTCCCAGTCATGTGAAATCCGTAGGTTAGGGCCTAAATCATTAATTTCAATTGACTGATTTCCTTATGAACTGTAACTCCTTATTTAAATCTTACAAATTGTTACATGTTGCGTTTTATAATTTTGTTGAGTTTAAATAAGTGATCCATATTTTTCTAAAGTGTAGCCCTCTCTTTCCAGGACTTCCCGTTTCGCCTCCTTCCCAGAGTATCTGGTGGTGCAAATAAAGAAATTCACATTTGTGGTGGACTGGGTTCCAAAGAAAGTAGGTGAGTAAGAGAACTGATGTCTCTCCACAAATGTTTTGGCTTGTCTGGACCCATGATTCTCTAGTACCAAGAGGATGCTGATTTCTGTTTTAACTTTGATACATGTCAACAAACACTGAAATCATATTACGGGATCGAATGGTCTTTTTCATTGAAGGCCTATAAATGCATTCTATTTTTCAGATTTTCTCTTTATCCCTGGATAATTGTATTAAGTCAGTACTGTGGATCTCCAGCAGAGGGCAATGCCACACAGTGAATCACTGAGGTCCACTGACAATAAATACATGCAGTGCATTCAGAAAGTATTCAGACCCCTTGACTTTTTGTTAGGTTACAGCCTTATTCTAAAATATGTATTTTTAGCATGAAAATACACAGAATACCCCGTAATGACAAAGCAATAACTGGTTTTTAGAATTTATTTTGCAAATAAAGTATTCAGACTCTTTACTCAGAACTTTGTTGATGCACCTTTTGACAGCGATTACAGCCTTGAGTATTCCTGGGTATGACGCTATAAACTTGGAATAACCTGTATTTGGGGAATTCTTCCCATTCTTCTCTGCAGATCCTCTCATACTCTGTCAGGTTGGATGGGGAGCGTTGCTACACAGCTATTTTCAGGTCCCTCTAGAGAGGTTCGATCAGGTTGAAGTCCAGGCTCTGGCTGGGCCACTCAAGGACATTCAGAGACTCCTGCTTTGTCTTGGCTGTGTGCTTAGGGTCATTGTCCTCTTGTAAGGTGAACCTTGTCACCAGTCTGAGGTCCTGAGCACTCTGGAGCAGGTTTTCATCAATGATCTCTCTGTACTTTGCTCCGTTCATCTTTCCCTCGATCCTGACTAGTCTTCCAGTCTTTGCCGCTGAAAAACATCCCCACAGTATGATGCTTCACCATAGGGATGGTGCCAGGTTTCCTCCAGACTTGACGCTTGCCATTCAGGCCAAAGAGTTAAATCTTGTTTTCATCAGACCAGAGAATCTTGTTCCTCGTGGTCTGAGAGTCTTAAGTGCCTTTTGGCAAACTCCAAGCTGGCTGTCATGTGCCTTTTTATTGAGGAGTGGCTTCCGCTTGGCCACTCTACCATAATGACCTGATTGGTGGAGTGCTGCAGAGATGGTTGTCCTTCTGGAACGTTCTCCAATCTCCACAGAGGAACTCTGGAGCTCTGTCAGAGTGACCATCAGATTCTTGGTCACCTCCCTCACTAAGGCCCTTCTCCCCAGATTGCTCAGTTTGGCCGGGCGGCCATTTCTAGGAAGTCTTGGTGGTTCCAAACTTCTTCCATTTAAGAATGATGGAGGCCACTGTGTTCTTGGAGACAATCAATGCTGCAGACATTTTTTGGTACCCTTCCCCAGATCTGTGTCTCGAAACAATCCTGTCTCGGAGCTCTACAAACAATTCCAAAAATATGATTGGGATTGAGGAAGGTTAACTATTAGAGATGCAGTTCAAATTAGGTTATTCCTGCATCTTGCAATTGAGATACTTGTTTTTGCAAGTTCTGGTTTTTACATATTTTGTACTGTAGCTATAGTGGTGAATGTGAGTGTAGTTATCTGCTTGAATTACCATGCCCAATGTCTTCTCTTGCTCATGTTCTTTTAAAACTCTGGGTTGCAGGGCCTCCCGGGTGGCGCAGTGGTTAAGGGCGCTGTACTGCAGCTCCAGCTGTGCCATCAGAGTCCCTGGGTTCGCGCCCAGGCTCTGTCGTAACCGGCCGCGACCGGGAGGTCCGTGGGGCGACGCACAATTGGCCTAGCGTCGTCCGGGTTAGGGAGGGATTGGTCGGTAGGGATCTCATTGTCTCATCGCGCACCAGCGACTCCTGTGGCGGGCCGGGCGCAGTGCGCGCTCCGACACATTGGTGCGGCTGGCTTCCGGGTTGGAGGCGCGCTGTGTTAAGAAGCAGAGGCTGGTTGGGTTGTGTATCGGAGGACGCATGACATTCAGCCTTCGTCTCTCCCGAGCCCGTACGGGAGTTGTAGCAATGAGACAAGATAGTAGCTACTACAACAATTGGATACCATGAAATTGGGGAGAAAAAGGGGTAAAATTGTAAGGAAAAAAAACTCATTAGTTATTCATTAGGGCACATATCGCAAAACATTCTGCAATAGGGATTGAAACATGTTTCTTATTGGACAAGTCCCAATTGTACTTCCCTCTTTTTTAACCCCCTTTTCTCCCAAATTTCGTGGTATTCAATTGTTGGCAATTACTATCTTGTCTCATTGCAACAACTCCCGTACGGGCTCGGGAGAGACGAAGGTCGAAAGCCATGCGTTCTCTGAAACACAACCCAATGAAGCCGCACAGTGAGCATCCATCCCGGAAGCCAGCTGCACCAATGTGTCTGAGGAAACACCGTGCACCTGGCAACCTTGGGTCGTGTGCACTGCGCCCGGGCCCGCCACAGGAGTCGCTGGTGTGCGATGAGACAAGGATATCCTTACCGGCCAAACCCTCCCTAACCCGGACGACGCTAGACCAATTGTGCGTCGCCCCACGGACCACCCGGTCGCGGCCGGCTGAGACAGAGCCTGGGCGCGAACCCAGAGTCTCTGGTGGCACAGCTAGCGCTGGGATGCAGTGCCCTTAGACCACTGCGCCACCCGGGATGCCGTGCTTCCCTATTTCACTCAATTTTGGAGCCTTTTCTCCATTTCGAACTGAACATGACCCTGACCTGTTTTTCAACAGATTTGTCCATAGACATGCCAGACTTCCTGGACCTGTCTCGGCTCCGGGGAACAGGACTGCAGGCGGGAGAACAAGAGCTCCCAGACCTCACACCCCCCATCGTCCTCCCTGAAGACACCAGAGGTAAGAAGGGCTTCTTTAGAACGAAGATACTGACAAACCTTTACCAATCTACCCACAGCTGGGGTTTGCGTTTGGGCCAAGCTAAATCTAGCACGCCTAACGAGTAACGTTCTGTGCCTAACGCTGAGCAACATAGAAGTGGTACTGTTTGTAGCTTATATGCTTAGCATTCCCCTAATCTCCGTTCCTCCTTCAGAGGCGGTTGCTTGGATGGATTTAGCTACAGTGCGTCTGTAGTGTGACTACAGTGCGTTTGTCCGTGTACCTCTTTAATAGTTTAGCAGCCATTAGGCACATCGTGTTCTATACAGTCCTAGACCTAAAAACACTTGATATGTGCTCTAGGCAAGCAATAAAGCTTGTCCTGGTACCCTGTAGTGCTCCATTGACACAATGGTTGTCTTGTAGAAGCTGCTTCAACCTTGTTAAGCTACAACTCGGGGTTGAAATGCAACAATTTTATTTTAGAAGACTAATATAACATAATTACCGTGTTCCTCCTTCCTAAAATGAGGCTTCATGGGTAAATGCTAAGCGGCCAAAACAAAACTTTCACACTAGAAATTTGCCCGATTTTAGACGTTGTAAATGTGTTTTCAATGGAGCGATTTTATTAAAGTTTTATGATTTCTCTCAAGGACTGTTCCTGAAAAAGTAACAAAGCAGTTGGCCATTTTTGTTTTCTCTCATAATCAAATTACTGGTACAACACCTACATACAGTAATGTAAATCTTAGTTCTCAGTGTTAATAATGCATTTGTGATTTATAAAACATTTTTCAGATGAGCTCCATGAATCTTAAATTAAACACCAGCCCATTGTCCCTTGACCTGAATCACTACAGCAATGAATTACATTTCTGAATCGGACAACGCCTGATGAATTCTGATTTGATTTCCGTGTTTTAAGCAAATTATCCTTCAAATGCATCATTTCCCATCAATTATCTTTATGGATTTAGTATTGATTTGGCATATGGAACCTGAGTTTTAATTTTTTTTTATAGAAAAACATTACAATTAAGTTTACCACCTTGATCCATAAGTAAATACTTGTTTTAAAACTGAAGTGTGACTTGAACTGTAAGGATCATCAAAAAGTGTAGCTATAGCATGAATATAATTTAACTAATAAAAAAAAAAAGTTTGTTGTTCCTTGGAAATAATCACTAGTTTTCTTTACCTTTCAGACAACTCGATGAACTCCTCAGATTGTAAGTATTCCGTTTCTCCTATCCTTCCGCTATATATACAGTGCCTTGCGAAAGTATTCGGCCCCCTTGAACTTTGCGACCTTTTGCCACATTTCAGGCTTCAAACATAAAGATATAAAACTGTATTTTTTTGTGAAGAATCAACAACAAGTGGGACACAATCATGAAGTGGAACGACATTTATTGGATATTTCAAACTTTTTTAACAAATCAAAAACTGAAAAATTGGGCGTGCAAAATTATTCAGCCCCCTTAAGTTAATACTTTGTTGCGCCACCTTTTGCTGCGATTTGTCGTGGAAATGTCCTCTATTTACCAAATCATGGGAGCAAACCACACACACAAGTCAGAGTTAGTTATAAAAGTCCATCTTTAATTATATGAGCTCTATCACAACCCTGTGACTCTCAGATCGATTCAGTGTCTAACCATGAATTCTCTGAGAGCCCCCTTACAATACAACTGAGTTCCTTTAATAGCAAAGACACACAGTCAGACAGCATAGACATAACTCATCGTTCAGCTTTGTCTCCTTTCCCAAACCCAGAACCATAAACCAATCCTCTAATACAACAGGCATATATCAAATTGTCATTTAGATACAACCCACTCTAAATACAAACTCCTGGACAAACTCACGGAGAGGAGGGTGAGGCTATAGTTTAAGATAGAAACAACACTGCAACCCTTCTTTCCCCACTAGAAAACGTAGGGAGTAAAATATATGTTTACACATGATGACACTTTGACCTCTCCCCTCTCAGCGGCCATGCAACTTAGTCTTGACATAGAACAGATACTTCAACCCTGCCCACAGTATTATACAAAAATACAATTTTGATGAGAATTAACTTACACACATTTGATAAATATAAAACATCTTACATATGTTACCAACAAATTCTGAATCTTCCCTAACAGATTACAGCTGTAAGTCGCTTGGGGTATGTCTCTATCAGTTTTGCACATCGAGAGACTGACATTTTTTCCCATTCCTCCTTGCAAAACAGCTCGAGCTCAGTGAGGTTGGATGGAGAGCATTTGTGAACAGCAGTTTTCAGTTCTTTCCACAGATTCTCGATTGGATTCAGGTCTGGACTTTGACTTGGCCATTCTAACACCTGGATATGTTTATTTTTGAACCATTCCATTGTAGATTTTGCTTTATGTTTTGGATCATTCTCTTGTTGGAAGACAAATCTCCGTCCAAGTCTCAGGTCTTTTGCAGACTCCATCAGGTTTTCTTCCACAATGGTCCTGTATTTGGCTCCATCCATCTTCCCATCAATTTTAACCATCTTCCCTGTCCCTGCTGAAGAAAAGCAGGCCCAAACCATGATGCTGCCACCACCATGTTTGACAGTGGGGATGGTGTGTTCAGCTGTGTTGCTTTTACGCCAAACATAACGTTTTGCATTGTTGCCAAAAAGTTCAATTTTGGTTTCATCTGACCAGAGCACCTTCTTCCACATGTTTGGTGTGTCTCCCAGGTGGCTTGTGGCAAACTTTAAACGACACTTTTTATGGATATCTTTAAGAAATGGCTTTCTTCTTGCCACTCTTCCATAAAGGCCAGATTTGTGCAATATACGACTGATTGTTGTCCCATGTACAGAGTCTCCCACCTCAGCTGTAGATCTCTGCAGTTCATCCAGAGTGATCATGGGCCTCTTGGCTGCATCTCTGATCAGTCTTCTCCTTGTATGAGCTGAAAGTTTAGAGGGACGGCCAGGTCTTGGTAGATTTGCAGTGGTCTGATACTCCTTCCATTTCAATATTATCGCTTGCACAGTGCTTCTTGGGATGTTTAAAGCTTGGGAAATCTTTTTGTATCCAAATCCGGCTTTAAACTTCTTCACAACAGTATCTCGGACCTGCCTGGTGTGTTCCTTGTTCTTCATGATGCTCTCTGCGCTTTTAACGGAACTCTGAGACTTTCACAGTGCAGGTGCATTTATACGGAGACTTGATTACACACAGGTGGATTGTATTTATCATCATTAGTCATTTAGGTCAACATTTGATCATTCAGAGATCCTCACTGAACTTCTGGAGAGAGTTTGCTGCACTGAAAGTAAAGGGGCTGAATAATTTTGCACGCCCAATTTTTCAGTTTTTGATTTGTTAAAAAAGTTTGAAATATCCAATAAATGTCATTCCACTTCATGATTGTGTCCCACTTGTTGTTGATTCTTCACAAAAAAATACAGTTTTATATCTTTATGTTTGAAGCCTGAAATGTGGCAAAAGGTCGCAAAGTTCAAGGGGGCCGAATACTTTCGCAAGGCACTGTACCTAACACATTACAAAGATTTACCACTATGGAGCAAAAGTTTTGCAGTTGTGAAAATAAGTTTGACGTCGCAAAACCAACAGCTGCTGCAACTGCCGAGTAACTTTTCCTACTTACAAAAACTTTCTGTTTTAGTCTGTTTTTCTTTAATTAGTAAGCACTGGGTAAGTACAGCATGTCCCTGCGCGGTTCCTCTCCAGTCCCTCTTTAATGAGGCCCAAAGAGAAAACAAAACCACCTTTAGAACCTGTGAGGTTTGTAAAGAGCGTGGGCGGCGGCACTGATGTTTATTGGTTGTTTTTTGCTTGTCCTCAGCCCCAGAAATAGACGAGTCGGCCGCAATGCAGCTGGCGGAGATGGGCTTCCCTCTGGAGGCCTGCCGGAAGGCCATCTACTACACTGGGAACATGGGCCCCGAGATGGCCTTCAACTGGATCATAGCACACATGGAGGAGCCTGGTAAGAGTCACATGGATGTTATTCAAGTCTGATTCCTCAGCCTCTTCTGGGCACATGTGGGCAGTGCATGCTCTAAAACATCCCTAAAGTGACATGTGTGTCACAGGAGGAGTCCCCAGCTGCCTCCTGAGGGTGTTTGTGTGTCTAAGGACTGATACATTTGCATAATTTTCAATGAGTAATTCATAATTACATGCTATAACTGCATGTTTCTTATGCAAACAATGTAAATAGATTGTTTTAATGTCCATTACTAAAGCGCTTTTGTGTGTTAGCATGCAACATAAATTGTATTTAGCTAGCTTAAAAGAAAAATTAATCCAGTACCAGTCAGAAGTTTGTACACACATACTCATTCTTTATTTTTTATATTTTATACATTGTAGAATAATAGTGAAGACAACACTACGAAATAACACATATAACACACAAAAAAAAGTGTTAAACAAATCAAACTATATTTTATATTTGAGATTCTTAAAAGTAATCACCCTTTGCCTTGATGACAGTTTTGCACACTCTTGGCATTCTCTCAACCAGATTCATGAGGTAGTCACCTGGAATGCATTTCAATTAACAGGTGTGCCTTCGTAAAAGTTAATATGTGGAATTTCTTTCCTTCTTAATGTATTTGACCCAATCAGTTGTGTTGTGACAAGGTAGCCCTATTTGGAAAAAGACCATGTCCATATTATGGCAAGAACAGCTCAAATAAGCAAAGAGACATTACAGTCCATCATTACTGTAAGACATGAAGGTCAGTCAATGGGGAACATTTGAGGAACTTTTAAAGTTTCTTCAAGTGCAGTCGCAAAAACCATCAAGCGCTATGATGAAACTGGCTCTCATGAAGACCGCCACAGGAAAGGTAGACCCAGAGTTACCTCTGCTGCAGAGGATACGTTCAGAGGAGTAACCAGCCTCATAAATTGCAGCCCAAATCAATTATTCAGAGTAACAGACATCTCAACATCAACTGTTCAGAGAAGACTGTGTGAATCAGGCCTTTATGGTCTAATTGCTGCAAAGAAACTACTACTAAAGGACACCAATAATAAGAAGAGACTTGCTTGGACCAAGAAACACAAGCAAATTACATTAGACCGGTGGAAATCTGTTCTTTGGTCTGATGAGTCCAAATTTGAAATTTTTGGTTCCAACTGCTGTGTCTTTGTGAGACACAGAGTAGGTGAACGGATGATCTCCGCATGTGTGGTTCCCACCGTGAAGCATGGAGAAGAAGGTCTGGGGGTGCTTTGCTGGTGACACTGTCAGTGATTTATTTAGAATTCAAGGCACACTTTAACCAGCATGGCTACCACAATATTCTACAGCGATACACCATCCCAGCTGGATTGAGCTTATTTGTTTTTCAACAGGACAGGCCCTTACACATACAGGATGTGTATGACAGCGTGTTCCTGCTACTGTCCAGCAACTTCACACAGCCATTGAAGAGGAGTGTGACAACATTCCATAGGCCACCGTCAACAGCCTGATGAACTCTATGTGAAGGAGATGTCCCGCTGACTTTTCTGGTTTTCTGATACATGCCCCTACCTTATTTTTAAGGTTTCTATGACCAACAGACGCATATCTGTATTCCCAACCATGTGAAATCCATAGATTAGGGTCTCATTTATTTATTTCAATTGACTGATTTCTTTATATGAAATGTAAATCAGTAAAATCTTAGATTTTTTAATTTGTAGAATAACTGGAATTAAAGCCAGACCTTAACAAGGGTCCCAGGACAAGTAGAGAGCTCAATGTTCATGTCATCCAACAAATGTAAATGCCCTGAGTATGCTAAACGGCATTGGCACTTGGATTGGAACCAGTGCTTTGGTCAGATGACTTGAAAATAGAGGTCTTTGGCCACACAAACCAGTGGTGGGTTTTGCATTGAAAGATGCATATGCAGAAATACCTTCTATAAAATATGGTGGTGGATCTTTGATGTTATGGGGAAATTTTGCTTCCACTGGTCCTGGCACCCTTGTTAAGGTCAACAACATCATGAACCCAGTACCATGGCATTTTAGTCAAAAACCTGGTTTCCTCTGCCAGGAGGCTGAAACTTGTCCGCAAGTGGATCTTCCAGCAAGACAATAAACTAGAGCACACATCCAAATCCACAAATAAATGGTTAAGTGACTATTAAAATCAACATTTTGCAATGGTCATCTGTCTCCGGACTTGAACCCCTTGAAAACATGTTTTGAATTGAGGTGGTCAGTCCATAAGCGCAGACGAAGGATATCAAGGATCTGAAAAGATTATGTATGGAGGAATGGTGTAAGATCCCTCCCAATGTGTTCTCCAATTTCATAAAACATTTTAGAAAAAGGCTCTGTGCCATTATCCTCGCAAGGTAAGGCATTGAACGGTATTAAAAACAGGGGTGCCAATATCTTTGATCCCCATCTTTTTGAGAATTATTATTTCTCCCCCTTCCACTTGCCTCTTACATTTTTTTGCGGTAATGCTGTGATTTAGTTTGTTGTAATTTTAAGTCGAGCAAACATTTCCATACATGTTTGTTAGCTGCATGTGTTTCATAACTCCACGTGTCCTATTTATGATATAATTTACATAGATTACACCGTTTAAAAAATAAATAAACCCAAAACATTTTTTTTTGTCCATTTGTATATTTGAGTTTAACCATAATATTTCTTGTAATATTTGTTGTCTTTTCTGGTGGATTAAACAGAAATTGCAACCAACATTCTATGGCTTATTTTGGAGATTTCATTTTATAATAACCGAAAGTGAAGGTTATAATCTGAATAAAGGGAAAAAGGTCATTCTTGAACATGGGGTGAGATATGGGGCGGCAGGGTAGCCTAGTTGTTAGAGCATTGGACTAGTAACCGGAAGGTTGCAAGTTCAAACCCCCGAGCTGACAAGGTACAAATCTGTCGTTCTGCCCCTGAACAGGCACTGTTCCTAGGCCGTCATTGAAAATAAGAATGTGTTCTTAACTGACTTGCCTAGTTAAATAAAGGTAAAATAAAAAATATATATTCTTACTAATCTGCTAGAGAACCAGTTCTGATTAAAATATCACTTTTGTAGAAGTTGTATATATTTATTTTGTGATCCAATATGTAATCCAGAGAGGTTAGAAAAATGAACTAGATCCTCTGAGGCTGTGGAGGGATCCAAATTGTGGATTTAAAAGAAAACATGAATCCCAATGAAACCTTTTGTTTTTAAGCCCTGGATTTCTAGCCCCGTGATATTATTGTTGGATCGGATTTTAATAGCTAACATTTCGATAGCCATAATAAATGGATATGTCGATTGTTTTACTCCTCTCGATAGTTTAATACTTTCTGAGAAGTAGACATTATTTACAGTTTTATGCCTACTGTAGGGTTATTATACATAACTTTAACCAATTTTATAGGAGATTCTCAAAAATGTAAATGTTATTTATAAATTCCAGTTGTACTTTATCAAAAGCCTTTTCAAAGTCAGCAATGAATACCAGGCTTGGTTTTCCTGATTTTTCATAGTGTTCTATTGTTTCCAGTACTTGTCTTATATGATCTCCAATGTATCGTCCATGTTAAAAAAAACCTGTCTGTTTACAGTAGGATGAATAATCTCCAACAATACATTTTTGAATTATATGCACTATGTATTTAGCTATTTTTTTTAGCCATTTTTTTTCAATGGACTGAATCCTTATATTTACCACTTGGGTCCTGTTTCAGTAATAATGAAATCAGACCTTGTGGTTGAGTATCTGATAATCTACCATTTTTATATGCTAAAAACTGTCCTCTGAGTACATAAAAAAAGGGTTGCTATACCTGAACTAGTATGTCATCCAGCCTTGGAGTTTTCCCGGACTTTCCCAGCTTTAATGCATCAAGAAGTATTACTTGTGAATTCTCTTTGTCTGAGCAATTGTATTAGTATAATATAATTTCTCCCTTTTTTGGATACAATATAGGTCAGTGTTTATTTTATTCATAATTGTGGACCTGACTGTAATGTGGTTTAACACTAGCACACACAGTCAAATTGTACAGGTGTGTAACAACTGTGTCAATTAAGGCCCAATCAGGTCAAAACGAGGGAGGAACGGTGTTGTATTGCCATAGTAACTTTTTAAAACTGCCATCTGTTTTTGTTTTAGTCCCTCCTAAATTCTTAATTGCTTGTGTGGAAGTGCAGTTAGGAAGTCACATATCAGCTTTTTAATATGCATGAGGCATCAGCCAGTCTCTTTTGCACTCTCCCTGAAATCCAGCTTTATTACAGTTGTTTAATAAACTCTGTATTAAAGGAGTAGTTCACTATTTTCCAGCTTGATGTTAGATGATTCTTCACCTTGAAAGTAGTCTATGGGCCAGGAGAAACTGTAGTCCATGGTTCAGTTCTCCTTAAACAGCCACCACAAATTTGAGCTAACTTTAGTCACCACAAGCTAACAATCAATGGAAGTGATGGGGGCATGTGTACATGTTTTGTTTTTAAATGGCCAAATCACCTTTTAAGTAACATCAAACCAAATATGGAGTTGATTTCAGGTTATTTGAACATAATTGTTTTCAAACATGCTTACTTAACTTCCATTGATTGTTAGCTTGTGGTGACTAAAGTTAGCTGAAGTTTGTAGTGTCTGTTTAAAGAAAATGGAAACCTCGATTACAGATTCTCTTGGCCCATAGACTACCTTCAGGTTAAGGAATCGTCTAAAATCTAGTTGTAAAATTGTGAACTACTCCTTTTAATTTCTGTACCCTGTTTGTTATATTTTTTAAAGTGGATTTATAAGTTTGTCTTAAACAATATTATAGCCACTTCTGCATACAGAGTGGTATTGTTGGAAAGTTACTAATTAAGAGGCTTTTTTTCTCTCTCACAAACACAACCCAGTGAGCAAGCCCCTCCTTTACAGCTCGCCAAGAGATCCAAGGACAAATAGGCAGACCGTCACAAACAGGCTCTCTTAAGCTGAACATGCCATACTTGTACTAACAATTACCTATATTAATTAGGTGACTATGATAACCCAAAAATAACCAGGCTGATGAGGCCTTAGGAACACATCCTTGTGTAATTGTGCTCTTCCTGATTTGACCCTTGTTTGAATGGGTGATTTACTGATTTATGTACCATGTTTATAGTAGAGCTTTCTCCTTCTTTCCTCTTTTCCAGACTTTGCTGAGCCCCTGGCACTGCCAACCTTCATGGAGCCCGGCCCTTCCGTGGCCAGCTCGGGCCTGGCTGCCACCCCCCTGGACAACCATCCTCCAGAGGAGAGCATCGCCATCCTCACCTCCATGGGCTTCCCCCGCCGCCACACCGTCCAGGCCCTAAAAGCCACGGTCAGTGGCTCTCTTTCTCTCCTGCTGCTCACACTCACTCTGGTGAAACAACACAAAAATGATATTGTCCTGGTCTAGGAAGCATTCAGTAGGGAGTAGTGCTTTGGTGGTTTTTAATTTGACTTTTTCAGATTTGAATTATCGTGGATATATATATATATATAGAGATATATATATATATATATACACTGTGTTGTGGAATATGGAAAAAAAAACATATTTCCAAAGCCTGTTCTGTAGCTAAAACCTTGCAAAGATGGAAAGGGAGACTTATCATGTAGGTTAATATCCCCCAAAACTTTTCACCAAGATGTTTTATTTCTCTGTCAGACATTTGGCCTGCTATTTATATTTGGGCCATTGATGTAAGAATGATGGGGAGTGGCTTTCTATAGTGCCAAACCGTGCTGGAGAATCATGCCCTCTCAGCTATTAACAACTTGGATGGCCTGCTTGTTTACTTGATATATTGCAGTTTTAATAACTCCTTCATGTCCTTGGTTGCTTGAGATCCTTGTTCTACATGCTGTTTACAAATAGTCCAAGCATCGAGCCCAACATGGTGCATAGCTAGGCTCGTTCAGCTTTTCAGTTCTATGAGTCAGATCGTTGTGTGTCATACGCGCACAGTCATTTTAGCACAGTTATTTTTATGCATTTGTTTGTGTGTTCCTCCAATGTACCTCGAATGAAACCACTAATTCATTCAATTCCGTTATGAATTGTATAAACGTTGAATTCCATTATAGTGGCTGCTATTTTAAGATGGTGCCTTTTTTTCTCCTCTTTTTCATCAGTCACCTGCCCTTGTCAGCGTAAAATAGATCCCACGTTCTCTACGAAAACAGACCCTCTGATTTCCTTGTTTTACCATTCCTAACACCTCCAAACCCCTTGCCATCCATTTTCTTCTCATGAAAAAGCCCAGGGTCCTCGTGAGTTATGTAGGCGTGTGAAACATTAGAGGGTCTCCAGGGTCTTCTAATAATAGCCCAGTGAGCACGCAGGAAGTGTTCAACCTCACTGGCCTGTCTGTCTGTCTGACTGACAGCATCAGATTATTCCCCCCAATGTGCTCTCTTGATGTTCTCAATCCTGTTACATTCTCTTGAAGCATGCCAGTCACAATTGTCCATCTTCTGAGACCTCTGAATTTGAGAAGACTTAGGGGAGAGAGGAAGCATATTCTACTGTGTCTTCATAACACAAGGTCACTGATAATGGTAATTACATGACAATTTAGCCTACCAATTATGACTTTTTGGTTCTTTCGGATTCATCGAAACAAGCAGGTAGTAGTGTAAAAAAAAATACCAGTACCAGAAAGTACTGTCAGTAATCAACCACTGAAATAGGTCTGTGAAAGGATGTGTCACCAACATTCGTTGTTTCAGAACAACAACCTGGAGCGGGCGCTGGACTGGATCTTCACCCACACGGAGAGGGAGGAGGAGGAGGAGGAGACTAGCGATGCCCTGTCTGACATGGCCGATACCACGGAGCCCAACGACAGCGCCTTCTCCAATGCCAACACGCACAGCGACTCCACACTGTCCCCAGACCAGGACGCCTCAGGCCCCCAGATCAAAGACGGACCCGGGCGTGAGTGACTCTGCATGACCTCTGACCTCTAAGACTGATCTAGTGTCAGTTCCACCCTCCCCAGTCCTAACCATAACCATTATGATCTAGAGACACTGATCTAGGATCAGCTCCACCCTCCCCAGTCCTAACCATAACCATTGGGCTAAATGCATTGATCTAGAGTCAGCTCCACCATCCCCAGTCCTAACCATAACCATTATGGGCAAAACGATAAAGACAGAAATGACAAAAGGAGAAGAATTACACAAATACAAATGTGGTACAGGAGCTGGGTAAAAAGTTATTTAGCTGCTTTGAATATAACGCTCACTGCTTGCTGCACCCATATGATGCAACAATTGCTGTTTGCAGGTACATTTGGAACAAAACCATCCTTTCACCAATTGTGAAAGGCTTCTCTTTCCACTTCCATTCTGACACAATCCTGTTAAAGGAAGGCAGCACACAGTTTCTATGTCACATGTTTGTCTTAGGATTTCATGTTTGAGGAGACTCATTCTATTCAGGGTCTCAGCCTATATGATTTTGAACTCAGAAATGCAAATCATGCACCACAGTCTCTCCAACTACAACCTGCATTGGTTGAATATGATCAGATAGGGATTAGATAGTTTTACTAGCTTGTTCTCATGGGTATACTGTAGGCAAAATGCATCTGTTCTGTTCACAAGGGAGTTGTAGTTTTGTGTAACGATTTGGTTTGACTTCCTGTTTTACAGGTTACGAGCTTTTTGCTTTCATCAGCCACATCGGAGCGTCCACGATGTCTGGTCATTATGTATGCCACATCAAAAAGGAAGGAAGGTAAGTCGGTCACAATGTACATACTCTACATTTATCTCTGCTAGATCCCCTTTCACAATGAAGGATTAAAAATGAATTATATAGACAGACTGTTTCCACCAGCCGTTGCATTGCACATTTTTGATCTATTCCAACACTAGCACTCCTGATTAGACTAATCAAGGGCTTGATCATAGTTGACGAGTTGAATTGGGTTTGCTAGTGTTGGAGTCAATCAAGTATTATCTTTGATCGATCGGCTAGCTGCCTTCACTGACCAGATTGGGAATCACTGTCCTAAGAGACTACTTAGATCATTTTGTAATTAGTGGTCTACAATGTGGCATTTGCAAATCAAGACGAAACTAAATGTATAGATGAGGTTTTAACACAATGTGTTACCCATGTTATCCCCCCCCCCCCCCCCCCCCCCCGTCAGATGGGTGATCTTCAATGACCACAAAGTGTGTTTGTCAGAAAGGCCTCCAAAAGACTTGGGTTACATCTACTTTTACCGTCGACTGTCTAGCAGCTAGACCAAGCGCCCCCCCACCCTCCAACCTTAGAGAACCACATCCTCACAACCAGAAGACCGGAAGATGACCACAGTGGAAATTATGGAAACACTCGCACCCCAGACCAGCCAAAAAAAGACAGGAACCGCTCGACTCAGCCAAGTCACTCAAGAGCAACCGGAAAGTGCGGTCAAAAGGGAAAGCAATTAGCTTTTTGTATGTCTCTGTGATTCCCGTGTGCTTGTGTGTATTGAAACGTGTCATTTGTCTGCGGCAAGTGTCAAACTCATTCCACGGAGGGCCAAGTGTCTGCGGATTTTTGCTCCTCCCTTGTACTTGATTAATTAGTAAAGACATCCCCTCACCTGGTTGTCCGGGTCTTAATTGAAAGACAAAACAAAAATCTACAGACACTAGGCCCTCCGTGGAATGAGTTTGACACCCCTGGTCTACGGCGTAGGTACAGAGGGATGTGTGCAATTTCAGTTATCGGAGTGCTCCACAGTTCTAGTATCAGCATATAAGATCTTACTATACATTTTCTATGCCTTAAGCTACTGTGCCAGTATTTTTATTGAAGTGGTATGTTTTATAAACGTCGGGCATGGTCCAAAAGTGGTCACGAATCACTGCTAGCCCTGAAAGTAGAACTCGATAAAAAGAAAACGCAATGCTGCTGGGAGCTTTGCATGTGCCATGCAGAACGGAATATTGGAGAATGTTTTGCATCTATAGGGAATTTAAAGGATATCAGGAACCCTTAACATGTGATGCAGGATAGAAAATTATGGCATTGAATGCAGAGAAATAGCCAGCATAGGCAAGTGTCAGAATAGGGATTGGATACTGAATAAGTAATACCCTTATTGGAGGGTCCGATGTCCTGTAATGAGGTTAGTCATATGTCTGGTTTTAATTTGCAGGTTTTTCTGGGCAAACTATTTTCTGTACAGTGACAATTGGACGAGTCAAGTTTCAGTTGCCAGGAGATTGTCATTTTTTTATTGAATATCTGAAAGCACTTTGACAGATTTGTTTTTATATCCCTGCCTTTTCACATAGAAATAGAACCATGAGCATAAATTGAATCAGATACCCTAAACTGATATTTTATTTTGTTCAATATGGTAAAAGCCTGTGACAATGTGGTTGTAACCCAAAAAATGACTAATGTTATATCACCTTTCTATTTTCAAAGTGTTTCTCAGACCATGTTGATTACACATAGTGTATGCATGCATACAGTATTGGTTGGCATTTGTTTGCGCGCCTAATATGATTACATTTTGTGGAAGGACAGACAATGCATTAGGTAAATGTTTGCCAATTATTGTAGTCCTCAAACACTGAGTAATACCGCATTTTAATATTCGATATGCCGCCATCTTTTTAATGTAGAATGTATGCATTTGAACACAGCCATCTGTGTTTTCCTCATTATTATAGCAATATGCACTGAGACAGAATCTCTTCTCTTGAGCATACACCACGTACTGTAGGTTACGACCTACAACTTGTTTCAGAATGTGTTCTCGTACTTTAGGACGTGGTGCTGTGCTGAATGTATTCCTTATTGTGCTCACTGCAACCAACCCCCCCCCCCCCCCACATATCAGAGACAACACTGGCCCTACTCGTGCATCCAACCGTTGTGTATGTTAATACTGTATTCAGCATTTTACTCATACTCGCTGCTCATTCATTCTCTCACTGTTCATTTTTGTGTCCAGCACAGTCACACCTTAGATTGTTTGCACTTCTATGTCTTCTTCTCATGACCCTATACAGCCACTCTATCAAAGACAGTTCATCAACCGGTTGTAGTAGAAAATCCAGCTGCAGTGTTGCCTAGAGTTCATTGTATGGTTGTTACATATCGACAAGGTAGTGGATTGCAATGTCGCATATCAAAAACCCTTTACTTTTTTCTCTTGTCTTTTGAATACTTACCCGGGCAGTATTCCATCAAAGCAGGTTTCCTGGAAGAGTCAAGAACATGATTGTGCTTGCATTGCAATAATGCACCTTCGGTTTCATGTACTCCGCAATGCAAATGTTTTCAGAGACTAAAACTGCATATAAACTCAAACATACTTTCTTGCTGCGCAGGATGAATCATGTTTTTAGACCCACAATGGGAAACCAGATAATGGTTTTGATTTACTAGAGCCCTTAGTTGTTTTGGGGAAGATTACAATTCCCCCTCTTAAATCGATCCCTGAAGATCTCCCATCCTTGTCAGACACTACTTGATAAATTGCTTCTGTTACCTATGCAATTCTTCATGGTCTCTTTGCAAGTATTGTTTTTGCCATCTTCCTTCCACACTTTATTATTCAATAAGAATAGAATGAATCCCTCTGTTCCATTCTAAGATTGTCATTACTGGTCCTTGACGGGTCAGTGTAGTAGTTACATTTATTATACAACGGTCTGATTGCTGAGGAGAGGTGGGTGTTCTATGCATTCTAGTTCTATACCGTTTTGTCCTCTACCCGGGTTCCTCCCATCTGGTCAACTCTGGCTGTTTTAGACTGGCAGGGTGCCCGCTCACCTTCTTGCTCTCCATTTACTGTGGAATTGATCGCTATGGAGGACGTCTGTGTTGTCTTCTCTCAGCTCTCTCTTCATCTGTCACTTCCTCTCCACCACTATTTCTTGAGGTTGTGAAAGGTAGTGGTTTACCTTTTGTCACAAAACGCCTTCCTACTGTGAGCATGTGCACTAAAAGTTGACATTTGGTCTGTACAATACATGTATTTTCTTTTATTTCATTTAACTAAATGTTCAATGATACTTCACCTGTTTTTACTTGATTTTTCTTTGCCTTTTTTGCAAACAAGTTTGTTCCCATTCTGTAGTTTATTACATACAGTTTCCCTGAAGGGATTATTTAAAGTTGACTTTTGTAATGTATGTTTGCATAGTTCAATAAACTATACATTTTCTTGACATTTGACACTTCTGTATTTTAGTGCATTGTTACTGAGGAACTAGTGTGGCTTGGCCATGGTTCCTCATCACAATTCCTCAATGGTTTTCAATTTCATGGCGTCTCTAGTTCTTTACTCGATAAACAGTAGAAAAGCAAGTATAATGTATCATTTTAATTGAAGACTGTTTTTTGATTAGTTATGTGGTAGGAAGGGAGAGCTGCAGCATAAAGTACCCATAAAGACCATGGAATACAAACCTTGGTAGGCATGCAATGATAAAATATATACAAGTTGACTATTAGTTGACTATTACAGTTTATTTTAATAGAACGTTCATATATGGTATGTCTGAAAGGTGTTAATGCTTGACTAGTTTAAGTACAGTACCAGTCAAAAGTTTGGCCTCACTTACCCATTCCAGGGTTTCTTTATTCTTACTATTTTCTACATTGTAGAATAATAGTGACTACAAACTATGGAATAACATACATAGAATCATGTAACCAATCAAAATATTTAATTTTAGATTCTTCAACCCTTTGCCTTGATGACAGCTTTGCACACTTGGCATTCTCTCAACCAGCTTCATGAGGTAGTCACCTGGAATGCATTTCAATTAACAGGTGTACCTTGTTAAATGTTAATTTGAGGAATTTATTTCCTTAGGGGTGGTATACAGAAGATAGGGCTGTTTTATTAAAGACCAGGTTCATATTATGACAAGAACTGCTCAAATAAGCAAAGAGAAACGACAGTCCGATAGTTTAAGACATGAACGTCAGTCACTTCGGAAAATTTGAAGAACTTTTAAAGTTTATTCAAGTGCAGTCGCAAAAACCATCAAGCGCTATGATGAAACTGGCTTTCATGAGGACCACCACAGGAAAGGAAGACCCAGAGTTACCTCTGCTGCAGAGGATAAGTTCATTAGAGTTAACTGCACCTGAGATTGCAGCCCAAGTAAATGCTTCAGAGTTCAAGTAACAGACATCTCAACAGCAACTGTTCAGAGGAGACTGCGTGATTCATGGTCGATTGCTGCAAAGAAACCATTACTGAAGGACACCAGTAAGAAGAAGAGACTAGCTTAGGCCAAGAAATACGAGCAATGGACATTAGACTGGTGGAAATGTGTCCTTTGGTCCGATGAGTACAAATGTAAGATTTTTGGTTCCAAACGCTGTGTCTTTGTGAGACGCAGAGTAGGTGAACGGATGATATACGCATGTATGGTTCCCATCGTGAAGCGTGGGGGTGCTATGCTGGCAAAACTGATTTCTTTAGAATTCAAGGCACACTTAACCAGAATGGCTACCACAGCATTCTGCAGCGATATGCCATCCCATC
Organism: Oncorhynchus mykiss; assembly: GCF_013265735.2. Taxonomy (NCBI): domain Eukaryota; kingdom Metazoa; phylum Chordata; class Actinopteri; order Salmoniformes; family Salmonidae; genus Oncorhynchus; species Oncorhynchus mykiss. The sequence goes on along the minus strand of NC_048569.1, from coordinate 52,039,076 downwards.
TGGTTTGCGCTTAGTGGGACTATCATTTGTTTTTCAACAGGACAATGACCAAACACACCTCCAGGCTGTGTAAGTGCTATTTGACCAAGAAGGAGAGTGATGGAGTGCTGCATCAGATGACCTGGCCTCCACAATCACCCGACCTCAACCCAATTGGAATGGTTTGGGATGAGTTGGACCGCAGAGTGAAGAATAAACAGCCAACAAGTGCTCAGCATATGTTATATTTTCAAGACTGTTGGAAAAGCATTCCAGGTGAACCTGGTTGAGAGAATGCCAAGATTGTGCAAAGCTGTCATCAAGGCAAAGGGTGGCTACTTTGAAGAATCTAAAATATATTTTGATTTGTTTAACACTTTTGGTTACTACATGATTCCATGAGTTATTTTATAGTTGATGTCAACACTAATTCTACAATGTAGAAAATAGTTTTTAAAAAATCGAGAAAAACCCTTGAATGAGTAGGTGTATCAACTTTTGACTGGTACTGTATATCGGTAGAGTAGTATGCATTGCAAGTACACTGTAAAGTGTTCCATTATTTCATTTTTAGGTCATTTGTTTCCATCAAAATATTATTTGTTCTATTCAAACTTGTATGTTGGCTACAGAAATAAACCATAGTAAACCAGCATGGTACAATGGGTTGGTCAAAACTGCGATAATTAACAAATGTATCGTACACAAGATACAGAGCAATCACAAACTTTTTTGTCTTATGCTATTGTACTGACCAGGGAGGTTTGTGGTCGTTCAGTTATACACATGCGTGAGTGAGTTAAAGGTAATACAACTGTCTGTCACCAAAGTGTTTGAATCCTTTAGCAAAACAGTTGGTGTGGGAAATGCCTGCTCTCAGTTTGAGCTCGCTACTCTTATGTTCTGTTCATTGTATCTTGTGTACAATATATACTGCTAAAAATAAAAAAAATACTATATATATATATATATATATATATATATTCATACATACATACACACACTACCGTTCCAAAGTTTGGGGTCACTTAGAAATGTCCTTGTTTTTGAAAGAAAAGCACATTATTTGTCCATTAAAAATAATATCAAGTTGATCAGAAATACAGTGTAGACATTAATGTTGTAAATGACTATTGTAGCTGGAAACAACTCATTTTTTATGGAATATCTACAAAGGCGTACAGAGGCCCATTATCAGCAGCCATCACTCCTGTGTTCCAATGGCACGTTGTGTTAGCTAATCCAAGTTTGTCATTTTAAAAGGCTAATTGATCATTAGAAAACCCTTTTGCAATTATATTAGCACAGCTGAAAACACTTGTACTCATTAAAGAGCTGTCAGTCAGCATGGAGCAGCCAGAGCAGCCAGTCAGCATGGAGCAGCCAGAGCTGCCAGTCAGCATGGAGCAGCCAGTCAGCATGGAGCAGCCAGTCTGCATGGAGCAGCCAGAGCAGCCAGTCAGCATGGAGCAGCCAGAGCTGCCAGTCAGCATGGAGCAGCCAGTCAGCATGGAGCAGCCAGAGCAGCCAGTCAGCATGGAGCAGCCAGAACTGCCAGTCAGCCAGACTCTTCCAGATCTGCCAGTCAGCCAGACTCTTCCAGATCTGCCAGTCAGCCAGACACTTCCAGATCTGCCAGTCAACCAGACTCTTCCAGACTCTTCCAGATCTGCCAGTCAACCAGACTCTTCCAGATCTGCCAGTCAACCAGACTCTTCCAGATCTGCCAGTCAACCAGACTCTTCCAGATCCGCCGGTCAGCCGGGATCTGCCAGAACCGCCAGTCAGCCAGGATCTGCCAGTCAGCCAGGATCTGCCAGCCAGCCAGGATCTGGTAGATTCATCAACCTGCATGAGCTTCCTCTCACTCCTGAGCTTCCTCTCACTCCTGAGCTTCCTCTCACTCCTGAGCTTCCTCTCACTCCCGAGCTTCCCCTCAGTCCCGAGCTGCCTCAGTCCCGATCTGCTCCTCAGTCCAGTGGGGTTCTGGGTGAGGACTACTAGGCCATGGTCGGCGGCGAGGGTGGACTATCCAGGGACGCGAGGAGAGGGGACTAAGACATTGACTGAGTGGGGTCCACGTCCCGTGCCGGAGCCGCCACCATGGACAGACGCCCACCCGGACCCTCCCTATTGTTTTGAGGTGCGTTCGGGAGTCCGCACCTTAGGGGGGGGGGGGGTTCTGTCGCGCCCTGGTCTAAGTATTTTGTGTTTTTCTTCATGTATTGGGTCAGGCCAGGGTGTGGCATGGGTTTTTGTATGTGGTTTGTATGTATGGGGATTGTAGCTAGTGGGGTGTTCTAGCTAAGTCTATGGCTGTCTGAAGTGGTTCTCAATCAGAGGCAGGTGTTTATTGTTGTCTCTGATTGGGAACCATATTTAGGCAGCCATATTCTTGTCGTGGGTGATTGTCCTTAGTGTCGATGTCCTTATTCTGTGTTTGTTTACACAAGTATAGGCTGTTTCGGTTTTCGTTCATTACGTTCTTTTGTTTTGTAGTGTTTGTGTTAATTCGTGTTTACGCTGTTCATTAAACATGGATCGCAATCTACACGCTGCATTTTGGTCCGACTCTCCTTCTCACCAAGAAAACCGTTACATTCTTCCATGAGAAATTCCATAATTTGGTGTTTTGTTGATGGTGGAAGAAAACGCTGTCTCAGGCACTGCTCAAGAATCTCCCATAAGTGTTTATTTAGGTTGAGATCTGGTGACAGACACACACGCATACCCTTTAAACCCCCTATGCTCCGTTGAAAGAGGGATCTCAAAGTCACTGAGATCTCTTCTAGCTATGGTAGCCAAAATAATGGGCAACTGGGCTTTTTTATACATAGCCCTAAGCTTGATTGGGTGTTAGTTGCTTAATTAAGGCAGGATCCACCTGTGTGGAAGCACCTGCTTTCAATATTCTTTGTATCCCTCATTTACTTGCGTTTCCTTTATTTTGGCAGTTACCTGTAGGTTTACTTCAAATGCAGTCGATCAAAAGTGCATTGTAGAAATATTGCAATGTAACATATGTTTTGTTTTTAGAAGCAGGGTGGAAAGAAAGCACTTAATGAGTCGCTATGCATGCATAAAAATAAAAGGGCATTCAAAGTTAATCATAGAAGATCTAGCATGCGAACATCCTCAAGTTATTTTGGAGCATGCTAGGTTTTGATAGGTCATCACACCTGAGAAGGTAAATGGTTCTAGAAAAAGGACTTTGTCATTGGGCATCCAAACTCAACACACAGTAATATATATTCAACAGTAGTGTATACAGTTGGTAAGTCAATAATTACATGATTGTTATTTTTTCAAATCTTGTAAGTAACTGCAGTGCATTCAGAAAGTATTCAGACCCCTTGACTTTTTACACATTTTGTTAAGTTACAGCCTTATTCTAAAATTGATTAAATCCTTTTTTATCATCAATCTACACACACCCTACTCAGTACTCAGACCCTTTACTCAGTACTTTGTTGCAGCGCCTTTGGCAGCGATTACAGCCTTGAGTCTTCATGCGTAGGACGCTACAAGCTTGGCACACCTGTATTTGGGGAGTTTATCCAATTCTTCTCTGCAGAGCCTCTCAAGCAGTGTGGAGTGTCACTGCACGCCTATTTTCAGGTCTCTCCAGAGATGTTCGATCAGGTTGAAGTCCAGGCTCTGGCTGGGCCAGTCAAGGACATTGAGACTTGTCCTGAATCCACTCCTGCATTGTCTAGACTGTGTTCTTAGGGTCGTTATCCTGTTGGAAGGTGAACCTTCGGCCCAGTCTGAGGTCCTGAGCACTCTGGAGCAGGTTTTCATCGAGGATCTCTCTGTACTTTGCTCCGTTCATCTTTCCCTCGAGCCTGACTAGTCTCCCAGTCCCTGCTTCTGAAAAACATCCACACAGAATGATGCTGTCATCACCATGCTTCACCATAGGGATGGTGCCAAGTTTCCTCCAGACGTGACGCTTGGCATTCAGGCCAAAGAGTTCAATCTTGGTTTCATCAGACCAGAGAATCTTGTTTCTCCATGGTCTGAGAGTCCTATAGGTGCCAATTGGCAAACTACAAGCGGGCTGTCAGTGCCTTTTACCATAAAGGCTTGATTGGTGGAGTGCTGCAGAGACGGTTGTCCATCTGGAAGATTCTCTCATCTCCACAGAAGAACTCTTGAGCTCTATCAGAGTGACCATCAGGTTCTTGGTACCCTTCCCCAGATCTGTGCCTGGTCACAAACCTGTCTGAGTTCTACAGACAATTCCTTCGAAGTAATGGCTTGGTTTTTGCTCTGACATACACTGTCAACTGTGGGACCTTATATAGACAGGTGTGTGCCTTTTCAAATCATGTCTAATCAATTGCATTTACCACAGGTAGACTCCAATCAAGTTGTAGAAACATCTCAAGGATGATCAATGGAAACAGGATGCATCTGAGCTCAATTTCGAGTCTCAGAGCAAAGGGTCTGAATACTTGTGTTTAAAATTTTTTTTTTAATACATTTTCAACAATTTCTAAAAACCTGTCTTCGCTTTGTCATTATTGGGGTATTGTGTGTAGATTAGTGAAGAAAAACAAATGTAATACATTTTAGAATAAAGCAGTAACATAACAAAATTTGGAAAAAGTCAAGTGGTCTGAATAGTCAGGCAAAAATCAGGCCTACTAGACCATAAGAAATCATTGATTTTGAAGAAATCACAAGGTTCAGAAAATCCTGGTTTCGGCGGTGTATTATCGTACTACAGTGCATATGCTGCTGACAGTTAGGGCAACTAGAAGGCATGGGGACAGAAACATGTCATGTAAATTATTAACGTTGGAATGAAACACCAAGGAGTAGCTAATCATGATGGGGGCCCGATGGGGCCTAGCGGGCAGAACTGACTGAAATTACATCATTACAACCGGATTTCAAACACATTTGCTCGCTGGGTGGGTTGAGGGTAGTGGGTCGAGTGAAGGGTTGTGTGTGTGTGTGTGAAGGAGTATCAGCTATTTGGGGTGGTCGGGTAACTGACTAAATCAACTAGTAAATGGAAGGATGCCATAACGTGTTGGCCCAGTTGCCTTTGACATTGTACAGTCTGCCTGTGTGTTTCTGGTCTTCAAAGCTAGCCTCCAATGCAGATTGTCAGTGGTGTGCACATACAGTATGTGCTGTGTCTCAGCAGTTGCCTCTGGTTCCTTGATATTCTAAAAATCCTGGCCGCAGTGATTCCACACAAAGTCTGATGTTTTCCTCGTCGTGCATTTGCACTGTTCCAACCCTTTCCCCATGTGGAAAATTAGTCATTACATTTTCAGATCATTTGAATGTAATAGATTTTATACAAAATAAACAAATGAATCTGTTTTTCAAGTACATTGGGCTACATAATCTGGTTTACAATTACATTTTGTATTAAATTTAGCCAATAAGGGAACCACTTTCAATAGGCTTGATTGGGATTATAGGACATAACAAGTACGTCTAAGGTGATATAACAATGCCAAGGGTGTGCAAAGCTGTCATCAAGGCAAAGGGTGGCTATTTTGAAGAATCGCAAATATAAAATACATTTTGATTTGTTTAACACTTTTTTGGTTACTACATAATTCCACGTGTGTTTTTTCATAGTTTTGATGTCTTCACAATGTAGAAAATTGTACAAATGAAAACCCTTGAATGAGTAGGTGTTCTAAAACTTTGACTGGTAGTGTACGCACATAGGGATAATATTTGTTTGATCTTGTAGAAAATAATTATCTCACACGAGGGTATATGTTTTTGGGCTTATTTTGGTAACACTTTTTATAATAGGGCCGCTAAACACTAAGTAGAATGGAACACATTCATTAGTAAAGCAACGCACCATTACTAGCTCTGCATTTACCTCATACACAAAACAATGCTTATGTGCAAACAACTAAATGTTTATCTCACTGTGTAACTAAACTCAGCAAAAAAAGAAACGTCCCTTTTTCAGGACCCTGTCTTTCAAAGATAATTCGTAAAAATCCAAATAACTTCACAGATCTTCAATGAAAAGGGTTAAACACTGTTTCCCATGCTTGTTCAATGAATCATAAACAATTAATGAACATGCACCTGTGGAACGGTCGTTAAGACACCAACAACTTACGGACGGTAGGCAATTAAGGTCACAGTTATGAAAACTTAGGACACTAAAGAGGCCTTTCTACGGACTGTGAAAAACACCAAAAGAAAGATGCCCAGGCTCCCTGCTCATCTGCATGAACATGCATTAGGCATGCTGCAAGGAGGCATGAGGACTGCAGATGTGGCCAGGGCAATAAATTGCAATTTCCGTACTGTGAGACGCCTAAGACAGGGCTACAGGGAGACAGGACGGACAGCTGATCATCCTTGCAGTGGCAGACCACGTGTAACAACACCTGCACAGGATCGGTACATCTGAACATCACACCTGCGGGACAGGTACAGGATGGCAACAACAACTGCCCGAGTTACACCAGGAATGCATAATCCCTCCAACAGTGCTCAGACTGTCCGCAATAGGCTGAGAGAGGCTGGACTGAGTGCTTGTAGGCCTGTTGTTTGGCAGGTCCTCACCAGACATCACCAGCAACAACATTGCCTATGGGCACAAACCCACCATCGCTGGACGAGACAGGACTGGCAAAAAGTGCTCTTCACTGACGAGTCACGTTTTTTTCTCACCAGGGATGATGGTCGGATTTGTGTTTATCGTCAAAGGAATGCGCATTACACCGAGGCCTGTACTCTGGAGCGGGGGTCGATTTGGAGGTGGAGGGTCCGTCATGGTCTGGGGCAGTGTGTCACAGCATCGTCGGACTGAGCTTGTTGTCATTGCAGGCAATCTCAACGCTGTGCGTTACAGGGAAGACATCCCCCTCCCTCATACTGCTCGTTCTGTGCATGATTTCCTGTAAGACAGGAATGTCAGTGAAGAGCCCGGATCTCAATCCCATTGAGCACGTCTGTGACCTGTTGGATCGGAGGGTGAGGGCTAGGACCTTTCCCCCCAGAAATGTCTGGGATCTTGCAGGTGCCTTGGTGAACGAGTGGGGTAACATCTCACAACAAGAACTGGAAAATCTGGCGCAGTTCATGAGGAGGAGATGCATTGCAGTACATAATGCAGCTGGTGGCCACACCAGATACTGACTGTTACTTTTGATTTTGACCCCGCCTTTTGTTCAGGGACACATTATTCAATTTCTGTTAGTCATATGTCTGTGGAACTTGTTCAGTTTAGTTGTTGAATCTTATGTTCATACAAATATTTACACGTTAAGATTGTTGAAAATAAACGCAGTTGACAATGAGAAGACGTTTCTTTTTTTTGCTGTGTTTCGATAAACCTGACATTAACATGAGATGTTGTCATGTTTAGTAACCTTTTGAGGTGTTACAAGATGTTACACAAAGATGCTGTCTTCTAGAAAATTGTGGAATGCCTCCAATCCATTCACTACAAAGCTTAATCTTTTGATTTAGCAATGTGACATGAGAGAATAGATTGAATGTCATCCCAGCCATAAGCACAAACCTGAACAAATTCAACAGAATGTGTTTTTCTGACACGTGAAGTACTGTACATATGCAGCTCTGAGTGAAAAAAAAAATCTAACCAATGAAAGAGTAAGGGAAAACCTGGCAAATATAATGAGGAGCTGAGCACACCACAAAACATGAAGGATTCGGAGGATGCCAAGTATTAAAGGAAGTAAAAAATTAATCTGAAATTGACTTACAAAAAATGTGTGAATGTTTATATTGTTTTAGCATGCGTTTCGAGTAAAGGCTTTACAATCTGCAGATTTCATTAAGATAGGAGGAAATTATCAGTTTGTTTTCAAAGTGCAAGAAAAGTTAAAGAATTCAAAACTTTTGTTTGTGAATTATTTTTGGGGAAATGCTTTAGTCTCCATGCAGTGCTTTCCCTCCCTTAATTAAAAGAGGATAAAACCACCTCTTAAAAGGATCTATTGATTTTCTGATGAAAACGGATTGAGTCCTCCTATGGTGTAGTCTTGATTTTACTCACTAAATCCTTTCTGTAGGTCGATGGGTGTGACAATCCGAACACTCTGAAAGTACTGTAGTTGGATGAGGAAGGAGGTTTTTGTCAAACCTCAACACTGCTCAGCAACAGTATTCTCAGCATTTCACTTTCTCTCTCTAGCTCAGTGCCACGGTGTTCGGTGTTCTTTAAGGCATTAGGGGAGAGTGGGGTATGTTGAGCCATTTTTTTACATTCAGCATCACTTTGTCAAAATATCTATATATTTCAGGATGTTGTGTATCCCTAGAAAAATCTGAATTCATGTAAACATACAGTATGTTTTGAAAACAGAATGTAAAAAAAAAATGGTCTCTTGGCATAACTTATGGGGTAAATTTAGCAAGGGGACAGGGTGAGTGGAAACACCTTGGGGTAAGATTGTCAGAGACTGGGATTTTGTTTCGATGTACCAATTCGTAAGCAAGTTCTCTGCATTTGAGGCTACTAAGCCCATAAAATGGGTCTGTTTAGCAAGCTCAGACTCCATGTCATCAGGCAAGACCTTTATGTGCCTCTGCTACTCTATCATAGCACACAGGTAAATCTTTGTTTTCTTTTTTGTCTTACGTGTCTTTTTTTCATCCCTTGCTGCTGCTCAAATAGACTTCGTCCCTTCTCTCACTTCCTTGGCTGCTCTTTCAAGAACCTCGAGGGGCCAGATCCCTGCTTTTAAAAAAAACGCTTGTATACACAGGGCATGATGATGTCTGCTCTGTAACAATAGAAATCGAGTTCATATGCATGACAAATTGCAAAAATATTATGCATACAACTGACAAAATACTATGCATCATTTGTATGGGATGTATTGATTAGCCATTGGCTCAACTTTACCCCAAAGCAACCATTTTGACTATATTAGGCCACACAGCTACGTTGATGCACTTTCATGCTAGGTTAAGGACCTCATATTGTAGCTCATAGAGACCCAAACTGATGTATAAACCAGTCTTAAAACTATCTACTTTGTTTTACATACAAGCATCATGAAACCTATAATAATACATTAATTTGACTTTGTGAAAATCGTTTTCTTGGACCTAACTTCCTTACCACTTGTTCCATGTGTTTTCTTTCTTCACAGACTTCATGAGATGATAACCCTGTCCTAAATATTTGGTCACATGATTCATTTTGTGTCTGGTTTCCTAGAAACAAGGGGTGGCTCAACCAACCCATTGGCATGACTTACCCCACTCTACCCTACTTGGACAATCTTTGCCCGTCCTTGTGATCTTCTGGAAAAATCACAAATTGCAGTGCAAATCCATCGCAAAATAGTCTCTTCTTCGAGCACATGCAGTACTCAAGACTGCAGAGGTACTTAGGCAAATTCTTGTAGTGCGTGCAAAAACAGACCACACACTAGTCATCAACTGGACAAAACCGCTCTTTCCATCTGTACACTTTGGATTCTTGGCTGTTGATAGGAGAGTAGAGCCTTGTCTCCATGGCTCATCTCCACTCACATGTCCAGGTTGAAGGCTTTCATGAGTAGGTCTAGGTCTCCGATGTTGGCCGCCTGGAAGAGCTCCGGCTGGTCCATCATGGACAGGGCTATCCGCAGGGCGGCCCAGATGTTCCCCGACATGACCTGGTGCGAGAGCTGCCGACTCCGGCTCTTCCTCTGCAGACTCAGGGCCGTTAGGAAGTTACTGGCCGCCTCCCTAAAAGATGAGGAAGACTTGACCATTAGAGAACCTTGTGTTTGTTTGCTATCATTACATTAGAGCGAGTGTTACTAGGTTCAGGGCTGATGTTTGACATATTAAAAGGGACTTTGCTGATACTTGTAACATTACAGTGGTTGAACTTCAAGAGTAAGAGAGCATTATTAGGCTCAATGTAATTCAGTGTCTCTGCCTCACTCCCCTCCAATGACTCTACCAGAGCAGAAACTCAAAGCCTTCTGCTGCGGTGCCAGGTGCTGTGTCCGAGAGCACCAGCTGGCTCTCAGTTAGACGACCCCCCCCCCCCCCCCCACCACCACCACCACCCCTTGCCCCCTTGCTCACCCACCTGTGTGCTCCCAGGTTGATGCAGCTGATGCCCAGATTGTAGCGGGACCTAATGAAACCCGGCTGGAGCTCCAGGGCTCTGGTGTAGGCTTCCACTGCCTCCTCGCTGCGGTCCCCGTTAGCCAGCGTGGCACCCAGGCGGTTCCACAGCAGGTAGTCCTAGAGGAGACAGACAGGGGGAAGGAGTCAACACCGGAGGGGAGAATGGTGACACATAGTAAGTATAGTGGTTGGTTTTGACTTTTGGTTTCAGACAGTGTCAGACATGGTCAGACATGGCAACTGTCGACTGAGCGTATGTGGTTTGTTGGCAGATTTGGGGCCAACGAACCACAGATTTTTTTTGCACTGTGATTCACTCCATCAGGCACTGCATCACTAAAATGGTTTAGTATTGGAACATATTTGTTGCAAATGATTGTTGTGTAATGTAATGCGAAGTCCAATCAGAAACTAACAGTGCCTGCTTTGGTAGAGAAGTATTGCAAGTTAAATTAAGTAGAATTTTGTCTGTGATATAACGTCAATTTCGACACTACAATAAAGGATTTTTGAGAGCAGTACATAATGCGCCTGTTCTTCCACTGTATCTTTGGTGTGTAAATGACTGTAATTTAGGTACTGTGGTGTGATTGGGCTTGTATGCTCCGTGGTACATTATTTCTACCTCACATGGCAAAACACCCTGTGAAAACCGAGCAACGCTGAAGTTCCATGGATCCTTTGAGGACGGTTCAGTTGCATCATTAAGTCAGTCCTCTCGTTGAATACGCGTCTCCCACCTGGGGCTATATCTGCGTATACAGGGACACGGCCTGATACGGTGCGCTTTGGCTTTTGTGCTGATGTGCTCACCACTGCAGGACAGGGTTGACATAAGAAAAGCCTCATTGGACCCCACTTCGTTTTTTTAACATCAACATTCTTACAGTCAGGTATGGTATTGCAAAAAAAATCATTTGATTGTGTCTATGAAGGTCTTAGAATATAACATATTTTATTTCAAAGAACACTATCGTATTCACCCATCTACACACAACACCCCATAATGACAAAGTTAAAATGTGTTTTTAGACAATTTTGTACATTTAATGAAAATTAAATACAGACCCCTGAGTCAATACCTTGTATAAGCAGCTTTGACAGCGATTACAGCTGTGAGTCTTTCTGGGTACGTCTCTTAAGAGCTTTCCAAACCTGGATTGTGCAATATTTGCCCATTATTATTTTAAAAATTATTCAAGCGCTGTCAAATTGTTTGTTGATCATTGCTAGATAACCATTTTCAGGTCTTGCCATAGATTTTCAAGTAGATTTATGTCAAAACTGTAACATTCAGGACGATTCACTGTCTTCTTGGTAAGAAACTCCAGTATAGATTTGGCCTTGTTTTTTAGGTTATTGTCCTGCTGAAAGGTGAATTACTCTCCCAGTATCTGCAGACTTAACCAGGTTTTCCTCCAGGATTTTGCCTGTGTTTAGCTCCATTTGGTAAATTTTTTATCCTGAAAAACTCCCCAGTCCTTAATGATTATAAGCATACCCATAACATGATTCAGCCACAACTATGCTTGAAAATATGGACAGTGGTACTGTGTTGTATTTAATTTTCCCCAAACATAACTTTGTCCTGAATACAGTGTTAATTGCTTCACCACATTTGTTGCATTACTTTAGTGCCTTGTTGCAAACAGGATGCATGTTTTTTAATATTTTTATTCTCTATAGGCTTCCTTATTTTCACTCTGTCAATTAGGTAAGTATTATGGAGTAACTACAATGTAGTTGATCCATCCTCAGTTTTCTCCTATCACATCCATTAAACTCATAACTGTTTTAAAATCACCATTGGCTTCATTGGGAAATCCCTTAGCGGTTTTCATCCTCTTCGGCAGCTGAGTTAGGTAGGACATCTGTATCTTTGTAGTGATTGGGTGTATTGATACACCATCCAAATGTAATTAATAACTTCACCATGCTCAAAGGGATATTCAATGTTTGCTTTTTTTTTTTACCCATCTACCAATAGGTTCCCTTCTTTTAGAGGCATTGGAAAACCTCCCTGGTCTTTGTGGTTGAATCTATGTTTGAAATTCGTTGCTCGACTGAGGGGCTTTAACAGATAATTGTACAGTGTGTGTGGGATACAGAGATTAGGTAGACGTAAAAAAAATAAATCATGTTAATTAAACACTTGTTGCACACAGAGTGAGTCCGTGCAACTTACTATGTGACTTGTTAAGTACATTTTTACTCCTGAACGTATTTAGGCTTGCCATAACAAAGGGGTTGAATGCTATCGAATCAAGACATCTCAGCTTCTCGTTTTTTACCAATTTGTAAAAACGTCTAAAAACATAATTCCACTTTGACATTATGAGGTATTGTGTGTAGACCAGTGACAAAAAATCACTATTTAATCCATTTTCATTTCAGGCTGTAACACAACAACAATGTGGAAAAAAGCACAGTAACAAAATGGCAGAGTAATTAATAAAGTGCATTTGTTTTGAGTCAAAGCTCTCTGCTCTCCTAGTGTTAAAGGATAGGAGCTTGAGCGGCAAACAGAGGCTGTAGTGCAGGGAGGGTGAATCAGGAGTTCATGAGAGTGGATTTCTCTCAAGTTTGGGATGAAGTGCTTCAGTGATTTGTGTGACAGGTTGGTGTGCCTCAGTGATTCTGTTTGCATGAACTCTCCCTTTCTCTCGCTATCTTGGGTCGTGTTTTGGGGGATTCGTGACCTTGATCAGTCATCTGTGTGTGTGTGTGTGTGTGCATGCATGCGCATAGTAGGCGTATCAGTGTGTGTGTGTGTGGGTGCGTTCATACGCACGTTTGTGTGTAAAGTCTTTACACTGCCCCCCTACCTCAGGCCGCACTGACAGGGCAGCATTGAAGGCCTCCACAGCTTTGTTGAACTCAGCGCTGATGTTGAACAGCACGCCCAGGCCCGTCTGCAGGTCCGGGTCGGTATCCCTGTTGTGCTGGGCGGCCTCCAGGAACAACTCCTTGACCTCCAGCAATAGGGAGCTGTGGGCAGACAAACTTGGCTTAGAGCCTAAATGGAGTGGAGACACACTGGCAACCAGCAGAGTAATGCTCTTGAGAGAGTCCTGCCACAGCGCTGTTCGTCCCCCTGCGCCCACTTTATTCATTTTCCACACCGATTGTGTGCAGGGGAAGGGAGAAGATAGAGAGAGAGATTTAGAGGGGGCTGCACCTGCATCTCACTGTTGAATAGAGGATTTGATAGTCATGTTTTTCCTATACATTGGAGAATTCATTATATAGGCTCCTAAATGATAATTATTTTCATGTGACACCTTAAAGTATGCCTTTAAAAGGAAAGAGCACCCTGAATTGTGGTCGTTTTAACATTGAATACAAGTGAAAGCATGCTTGCTCGATCGGCAAGAAAATTACACCCACACCAGCTGTGGTTGAAAAGCCTTGAAATAACGTTTCCTTTCATTTACGAAAGGAGGTAATAGTCATTGCACTGAAACAACCTGAGTTTCTAAAACGAAACTGTTAAAAATAACATAACTGAGCAGGAGAATAAAGCACACCGTAGCATAAAATATGCATGAATGAGCCATTCCGTAATATTGTCACAGTGCTCAGGCTAAGAGATTGTAAAGGAGAGAGAGAGAGAGTGCCAGCAATGTGCTTTAAAGTAATAGATGTCAGATTTAGTGCTCTTGAATGAAGGTGCCCTGGAGCATACTTCTCCAATGTTAACTGTGTAATCCTGAATGGCCTGCATCTCTCCTCTTTCTGGCGAAAATATGGATATTGTAGTCTTCTACGATTCTCCTACAACATGAGCATGCACTTACACCTATGGGATCTTTGCTAGTGCTATCCGGTCCTTATATTCTACCTCTCATTCCTGCCCACAGTAGAGACACGAGACATCCTACGTTGGGAGCCCGGGGAGCCCGCCAGGTGTCTCTTGCCCTTCAGCAGGTGCTTGTACTTGGAGTTGTGGCGGAGCCAGCACAGCAGCGCCTCGCAGGCATCCTGCCTCATGCCCGTGTTGGTCAGGCTCACCGCCAGGGCCATGAGGGCCTGGAGGTTGTTAGGGTGGAGCTCCAGACACCTGGAGATACAGAGAGAGGGGGCGAAGAGCGGGTGAATGGGGGTAGTGAGCACTTCAAAGCGGTTGACGGACACTAATTTGGACAGGCCACAGCTAAGGAACATCAGGAGGCTGGGGTCAGGTGGCAAGGACCAGTCCCCTCTTGGGGTGACATGCAAGTATCCCAGGCTAACATATTGCCTTAAAAAGCATTTGGTTCATAGGAGTTACATTGGGGCTTGCAATTGTCATTGTTACTCTCAACTTAGAAAAAGTTTTGTCTTGCTCGCAGTTTTGCTGTTGCATCAGAACTAGAATTATGAATTATTATGAGATATCAAAAGAGCTATGCTGGAGGAACAACAAGGATTAGCGAGCACTCGGGGAAGAGCCAAACCCAGATTTGGCTTTCATCAAATGTTCCACTGAGATTTGTGACAGTCGGTGCTACAACTTCCTTGTTCTCTCAGGAAAACCAAATAATTTATGGCAGACTTGCTACTGTGCCATGGGTCTCTGACTGTTATACAAAGTTAGTTTACAATTGGTATACAGGGCAGAAGCTCCGTTCATCTTTTAAGAATAACATGTTATCTGCGACAACTTTCCTTTTTTCCCCTCAGAGTTCTCTAATCCAGGCTTCTCGGGAATACACATCAACAATGGGGCTACACTAAAAGTCAGCAAAAACACAATGTAAAAGCAGTGTGGTATTAATAACAGAACAGTGCTGGATTTCAGGAGATGAGTCATTCTGAGGAGATTATATAAAAGCGTTAGTTTTAAACCATTGGTTTTAACACCAATGATTAATTAACCCAAATGCACTTGATTTAATTTAGTTCCTTAATACAAGATGGTTGCATTCATCTGCAGTGAATGAAATCCAAGCACCGGCCTAGGATCTTATGAAATGCACATTTAATTGGATCAGCAATTTGTGAATGTGCATTGAGCATAAAAGTACTGTCTGTGTTGCTGTTCTGTGTCTCTTTTGATTTCTTTGTCAGTGTTTACATTCTCACAGATGGATCAAGCTGTTGTTTGATCCGTTGCTTATCCTATCTACAGACCGAGCGTGCCTTCTGACAAGGTAATATAAAATGGGCCATCTTTACACTTGTGGAGCCCGACACCTTTGGCTCTCTGATAGAATCCACTAGAACATATTTGAGAAAAACCCCACTAAAATGTATTTTTTTCATGCCTGTAGACCGAGCCAGTTGATAAAATGTAGTAGTAGCTTAGCCCAGGAACAGGCCTTTGAATACCTTCGATACAATATCTAACGTTAACATAAAAAATGGTTTTCATCTAAGATATGTGGCATCCCGGGAGGTTTACCCCGGGGGTGGGGGTGGTAATAGAGGGGAGTTTCGTGCTGCAACGTTGGCTCCCTCTGCTGGGAGTACACAAGCTAGACCCCCGACACAGATGGCTCCAAATGGAGGTAATTAGGGGAAAGTGCTAACCAGCCACGGAGGCCACATAAAAGGAGCACTGTGGCACACCGCGGCAGAGAACCGGGAGAGACTGCCACAGAGCCAAAGCTGAGAAGAAGGACCAAGCAAAACCCACGTGATTTTCTTTGTTTTGTTTATTTTATGGCCTAGTAAAGTCGTGTTTGCTGACTAAAACCTCCCGGTCTCTGTGTTGATCTCTGCACGCTCAACCCAACACCCCACGGTTTACCACAGATGGCTATACATTTCTAAAACAGTTGAGGAATATTCGAAACTACAGAGCATGCAGTGTATTGCCGTGTTTGTGGTGAAGCCTATGGGTCCACGTTGCGCAGTAACACCTCCTTACCTTTGGAGGGAGACAATAGCAGCCTGCTCGTTCTCATTCTCGGCCTGGGTGGTCCCCAACACTTGCCAAGCCTGGGGAGACAATAGGGAGCATTGAACAACAGGGTCATCACCTGGGCTTAACACCCTCTCTAAGGAGAGACGGTGTGGTTCAGATGCAGAGGTCAGCACACTCTGAGGATGACTCATAGGATGACTCACAGGATGACTCACTCGCAGTCAATGCTCTAAGTACCTCTCACACAGGCGCTTCTGCCGTTGGTAAAGAACAGAACAGTCAGGAAGCATCTTGTATCTCAAACAGTCTCTGCAATACAAACTTTTGTCTGAAGTTTGTCTAAGGTGAAGTTAGGACACATCAAAATACAATTGCCGAAATGAATATCGCAAGGTGAATAGCTTTGAGGTTTGTCTTCTGACAGAAACAGTAGTGTTCTGCCAGCCAAGTTCATTTAGGATTGCTGAGCCTCCTCCTCACTCTGGTATTGGGGGTTTCCTATTAAGATGATGCATCATGGTATTGTATTGTTCTAAAGAGCCAATAAGAATGAATTAATGAGATCAAGTTGCGGGGCATATTTCACATACTACTTTTGCAAAGGCTCACTCGAGACACTTGGCAACCAACCAAATTCATTAGGTGTACCTGATAAGTTCTGAAACCCAACTTTGAATCTCCATACCATCCAAGGATTGCATTTGGACAGCTAGCTGAATCTGCAATCCAAACAGACTTGTTTACATGCATCTTTCAGACCTCTTTGAAGAAACATATAATCTATGCAGGTTAATCTGCATTCTGGTTTATTTTGTGAATTGACATTGATACTGAATTTGTGAGTATCAATGTAAGGGTGACATTAGCTACAAACTATCCAGAGGTCTCTGCAGCAGATCGATAAGCAACCAAGCACGCTAGGAGGACTTTTGTGATCATATTAGTTCCATACACTGTGGAATAATTTTAGGCCATTCCCGAGTTCCGTTTTCTATTAATGTGGGCTCTCTGAGGCGGTAAAGAGATTACTGCTGTTACTGCTGCTGTTAATAGAGAGGAAATGAGCAGGAGAGAAAAAGCTGAGAAAATAGCTATTACTCAACCCATTGGGAAAATTGACAATTCTCATTGGGAGATGAAGACAGCATAGTTTTGCTACAGTAAACCACTCTATTTAACAGAATTCCCAGTCCTCCACTAGCAATCAGCGACGGCCACTTAGCACTCTCTGAGTGTTGACCGTACACATGATTTGTGAAGTTCTGAGTATGGTGTTATCTGAACAGGCTGATTGGCAGTTGGTGCCAGTATATTATGGTCCTGTGTGAAAGTCATGCTGGAAATGTGTGTGATTACTGTGCCTGTGTCTCATCACCCCCTTGTGCCTGTTCACCTCTGAGTCCTGCGGATCCTGTAAAATGGCCCCCTCCAGTAACAGGACAGCGTTGGGCAGATCTCCCTCTTTGGACTTTCGAAACCCCTCCTCAAATGCGTTGGGCCAGTCCTTGTAGGGGTTGTCCGTGTGAAAGTAGTAGCCCTGTCACCAATGGGGGGAAAAATAACAGTAACGGGAACATCAGCAATGTCAGCGCTCTGACGCTGTATTTAAAAAAAAATGGCAAACCTGAGCAACTTTCCTCTAGAATACAATATTTAAGCAAAACTCCCAGGGCACTATTTTATCAAACCTAATGGTAAATCTAAGCACTTGCAGTAGTATGCACACTTGCCCGAGTCTTTAGGGTGTCTATAGCGAGGTTAACAACAGATTTTTTCAATGCAAATATTCTAAAATCATCAAAAAACAATATGCCATTTCAGAGTTTGCTTTAGGGAAGATTTTCCTTTACTGGACATTTGAGAAATTTTATGGACATCCATATACATTCAGATTCAACCTGGCGCAGCCAATGCCAATGTTGGCCAAATGAGTGACATTTACATGTCCTTAAATACAGCCAAAAACAAATTACAAAACCACTTTGTGTTTCGATGTGTAGCATATGCAAAACTTTATAGCCTATTATTTGTATTGTTTTTTTAGGCTACTTTCCGAAAACAATAATTGTCCACCGCATGGTTCAGGTGTCAGAGATTTGGGCACTAAATGTATCAGGGCATTGCATACATGGGCCTATAGGCTTAGGTGTCCACTGTATGATATGAATATTTTAATAAATATATACAGTACCAGTCAAAAGGTTGGACACACCTACTCATTCAAGGGTTTCTCTTTATTTGGACTATTTTCTACATTGTAGAATAATAGCGAAGACATCAAAAATATAAAATAACACATGGAATCATGTAGTAACCAAAAAAGTGTTAAACAAATCTAAATATATTTTATATAATTCAAAGTAGACACCCTTTGACATGATGACAGCTTTGCACAGTCTTCGCATTCTTTCACCTGGAATGCATTTCCAACAGTCTTGCATCCCCACATATGTTGAGCACTCGTTGGCTTCCTTTCCTTCACTCTGCGGTCCAACTCATCCCAAACCATCTCAACTGGGTTGAGGTCAGGTGATTGTGGAGGCCCGGTCATCTGATGCAGCACTCCATCACACTCCTTCTTGGTCAAATAGCACTTACACAGCCTGGAGGTGTGTTGGATCATTGTCCTGTTGAAAAAAACAAATGATAGTCCCACTAAGCGCAAACCAGATGGGATGGCGTATCTCTCTGGAGAGATCTGAAAATAGCTGTGAAGTGACACTCTGACAGAGCTTGAGAGGATCTGTAGAGAAGAATGGGAATGTTCTATCGGGTTCAAGTCCAAGCTCTGGCCTGGCCACTCAGACAGAGACTTGTCCCGAAGCCACTCCTGTGTTGTCTTGGCTCTGTGCATAGGTTAATTGTCCTGCTGTCAGGCGAGCCTTCGCCCCGGTCTGAGGTCCCGAGCACTCTGGAGCAGGTTTTCATCAAGGATCTCTCTGTACTTTACTCTGTTCATCTTTCCCTCAAACCTGACTAGTCTTCCAATCCCTGCCTCAGAAAAACATCCCCACAGCATGATGCTGCCACAACCATGCTTCACCATAGGGATGTCGTTGAGAGATCTGAAAATAGCTGTGAAATAACGCTCCCCATCTAACTTGACAGAGTTTGAGAGGATCTGCAGAGAAGGATGGGAGAAACTCCCCAAATACAGGTGCCCAAGAAGACATCAGGGGAGGTTAGTGCATTTTTCCCCTCGTTTACATTTGCTCTTCTGTTCGTATTTTCCCTATAAACAATGCCTTTACTTTCTTTTGATATTACCCTAATAAAGTTTAGAAACGTTTGTGAAAGTTTCGTACGGTGTGGCTATTATTACGCTTTAGCTACTGCAGACCTATGATAGTGCACACTGGCGCTCCAACTGACATCGAAAGTTGAACTTGAGGGGACAAAGATTGTTTCAGGTCCACCAGAGTTACTCCTATAATGTAAGAATATCATGCTTATCTTTACACAAAATATTTCGATCGAAAATGTATGAATTACCGCCTTCTGTACCGTTGCATCTGTATAGCAGACGCAGTAGTCATATGTCAAAAAAGGAAAGCATGTCGGTGTCGCATATCTCTATCTCTCTGGGGTTAGGCCGAATCTTCTCTTCCTTTTATATAGGCTATATATTTATTAATATATTAATATCATGCAGTGGACACCTAAGCCTATATGCCCATGTATGCAATGCCCTGATACATTCAGTGCTCAAATCTCTGACAGCTGAACCATGAGGTGGACAATCATTGTTTTAGGAAATTAGCCTAAAAACCAATAAGAATAATAGGCTACAAGGTGTTTCATATGCTACACATTGAAACACAGGAAAGTGTTGGATGGAAACCTCGCTAACAGACACCCTAAATACTCGGGCAAGTGCGCTAGTCCAGTGTCACTTTGATTACGCCTACGACATCATGGTTCACCAGCAGCCCCAAACATCTAAAGAATAAGCTACCAGCCAAACCAGCTTGTAAGAATTGTACTTAAACTCCCCCCTCATACTCATCTGGAGGTTGAGCATTTTTTCATCTCTATATCTGTAATGTGTCTATCTATGCAATTGTATATGTAAAAAATAAGTCCCTGACGTTATTGTGCAAAATATTTGTATATATATGTATTTGTTTAACTGACAAATAAAATCAATCATTCCAAACTGTGCAGTGGCCAATTTATGAATGTAAAGAAAGAAATCTGTTAAAAAACACAAATGTTTAATGACATTCAGAGATTGCCAAGCCTTCGAATACTGGGTAAGCCTACAAGGTAGGATAGGGAAGTATTTTCTGTTTGTCGAGATTGACATAGTCTATTAATTGTGGTGTTGAAAATGCAAACCATGATATTGAAGTGTCCAAAGTTGGTATCCTTTGTATATTGGTTGTGGTGCATCGGCACAGAAACCTGTTGGTGGAAAATTTGTTAGATATATTTTATATAATTTATAAATGTTGAAAATCTGATTCCCCCATAGCTGATCATTGTCTGCGGCCGGCTCTGTTCGTAGTGTAATGAAACAGGCAGGGAGAGTTAGCTCGTCTGTGGTGGTCAGCGAACCTTAGCCCTGCGTGGCATCGAATGTGCCACAAAAGCATGCTGAAGTGGCAAAGATAACAACAGAGAGTAGTAGCAGTGTAAAAGGGGCAAGGGGGGGAAATGCAAATAGTCTGGGTAGCCATTTGATTAGATGTTCAGGAGTCTTATGGCTTGGGGGTAGAAGCTGTTTAGAAGCCTCTTGGACCTAGACTTGGCACTCCGATACCACTTGCCGTGCGGTAGCAGAGAGAACAGTATATGACTACGGTGGCTAGAGTTTTTGACAACTTTTAGGGCCTTCCTCTGACACCGCCTGGTATAGAGGTCCTGGATAGCAGGAAGCTTGGCCCCAGGGATGTACTGGGTCATACGCACTACCCTTTGTAGTGCCTTGCATTCGGAGGCAGAGCAGTTGCCATACCAGGCAGTGATGCAACCGGTCATGATGCTCTCGATGGTGCAGCTGTAGAACCTTTTGAGGAACTGAGGACCCATGCAAAATCTTTTCAGTCTCCTGTGAGGGAATAGGGTTTGTCGTTCCCTCTTCACGACTGTCTAGGTGTGCTTGGACCCTGTTCATTTGTTGGTGATGTGGACACCAAGGAGAGGATGTTGTCCTAGCACCACACTGACAGGTCTCTGACCTCCCTATAGGCTGTCTCATCATTGTAGATAATCAGGCCTACCACTGTTGAGTCATCGGCAAACTTAATGATGGTGTTGGAGTTGTGCCTGGCCTTGCAGTCATGAGTGAACAGGGAGTACTGGAGGGGACTGAGCACGCACCCCTGAGGGGCTCCAGTGTTGAGGATCAGCGTGGCAGATGTGTTGTTACCTACCCTTACCACCTGGGGGCGGCCCATCAGGAAGTCCAGGATCCAGTTGCAGAGGGAAGTGTTTCGTGCTAGGGTCCTAGCTTATTGATGAGCTTTGATGGCTCTATGGAGTTGAACCCTGAGCTGTAGTCAATGAATAGCAATCTCACATAGGTGTTCCTTTTGTCCAGGTGGGAAAGGGCAGTGTGGAGTGCAATAAAGATTGCATCATCTGTGGATCTGTTAGGGAGGTATGCAAACTGGAGTGGGTCTAGGTTTTCTGGGATAATGGTGTTGATGTGAGGAATGATCAGCCTTTCAAAGCAGTTCATGGCTACAGACGTGAGTGCTACGGGTTGGAAGTCATTTAGGCAAGTTACTTTAGTGTTCTTGGGCACAGGGACTATGGTGGTCTGCTTAACATATGTTGGTATTACAGACTTGGACAGGGAGATGATGAAAATGTCAGTGAAGACACTTGCCAATAGGTCAGCGCATGCTCGCAGTTCCAGTCCTGGTAATCTGTCTGGTCCTGCGGCCTTGTGAACGTTGACCTGTTTAAAGGTCTTACTCACATCGGCTGCGGAGAGCGTGATCACACAGTCTTCCGGAACAGCTGGTGCTCTCATGCATGTTTCAGTGTTATTTGCCTCGAAGCGAGCATAGTAGTTTGCTTGTGTCACTGGGTAGCTCTCGGCTGTGCTTCCCTTTTTAGTCTGTAATAGTTTGCAAGCCCTGCCACATCCGACGGGAATCAGAGCCGGTGTTGTAAGATTTGATCTTAGTCCTGTATTGACCCTTTGCCTGTTTGATGGTTCTTAGCGGGATTTCTTATAAGCTTCCGGGTTAGAGTCCCGCTCCATGAAAGTGGCAGCTCTACCCTTTAGCTCAGTGCGGATGTTGCCTGTAATCCATGGCTTCTGTTTGGGGTATGTACGTACGGTCACTGTGGGCACGACGTCATCAATGCACTTATTGATGAAGCCAATGACTGATGTGTACTCCTCAATGCCATCGGAGGAATTCCGGAACATATTCCAGTCTGTGCCAGCAAAACAGTCCTGTAGCTTAGCATCTGCTTCATCTGACCACTTTTTTATTAATCGAGTCATTGGTGCTTCCTGCTTTAATTTTTGCTTGTAAGCAGGAATCAGGAGGATAGAATTATGGTCAGATTTTCCAAATGGAGGGAGAGCTTTGTATGCGTCTCTGTGTGTGGAGTAAAGGTGGCCCGTAGTTTTTCCCCTCTGGTTGCACATTTAAGATGCTGATAGAAATTTGGTCAGGCGGATTTAAGTTTCCCTGCATTAAATTCACCGGCTACTAGGAGCACCGCCTCTGGGTGAGCGTTTTCCTGTTTGCTTATGGTGGAATACAGCTCATTCAGTGTGGCCTTAGTGCCAGCATCAGTCTGTGGTGGTATGTAGACAGCTGAGAAAAATACAGATGAAAACACTCTAGGTAGACAGTGTGGTCTACAGCTTATCATGAGATACTCTACCTCAGGTGAGCAAAACCGAGACTTCCTTAGATATCGTACATCCGCTGTTCTGATATCATACACCAGCTGTTTTGATATACATAGTCCGCCGCCCCTTGTCTTACCAGATGCCCCTGTTTTGTCCTGCCGATACAGCATTTAACCAGCCAGCTGTATGTTGATAATGTCGTCGTTCAGCCACGACTCCATGAAGCATAAGATACTACAGTTTTGAACGTCCCATTGGTAGTTCAATCTTCCACGTAGGTCATAGATTTTATTTTACAAAGATTGCATGTTTGCTAGCAGAATGGAAGGAAGTGGGGTTTATTCGATCGTCTACAAATTCTTAGAAGGCAGCCCGCCCTCTGGCCCCTTTTTCTCCGCCTTCTCTTCACGCAAATTACGGGGATCTGGGAAAGCAGTATATCACTCACATCGGGCTTGTCGGACTCGTCAAAGGAAAAAAAGGATTTTGCCAGTCCGTGGTGAGTAATCATAGTCCAGAAGTTATTTTCAGTCATAAGAGATGGTAGCAGCAACATTATGAACAAAATAAGTAAAAAAAAAAAAAAGTTACAAACAACGCAAAGAAACAATAAAAAAAACCCACAATTGGTTAGGAATACGCCTTGTTCTCCCGCTCCATCTTGACCCTGTGTTTATAGACCCTGTGTTTATAAACTTTATTTTGAGTTAATTCTATGAGGGTCGAGGGTGTTCAATTTATTTTACAATACAAGTGGAGGGTCATGCATTCTTTTTATGACACCTTGAGTTGGACTAGCCCCCCCAGTAAATTTCGACCTGTCTCTAACATTATGGAAGCACTGGGTTAAATCAGTAAATCTGTATATCATCAAGTTCATAGGCTATATTTCCCTTCATTAAGTAGAACATGTCCACATGCAAAGGAAACACAAAAATTGGCATCTAAACAGGGTGTTTAGACAGCGTACTATGATAACAGAGGTCAAAGATAAAAATAGTAACCTTCTCGTGAGGCGACACACTGGAGGGGGTCTGGGCCTGCTCGTTCTCCGTTAACCAGTTCCGTCGCGCTAGCTCCTCCCACTCTGCCTGCATCTTGTCCCAGAACTCTGTGTCTGACTGTGGAGGGATGGTGTTTTGAGGGTGGGAGAAAGGGAAAGGTGGGCGTATTAGTAAACAGAGGACTGGTAGCTTTGATACTTTGAGAACGCTGCTTTTCCCTGCCACAGAAATGTCACCTCCATCTCACTCTTTCATTGGCGGGTTGTGTAACGTATGGACTTCAGGTGACTAATCACCATTACATGTAAATGCAGTGTTCAAATGTCAAAAATTTGCTAGACCTTTGACCTTTCAGTTGATGGATTGATGTTGAGGAATTTCCACTGTATGTGCAAAGCTCTAGACACAACAAACAGCCACCTCGATTGGTGTTATAACTACATATCCTTTGATGCCAAACTAGCAGGTGTAGAGGCCACACCTTTTCCTTAGGTCACACCTTCTTGCATTTGTAGTGGTGGAATGCTGACCAATTGTTTGTCATGGTTTTGATTGGGAGGATGGAACTCAATTGCTTGATCATTCCTAGATAAAGGGAAATATGTTTGAAAGAGGGAAGCTTTCTGGTCTGGGTAATTCTCCAGGTGCGGATTGTTACTGTTGTGATTCTTGCTAGCATGTTTTATGGTCCAACCTTTCAAGGGATTGCCGATTTTTCGGTTCTTTTTCGGTTCTCTAAATTATTTTATGGATCGTAAAGTGCCGTCAAATGAAAATCAAGTGGATGCAGAGAACTTCATCCTGGTGAGATCTGTACTTTAGTGTCTCTCCTATAGTTGGAATTTGGCAAATAGTGCATTATGTGTCTCATGATCTACTGTCTTTCTAGTTATTTTTTGGTATCATGGCAAAATGAGAGTTAAAATACTTGGTCAGAAAACACCAATTACATCAAATGCTTGTTACAAATTGCGGCATGTATCGAATCTCTTCATTTGGACAGAAACCGGTCATGAGAAGTGTTGTGCTGCTGTTGCTTTTTTTGTCTGACTTTGTCCAAGCATGCAGGCCATGTCTATTAGCCCTCACCTTACAGCTAAGGTACAGCTGAGGCCAAAGACCTCCAAGCATGTCACTCGATAACTCCATGGGCCAGTGAGCAAAGAGAAAAGTGAGCAAGTCATCTGCTTTCAAAGAGCAAACGTTTCCGACACCTCCAGAAACCCGAAAATAGAGTGCATTTTGACATGTCTATGACTTGCCAATCAAATTCCTGCCTAGACAAATTTGACACTTTAGGCTACAGATGTCAGATCTTAACTTAATCACTCTTTTGTCAAGGAGAATTTTCCTGCGGCATCAGGAAATTCAAATGAGCCTTGCTATTCCTTGAAAATGTGCAGTTCTCTTTATCTCCATGCAGGGGCAGTTGAGTCATTGGGATCAGGCCTGCTATCAAAATAATATATTATCTCTCACTTGCTCAAACACTAGGCCTAGGTCCTATTACTGCAACATTTAAAAGTACAAAAATGTATCATCTGAAAGGGAGCCATACATAACAATCATTGTTTTATATAGCTTAATAACAAGATTAGATATTAGTCTCCACTAGGCTACGATATACAAGTGCAAAGTGTATCCTAAGTTTATGCATGAACTGTCAACATTTAGTTTAATTGTGGCCTGGGGTGGTCTAGCAGTTTGGACGCTCCCTTCAGGGGACACACATAGGCCTACTGTGTAGGTATAGGTTTGATTCTGGCCCAAGCCCTTCTGGAACAAATAACTCAATCCCCCAAATGACTTCTTTTAGTTACACATTTCAAATATGAACAGTCCAAGGATATTTTACCCCCGATCTTGAAAATAAATGACCATACAATAAACTTTTTGGATAGCATAAATAGTAAACAAATAAAATAACAGTAGGCTACACCAACATTAGTTTCCATTCATACAAAGTGTCGGGTAAAGTGCCACAGTAGATTTACCGTGGTAAACAAGGAAGTACTTTCTGTTCAAAAAGGACTAAGTTGTTCCGATGACGATACCAACCAGAGGGCGAACATATCTTGAAAGACTTTGGTTGCAAGCAGGGAGTAAGAGGTGAAGCAAGATGGCTCATTCTCGCCAGAATTTGTCCAGAATAAGCTCAATGCATTTATATGGGCTTAATATGCAGACCTACACTTGTGGAGACATGAGCATTTCGTCATTATCTTCAGATCTCTGACTAAGGTAACACCGACATCATCTTTTAGGGAGCGGTAATGATGTGACCATTAATGGTTGCAATTGAGATCAGCTGTGGGTGAATTTAGCGCATATTGATTGTTTAACGAGATATCAGCTGGCGATACTCGATGTTCACAATAGGGCCCTTGTTATTTGATTATATTCCAATAGTCTACATTTTGTAGGCTACCCGTTAACCATTGTCACATCATGAAAGGTGTGAACCGATAATAGGATGTTTGTAGGCCTACTGTAAAATGATAAACTTTCCTCCAGTGTACATTCACCCTGTCACGAATCCCGCTTCCTGAGTCTGTGTTTGCCTGTGTTTCTGTCCTGGAGTGTGTTTCCGGTGTCCTGGAACGCACCCTGTTTGGTTGCCGGGCGAATTAGCTTGTTGGGAGATCGATGTTCACCCGCACCTGTATCCCATCAGTAATCTGCACACCTGTCCTGATCATCACCTCTCCCCTTCAAAAGCTCTGACCTGACATCCATTCCCTGCCGGATCGTTAGCCATGAACAGTATGTTGTGCCATAGTATCAGCCTCAAGTTGGATAGAATTTGTTTTGTTGTTTTTTACGTATTGCTTGCCTTAAACTTACCTCCGTTTGTTCTGTCTTCAGTTACTCACCCGGATCATTTACCCCATTCCCGCCTGGTTGTCGGAGGATTCCGCTACCCCATTGGATCCACCTATTTACTCCCATCAACTTACCACCGCTGCCCGCTACGCCACCTGGATATATCTACCCATTCACATTCACTTGTAAATAAATACTCACCTTCTTCCTACTCTCCTTGTCCTGGTCTGCTTCTGGGTTCGATTTTGAAAGAACGTGACACACCCACGTTTTATAGTTAGGCTATGTATAATTTGCAGAGGTGTGTAGAGTACTGAAAATCTATACTGTTACTTAGATTGTAACCTGAGGACCACACAGACACTGAAGCTACCACATATATTCAGCCTAATGCTTGCCTTGAACATATAATAAAACAATTGGTGTAAAGAAACAGATTTTCACCTAGTGAAAAATACATCTACCCCCTACAAAAAATGTAAATGTGTTATTATTCACATCAGAATTCACACGAGACGCTCTGTAGCCTACATAGGCTACTTGAACTGATACATTATACTTAAACAAAAATATAAATGCAACATGTAAAATAAAAGATCCCAGGAATCTCCATACGCCCAAAAAACGTATCTCTCATTTCTCTCAGATTTTGGGCACAAATTTGTTTACATCCCTGTTAGTGAGCATTTCTCTTTTGCCAAGATAATTCATCCACCTGACGGGTGTTGCATATCAAGAAACTGATTAAACAGCATCATTACACAGGTGAACCTTGTGCTGGGGACAATAAAAGGCCATTCTAAAATGTGCAGATTTGTCACCCAACAAATGCCACAGATGTCTCAGGTTTTGAGGGAGTGTGCAATTAGTATGCTGACTGCAGGAATGTTCACCAAAGCTGTTGCCAGATAATTTAATGTTCATTTCCCTACCATAAGCCACCTCCAATGTCATTTTTGGGAATTTGGTAGTACGTCCAACCGGCCTCACAACCGCAGACGACGTGTAACCACGGCAGTCCAGGACCTCCTCATCTCCAATTCATAGCGATTCCAGGATGTAGTACCGCCCCAGTCAAGGTGGATCCGTTTGAGGTTACTCAGTGGACCAGCCACTCATTCATAGAACATTGGCTTGTGAAGAACTATTTATTTATATTTTTGTGTTGACAACAGCTAAGTCATGGTGTGGTCCTTAGTACCTGGATGTGCAAGATACAAGCAAGCACAGGCTGCTAGGGTAACATTTAATCGTTTAGCTTACTAAGAAGTCGAGCAGAGGTAACTAGCTGACAAACTATATTTGTTTATCTAAACCAAAATCTAGCTACCTAGCTTTCATAATATGCTGGCTAGACATTCCAAAGCAAATTAATGTAATTAGCCAGCTGTTATCTGGCTATGTAATTTGTAACTTTGCAAGCTAACTTTAGCTACCTTAGGTTACATTAGCTACAGCCTACTGGACTATATCTAACCGTTAGCTAACTAACTACCCAGAGGCTAACGTGACAAGCCTATATCAACATCTGTAGCGACATCAACATCAAGCGCAGCACCAGGAACTAGTGGAAGTCATCTTGCTAAATCTTTTCACCATGAATAAATATAAATACACTGGAGCTGGGCATAAACATGGTCCGTGTTTTGTTGTCATAGTTGGTGAGTTTATAAGTAGGCTACAACTTCGTGTTATGGAGGCCTCGTTGATTGTTTAAGCAAAGCGTGTTCTATGTTGGAGAAAATCTGTTATTTAGTAGGGAGGAAAGGGTGTGGGTGACTGACTGACTGGTGTCAGTATTGTGTGTGTGAAGGTTAGTCGGCATGTTCTATTGACACGAGGGGGATGGGTGGATATAGTACCTTGTGAGTGTGTATTGATGGTGACAAAATAGTCAAAATGTTGGCTAACCACTGACAAGTGTATGCTCTACAGACTAATCTTGCTACTGCTGATGAACACGACACCAGCTTTAGTAATACAGATCCTGTAGACCAGGGGTGTCAAACTCATTCCATGGAGGGCCTAGTGTCTGCTGCCCCCCCCCCCTTTCAATTAAGACCTAGACAAGCAGGTGAGGGGAGTTCCTGACTAGTGACCTTATTTCATCATTCAAGTACATGGGAGGAGCGAAAACCCGCAGACACTCGGCCCTCCGTGGAATGAGTTTGACACCTGTGCTGTAGACCCATTGGATGAAAGCTTTCAGCCGGGAACAAGCTCAACATAATCTGACTTGGAAGAGGAAAAGACTGCACAGGGCTGGCAAGAGCAAAAGTGTATAGTCTGAATCCAAGGTCATGAGCGCATTAAATTCTGACAGACCAGCTGACATTGCCCAACACGAGGTTCACTAGCTGAAGAACATTCCAGACCCGGTCTGGAACAAAGCCAACACACCATTAATTTTCAGTAAGACTGATGTTATAGAATGCCTAATGTGCTCACAACTTCATTGTGGTATAGATATTGCTAGCTCTGTACATTTATGTATATAATGGAGTTTGATATAGTTTTATTTTCTGCAAGTGTACTGACGAATGTCTAAATCAGCGGTGGGCAAATTTTTGGGCTCAAGGGCCACATCAGGATTTTGAAATTCATAGGAGGGACGCATTTTTGGGGGACCAATTGTTTGTTAAAATCAATTTGCAGGGGCCTCCCGAGTGGCACAGCGGTCTAAGACACTGCATTGCAGCGCTTGAGGCATCACTAAAGACCAGGGTTCAGTACCAGCTGGCTGTGACTGGGAGACCCATGAAGCTGCGCACAATTGGCCCAGCGTCGTCCGGGTTAGGAGAGGGTTTGGCAGGCAGAGATTTGTGGCTTGGCTGTGTTGTGTTTTGGAGGATGCCACTGTTCTCGACCTTCGCCTCTCAGCGATGGGACAAGACTAACTACCAATTGGCTACCACTAAATATTATTAATATGTCTTGCGGGCCGGATTGAAGTTTCCGGCCTTCGCCCCCCCTTGGTCTAAATGATTCCAACTGCATCCGAAACCAATAGTGTTGACGTTAACTTCAGGATCAATTCATTGTGATATTCATGAAATATATTTAGCATTAACTAGCTACAATCTTACTGCTAAAACAAATAATGGCGGGAGTTTTAATAGAAACCGATAAGTCGGTCAATATACAATAAGTAGACATGGCTTGTATTCAAGTCAAAGTTTATTTGCTCTGGAGACAGGTTAATTTTCAAAGCAGTATGCAGGAACAGTTATGGCAATGTATACAGTAGAAGAAAAGTATACTAATTACTATAATAAATACTACAATTCTACAAAGGGACTACTTGCATATGATATGGTGTGTTTGGGGGGATGCAGTAAAGTGTTCAAAGTCACTTTTGTACAAGGGGAGATTGTTGTTATGGACCTTTCAGAGCTCCTCTTGAGTTACTTGAATGGCCCCAACAACACATGCAGGCAAGGGCATTTGGTGTCCTGTGCCTAGCTTTTCCACCACGTAGAACAAACTCCAAAAAGCATCTGTAGGCCACCAAGCGGTATTGTCTGTAAGAAAATGACAACACTATTAAGGACTTTCATGGGCAATCATTGTGTACTGTCTGTATTCCTACTGTAGCAGCACGATACAAATAATGGCACTGGACGGGGATGACTGCCGTTGTACGGGCTCCTAACCAACTGTGCTATTTTGCTTTTTTTTTCGCATTGTTTGTAACTTATGTACATAAAGTTGCTGCTACCGTCTCTTATGACCGAAAAGAGCTTCTGGACATCAGAACCTTGATTACTTGCCTCAAACTGGACAAATATTTTTTCTTCAACGAGTCCAAACGCGAAGGATATACTGCCATCCGGAGAACATGTCCACATCCCGTCATTCGCGTTAAGAAAATACGGAGATACTGAGGGAGAAGGTCTGGATACAAGGCTCCCCCTCACCCTCCATTTGGAAAATCTGACCATAATTCTATCCTCCTGATTCCTGTATACAAGAGAACTAAAGCAGGAACTACCAGTGAATTGCTCAATAAGAAAGTGGACTGATGACGCAGATGCTAAGCTACAGGACTGTTTTGCTAGCACAGATTGGAATATGTTCCGTGATTCTTCCAATGCTATTGAGGAGTATACCACCTCAGTCACCGGCTTCATCACTAGTCCATTGAGGGCGTCGTCCCCTCAGTGACCGTACGTACATATCCCAACCAGAAGCCATGGATTACAGGCAATATCCACACCGAGCTAAAGACTAGCGCTGCCGCTTTTCAAGGATTGGAACACTAATCCGGACACTTATAAGAAATCCCGCTATGCCCTCAGACAAACCATCAAACAGGCAAAGCGTCAACGCAGGACTAACATTGAATCCTACCGCACCGGCTCTGATGTTTGTCAGATGTGGTAGGGCTTGCAAACTAATACGGACTACAAAGGGAAACCCAATGTTTGCACATTTATAATAAAAAAATACAACTTAAATATCACATTGACGTAATTATTCAGACCCTTTACTCTGTACTTTGTTGAAGCACCTTTGGCAGCGATTAAAGCCTTGAGTCTTCTTGGGTATGATGCTTCAAGCTTGGCACACCTGTTTTTGGGGAGTTTCTCCCATCCTCTCTGCAGATTCTCTCAAGCTCTGTCAGGTTGGATGGAGAGTGTGGCTGCACAGTTCTTTTCATGTCTCTCCAGAGATGTTCGGGTTCGAGGCTCTGGCTGGGCCACTCAAGGACATTCAGAGACTTGTTCCGAAGCCAATCCTTCGTTGTCTTAGCTGTGTGCTTAAGGTCGTTGTCCTGTTGGAAGGTGAACCTTTGCCCCAGTGTGACGTCCTGAGAGCTCTGGAGCAGATTTTCATCAAGGATCTCTCTGTACTTTGCTTCGTTCATCTTTCCCTCCAACCTGACTAGTCTCCCAGCCCCTGTTGCTGAAAAACATCCCAACAGCACGATGCTCCCACTACTATGCTTCACCGTAGGGATGGTGCCAGGTTTCCTCCAGACGTGACACTTGGCATTCAGGCCAAAGAGTTCAGTCTTGGTTTCATCTGACCAGATAATCTTGCTTCTCATGGTCTGAGAGTCTTATATAGACAGGTGTGTGCCTTTCCAAATCATGTCCAATCAATTGAATTTACCACAGGTGGCCTCCAATCAAGTTGTAGTAACATTGCATGGATGATCAATGGAAACATGATGCACCTGAGCTCAATTTAGAGTCTCATAACAAAGGGTCTGAATACTTTTGTAAATGTGGTATTTGTTTTATTTTAATACATTTGCAAACATTTCTAAAAACCTGTTTACGCTTACGAAAAATCAGTGGCAATACCGGAAAATGGTTGTCTAGAAATGATCAACAACCAATTTGACAGAGCTACATGGGCAAATGTTGGACAAGCTCTTAGACTTACCCAGAAAAAAACAGCTGTAATCGCTGCTAAAAAGTGGTGCTACAAAGTATTGACTCAGGGGTGTGAATACTTACAGTGCCTTGCAAAAGTATTCGGCCCCCTTGAACTTTGCGACCTTTTGCCACATTTCAGGCTTCAAACATAAAGATATAAAACTGTATTTTTTTGTGAAGAATCAACAACAAGTGGGACACAATCATGAAGTGGAACGACATTTATTGGATATTTAAAACTTTTTTAACAAATCAAAAACTGAAAAATTGGGCGTGCAAAATTATTCAGCCCCCTTAAGTTAATACTTTGTAGCGCCACCTTTTGCTGCGATTACAGCTGTAAGTCGCTTGGGGTATGTCTCTATCAGTTTTGCACATCGAGAGACTGACATTTTTTCCCATTCCTCCTTGCAAAACAGCTTGAGCTCAGTGAGGTTGGATGGAGAGCATTTGTGAACAGCAGTTTTCAGTTCTTTCCACAGATTCTCGATTGGATTCAGGTCTGAACTTTGACTTGGCCATTCTAACACCTGGATATGTTTATTTTTGAACCATTCCATTGTAGATTTTGCTTTATGTTTTGGATCATTGTCTTGTTGGAAGACAAATCTCGGTCCCAGTCTCAGGTCTTTTGCAGACTCCATCAGGTTTTCTTCCAGAATGGTCCTGTATTTGGCTCCATCCATCTTCACATCAATTTTAACCATCTTCCCTGTCCCTGCTGAAGAAAAGCAGGCCCAAACCATGATGCTGCCACCACCATGTTTGACAGTGGGGATGGTGTGTTCAGGGTGATGGGCTGTGTTGCTTTTACGCCAAACATAACGTTTTGCATCGTTGCCAAAAAGTTCAATTTTGTTTCATCTGACCAGAGCACCTTCTTCCACATGTTTGGTGTGTCTCCCAGGTGGCTTGTGGCAAACTTTAAACGACACTTTTTATGGATATCTTTAAGAAATGGCTTTCTTCTTGCCACTCTTCCATAAAGGCCAGATTTGTGCAATATACGACTGATTGTTGTCCTATGGACATAGTCTCCCACCTCAGCTGTAGATCTCTGCAGTTCATCCAGAGTGATCATGGGCCTCTTGGCTGCATCTCTGATCAGTCTTCTCCTTGTATGAGCTGAAAGTTTAGAGGGACGGCCAGGTCTTGGTAGATTTGCAGTGGTCTGACACTCCTACCATTTCAATATTATCGCTTGCACAGTGCTCCTTGGGATGTTTAAAGCTTGGGAAATATTTTTGTATCCAAATCCGGCTTTAAACTTCTTCACAACAGTATCTCAGACCTGCCTGGTGTGTTCCTTGTTCTTCATGATGCTCTCTGCGCTTTTAACGGACCTCTGAGACTATCACAGTGCAGGTGCATTTATACGGAGACTTGATTACACACAGGTTGATTGTATTTATCATCATTAGTCATTTAGGTCAACATTGGATCATTCAGAGATCCTCACTGAACTTCTGGAGAGAGTTTGCTGCACTGAAAGTAATGGGTCTGAATAATTTTGCACGCCCAATTTTTCAGTTTTGATTTGTTAAAAAAGTTTGAAATATCCAATAAATGTCGTTCCACTTCATGATTGTGTCCCACTTGTTGTTGATTCTTCAAAAAAAAATACAGTTTTATATCTTTATGTTTGAAGCTCAAAGTTCAAGGGGGCCGAATACTTTCGCAAGGCACTGTATTTAAATTAGATCTTTCTGTATTTAATTTAATACATTTGCAAAAATGTCTAAAAACATGTTTTCAATTTGTCATTAATGGGGTATTGTGTGTAGACGGGTGAGATTACATTTAATCAATTTTGATGCTTTCTAAAGGCCACTGTATGCCTTAATTCAAACTTAACTCAAAGATACACTCTTAGCTTTCATTTGACACCTAATTTGATGTGCTCATATGAACCTCACATGTTAGTGCTCATGGAGCTTTTATACAAGGAAATGCCCAGAGTTATGAGTCATTTAACGGTCAAGGTAATGTGGAGAGAACACGTTTTAATTTGATAAGATTGAATATGCATACAACCATACGTCATTCCTTGATTAAACAAGCACAGACCTGGGGCCATTTTATGATTAAAATTACAACATCTGGGAGAAAGGCAATTAGGAATGGTGCAATATTTCATTTAGCGACAGTAACCCTGCAGAGGCTTCATCCTAACTAATTCCAGAGCTAACAAAGCATGTAGCTAGAGAAAGACTGCGTGTAAGACGTAAGATCTGCTTGTGTGCACGAGTGTCCTATTGCTGTGTGTCATCACCACAAAATCGGACAAACTAATTACATTCTTGGATGTTACTTTCATGAGTGCATGCACCAATTATGATATGTGCCACGGTACTGGAATGGTTGTGAAGGGTGAAACAATCCTCAATAGCGTGACAATGTGACAATGTGATGGCAGTCTCTGTAAAATAAAGACACTTTGGCCGTTTATAACAGATTCTAAGGAATCAAACACACTCTGATTATTTGAAATGTTTGCAATACAGACAATGGTGTATTTTGCACACAGATCAGCATTTTCATTTCTGGGAATGAGATTGAGAGAGGAAGGTCATTTTTATCCCATGTATAAATGAAGCAAGCCTCTGCCTGCGACTCTAATTCGACTAGCTCGGGTGAAGTGTAAATGTGAAACGCACAGAATTCAGGCTTGTGCTCGCTGCCTGCCAAAACAACATAAGTTAATTTAGGAGATCCATTCGTTACTTCATTAATATATTATTGCCAGTATAAGTACATTTGGAAATGCAGCCAGAGATGATACTGGTCCTTGGCCCAAGGAACAGATCAAGAGCCTTATAGTTTGGCCCTTAATTGCAAGTAGTGCTTTCCCCAACTCAAGTGAGGTAATTCATACAGTCAAAATAGATTTTTATACACAGTCTAGGTCATTTCCTGAGAGCAAATGATTGCCGTCTCCTCTATAATGTAGAATTTTATAGCTCTAAACAACTTAGTGCATTATACTGTACAGTTTTTGTTTTAGACTTCATTGGCATTTTTCTTCTCCAACATTAATGGTTGTGCAATTTATTTTGTATATTTTTACAATTATGCTTGATAACGGAAGGAACCATAGTCAGGCAGACATGAAAGAGCGAGGGCCTTTCATTTTTCTTATCGGATAACTATCAAGTGTTCTGTTTTAGAGTAAGTCATAGTGTCTAATTACACAAACAACAGCGGTACAGTATGTTTCAGTGTTTAATTCCATCTGTTTCTACCTTAATATGGCTCCAAGGACAGCCCTGCAGGTGTATCTGTCAAACCACTTCCTGTTGTGACTGGGATTTTGCACATCAATAGAGCCATAAAGGATTGGACGTGTGAAGCTCTTTGAAGAACATCAAACACACTTTCAGACATGTAAATTGACTGATGTACTTCATATTTGGAGGGTGGAATTAAATTCCAACACCACAATGCTCTTGATATCCAGGAAATGAATTCAGATCTTCCCTGTTCAATTTACACGGAACAAAAATATAAACGCAACATGTAAAGTGCCGTTCCCATGTTTCATGAGCTGAAAAAAAAGATCCCAGAAATGTGTTTATATATGCTTTCCGTTTATACTTTCCGGATGCACTGTATATAAGCAATATAACAATGGAGATGTACAAACTATAGCATAGAGGAACGATGAGCAGATAAGAGGCAAGCCGTAATTTCGATCAAGACAATAATGAGTTGAGCTAAGAGGGACGTTGTCGATATGCTTATTTGTTCAGGGCTTTTGAAATTGACAGCGACAGAATTCAGAACATGGGTGGTTCTTACAATATTCTCCCTGTATACCAAGTCAGAACCGTAGGATAAATAACGGCATATAAGCAGACAATGAAAGCTCTTACAATATTCAATTATGACATTTCTCTAAAACAGGCAAACGTTATAGGCTACATGTGCACCACCAAGTCAGAACAGTAGGCTACTTTAGAGGGACCCAATTCTTATGGTGAGACACATGGGCTACTAACAGCTTACTACACAACATACACTTATGTATACTGTAACTGAGAAAGTAATACTATCTCCCTGACATATTACATAATTTATGCAGTAACATACAAGACATATTTTTTGGACTCACCGTTGTTGTGCTGTGCTCACTTGAACAGGAAGGTGGCGTGCCGGTCCTTGTGGGCAAACTTTGTCATCAAACTATGTCATCAAAGTCTGGTATTCTCTGGATGAAGTCATGCTGGATTGACAGCACAGTCCATCTATTCAACATTTTCTGGCCCATGGTATGGTGCGGGAATGTTTGTCCTTCTAAGCTTGGAAAAGAGACCCTTTCAGACAGATGTTTTTAATCCTTGAACCCGGACTTGGACCACACACACTCTCCACTGACACACACTCGCAAATTCGGAAATAAATGGTTTGGAAGGAATCCGTCGCTTACTGTGAGCACAATAGTGATTGCTTTGCGACGCTCACAGTAAGCCACGATTCCTTCCAAACCACTTATTTTTGGATATGGGATTTGCTGGGTAGATTATCGATGCGATTCATGATGATGAATGCTTGTCTAGCCATCTAAGATTTTGAAAGTAGGATGTTGACATGATCAGTCCAATCAAAGCTACGGTAGATAAAAATGTGATCTGTTGCAATGACCTTGAGCCTGGACGGGGCTTCTACTGTAAATCTACGGCAGCACCCAAGAGGGCTTGAACTGCCTCGCTCTCCCTGTAGATTCTGTAGTGATGTAAAGTCCCCATGAGTGACAGAACACTGAGCCAATCATGGCGCAACTAGAGAATATTACCAACGCCTACTGTGCTTTTGCTGGCTGCCCCTCTACCACAGAAAGTACCGAGCTGGGATGAAACAGCTGCATTTTGGAGTTGCCTTACTCATGTGCCTTACATGTTGGTACAGTATGCAGCTTTATTAAATAACTATAATTTTATATATATATATATATATATATATATATATATATATATATATATATATATATATATAGTTTGCAAACTGACATGTGACACGAATTAATGCCAGAATAAAGACCAAAGAAACCATATTTCTGGGGGTGCTAAACAGGTAGGGAATCCACTGGTTGTGCATAATTTGAGGTCAAACCCCCAATGAACCCCAGTTGGTGCATTTAGCATGGACTATTAAGCTGTCAGTGAGTGTCATCGGAGTGAGAGCACACAGTCTCAGATATAATAGAGATCATTTCGCACAGAGATAGGAGGGCTTGATGAGTCAAAAATAAATCTACCTCAAAGCAGCTTTTGGTGTCATAACAGCTATTATCAAAGACTGTTAGAATAATGGGCTTTAAAGTGAAGTTGAAAGGTGATATTAGAAACTTCTTCTGCCAATGTTTTCAGGTTTTTTGCAATATGTGATATCGCTGTCACTTATTGGTTTGAACCTTAATGAACCAATCAGCAAATCCATCGGCCTATATCCAGAACCGAAGGGCTGCATCTCAATAGCACTGACCTGAGCTGGAACCTGGAACCTGGAACTTCAGAAAGCTAGCACAGACTACTGAGACTCAACAGTGCTGGTGAAGAAGCTCTACTTTGAGTGTGACGGGGCAGGGTTTGAAACCCGATATCGTGCACACCATAAGACTGTTGGCACACTATGCTAAAGTCCATGCATTAGCGCTGGGAAGTCTTCGGGTCTGAGGCAAAGTAACGTATGACATGAAGCAATGCCTTGTATTACTAACAAAGTTCAGTCATCTTATTTCAATCTGTGCCCTCTAGTTCTGCTATAATATTGAGAAATATAGCCACCCTGTGTCTATCTTTAGGAGCAATTCAAGAGTTAAGCGCTTGAAAAGGCCCAGGTGCAGTTGTCTGACCCTATACATGTGTGATGTGTCTGAAATCCCCCTCCGCTTACCTCGACAGCCGCCTTGGCGCGCTCAAACTCTTCCTCCAGGGACTGGTTTCTGGACAGGAGACCGCCACCGAACCGCTCTTTACACAAACGGCCCTGTTTCTCACACACACAGAGAGAGAGGGGTGCAGTGTCAGCCATCTCTGCCTTCCCCTGGAGTGGCAAATATCACTGCCTCGGCAAAGCCTTTGACATGCTCAAGAAGGCCAGCGGCTGGCAGGAGTGCCTCCGTCAGCGTCTCTCAGCCCCCTCTAACACTTTTCCCACTTATCAGCGCCACTCTTCTCTCCAACCTCACTATCTCATCTCGATTACAGATTCATTCCTCTCTTTGTTGGCCAGGTCATACATCGCATGCCCTTTTGTATACTTTCCATGCACTATTATAACTCAGAAATATGCTGATTGTAGCTTGGTTATAGCATCTGACAGTACATTGTGCTTAGGGCTGTTTCGGTTAATGTATTACCGCCACACCGGCAGTTTTGAGTCCTGACCACAGTCAAATTCCGCGTGACCATTGAGTCACGGTAATCTCCTCTTACGCTCCTTGGACATGCATTGGTAGTACCCAACTTGCTAATGACATCAGGTCGCTAATAGCCTGGTACTCAGCGCTCTATTGTTCCTCAAACCACTCTAACGTCAATGCCGATGCAATCGAAAATGACATCAAACACAGTATCATGCTTTTAAAACTCCCCTCACTGTGATGATCAATTTGAAGAAAGTTCAACAACTGGGTGAAACTGAGTGGAAAACATGGACGTTGCGGATGTTGTTTCAAAGCCAAACACAACAAAATGGACAGAGCATTCTATGTTGATGATTAATTCAAAAACACCCATACGCATATTATGCATATGCATAGGCCTATATACTGAAAAGCCTGAAAAGCCGAAAAAAAAAACTGAATTCAAATAATGATTGTGCTGTTATACAATACATAGCCAAATAGCCTCCAGCTTACACACAGTAGAAAAACATTTTAAAAATGCATAGATTTAAGATGTCTTTGGTACATAATTGGTCTAGAATGTACTCCAAAATGTAACAAATTCTAGTAATCGCCTTTGAGTGTGGACTGTTATTATGCATACTGAATGGATTGGTTACCTTGTTCTACACTATAAACCTTCAATCCATTAGTCTGGGAGAGAACGTACAGGCCTAGGCGATTCTGTTGGTTCATTGATTGTGCAGGGCGGCTTACAAAATGAGTAAAGAGTGAATGAATAGCGGATTTTGATTTTGAATAGCCTTGTAATAGGTTATTTTTAAAAATATTTTCATAATTAATAGGCTGACACATTACCTTTTAGCTACAGAATATCTCACCACCATGCATTTCCATCTCTTTTTCTCTCTTTGTGATGTGTGCTCCCTCTCCGGACTCTAGGTCACCAGGCTGCTCGTTATGGCGCACACCTGTCACCATCGTTACGCGCACCTGCGCATCATTTAAACTCACTTGGACTCCAGCACCTCGTTGAGCTGAAGTTGGAAGTTTACATACACTTAGGTTGGAGTCATTAAAACTCGTTTTTCAACCACTCCACAAATTTCCTGTTAACAAACTATAGTTTTAGCAAGTCGGTTAGGACATCTACTTTGTGCATGACACAGGTCATTTTTCCAACAATTGTTTACAGACAGATTATTTCACTTATAATTCACTGTATCATAATATATAATATAATTCCAGTGGATCAGAAGTTTACGTACACTAAGTTGACTGTGCCTATAAAACTTCTTAAGGCCCCTTAACAACATCCATTGAAAAGGCAGAGTGCGAAATTCTAAAATATTTTAAAGAAATATTTAACTTTCATACATTCACAAGTGCAATACACCAAATTAAAGCTTAACTTCTTGCAATGGAACGCAGGTCTCTCTCACGGCCACACGAGTGACCAGCTCATGGCCTTCTGCCAGACACCTGATTGAAAC
Organism: Oncorhynchus mykiss; assembly: GCF_013265735.2. Lineage (NCBI taxonomy): Eukaryota > Metazoa > Chordata > Actinopteri > Salmoniformes > Salmonidae > Oncorhynchus > Oncorhynchus mykiss. The sequence continues at coordinate 51,999,281 of NC_048569.1, read as the reverse complement.
AGATCTTATTGTCTCCCCCTTCACAGTAGAAGCCTGAAACAAGGTTCTAAAGACTGTTGACATCTAGTGGAAGCCTTAGGAAGTGCAATATTACCCCATAGACGCTGTATATTGGATAGGTAATGAGTTGAAAAAATACAAACCTCAGATTTCCCACTTCCTGGTTGGATTTTTCTCAGGTTTTTGCCTGCCATATGTGTTCTGTTATACTCACAGACATCATTCAAACAGTTTTAGAAACTTCAGCGTGTTTTCTATCCAAATCTACAAATGTGCATATATTAGCTTCTGGACTTGAGTAGCAGGCAGTTTACTCTGGAGTAACAGGCAGTTTACACTGGGCTAATTGACATAATTTGAGTCAATTGGAGGTGTACCTGTGGATGTATTTCAAGGCCTACCCTGAACTTTTTGCTTGACATCATGGGAAAATCTAAAGAAATCAGCTAAGATCTCAGAAAAAAAATGTAGGTCTCCACAAGTCTGGTTCATCCTTGGGAGCAATTTCCAAACCCCTCACGGTACCACGTTCATCTGTACGAGCAATATTGCGCAAGTATAAACACCATGGGACCACGCAGCCGTCATACCGCTCTGGAAGGAGATGCGTTCTGTGTCCTAGAGGTGAACGTACTTTGGTGTGACAAGTGCAAATCAATCCCAGAACAACAGCAAAGGACCGTGTGTACCTGTTTCCCCCAGCATCTTCACAAGTATATACAGTGCCTTGCGAAAGTATTCGGCCCCCTTGAACTTTGCGACCTTTTGCCACATTTCAGGCTTCAAACATAAAGATATAAAACTGTATTTTTTTGTGAAGAATCAACAACAAGTGGGACACAATCATGAAGTGGAACGACATTTATTGTATATTTCAAACTTTTTTAACAAATCAAAAACTGAAAAATTGGGCGTGCAAAATTATTCAGCCCCTTCACTTTCAGTGCAGCAAACTCTCTCCAGAAGTTCAGTGAGGATCTCTGAATGATCCAATGTTGACCTAAATGACTAATGATGATAAATACAATCCACCTGTGTGTAATCAAGTCTCCGTATAAATGCACCTGCACTATGATAGTCTCAGAGGTCCGTTAAAAGCGCAGAGAGCATCATGAAGAACAAGGAACACACCAGGCAGGTCCGAGATACTGTTGTGAAGAAGTTTAAAGCCGGATTTGGATACAAAAATATTTCCCAAGCTTTAAACATCCCAAGGAGCACTGTGCAAGCGATAATATTGAAATGGAAGGAGTATCAGACCACTGCAAATCTACCAAGACCTGGCCGTCCCTCTAAACTTTCAGCTCATACAAGGAGAAGACTGATCAGAGATGCAGCCAAGAGGCCCATGATCACTCTGGATGAACTGCAGAGATCTACAGGTGAGGTGGGAGACTCTGTCCATAGGACAACAATCAGTCGTATATTGCACAAATCTGGCCTTTATGGAAGAGTGGCAAGAAGAAAGCCATTTCTTAAAGATATCCATAAAAAGTCTTGTTTAAAGTTTGCCACAAGCCACCTGGGAGACACACCAAACATGTGGAAGAAGGTGCTCTGGTCAGATGAAACCAAAATTGAACTTTTTGGCAACAATGCAAAACGTTATGTTTGGCGTAAAAGCAACACAGCTGAACACACCATCCCCACTGTCAAACATGGTGGTGGCAGCATCATGGTTTGGGCCTGCTTTTCTTCAGCAGGGACAGGGAATATGGTTAAAATTGATGGGAAGATGGATGGAGCCAAATACAGGACCATTCTGGAAGAAAACCTGATGGAGTTTGCAAAAGACCTGAGACTGGGATGGAGATTTGTCTTCCAACAAGACAATGATCCAAAACATAAAGCAACATCTACAATGGAATGGTTCAAAAATAAACATATCCAGGTGTTAGAATGGCCAAGTCAAAGTCCAGACCTGAATCCAATCGAGAATCTGTGGAAAGAACTGAAAACTGCTGTTCACAAATGCTCTCCATCCAACCTCACTGAGCTCGAGCTGTTTTGCAAGGAGGAATGGGAAAAAATGTCAGTCTCTCGATGTGCAAAACTGATAGAGACATACCCCAAGCGACTTACAGCTGTAATCACAGCAAAAGGTGGCGCTACAAAGTATTAACTTAAGGGGGCTGAATAATTTTGCACGCCCAATTTTTAAGTTTTTTATTTGTTAAAAAAGTTTGAAATATCCAATAAATGTCGTTCCACTTCATGATTGTGTCCCACTTGTTGTTGATTCTTCACAAAAAAATACAGTTTTATATCTTTATGTTTGAAGCCTGAAATGTGGCAAAAGGTCGCAAAGTTCAAGGGGGCCGAATACTTTCGCAAGGCACTGTATATCCACAGTAAAATGAGTCCTATATCGACATAACCTGAAAGGCAGCACAGCAAAGAAGAAGCCACGGCTCCAAAACTGCCATAAAAAAGCCAGACTACGGTTTGCAACTTGCACATGGGGACATTTTGAAGAAATGTCCTCTGGTCTGATGAAACAAAAATAGAACTGTTTTGCCATGATGACCATCAATACGTTTGGAGGAGAAAGGGGGAGGACACCATCCCAGCTGTGAAGCATGGGGGTGGCAGCATCATGTTGTGGGGGTGCTTTGCTGCAGGAGGGACTGGTGCACTTCACAAAATAGATGGCATCATGAGGCAGGAAAATGATGTGGATATATTGAAGCAACATCTCAAGACATCAGTCAGGAAGTTAAAGCTTGGTCACAAATGGGTCTTCCAAATGGACAATAACCCAACCATTTTCAGCGGTGTAGCCACCTCTCCACGCTTTCTGGTCTGTATGTTAATTCTTAGCGAGTCCTTTTAAGCGCTCTAGCCAAAGGGGGCATTACGTCATGCTGACACGAACTCTAGGCTCACTTGGGCGTGGCCACTGACTGGGCACAAGTTTATATGAAAAACTATTTCCATTTGGAAGGCTAAAATCACACCGCTATCTTCACAAAAGTATTCTCATATTTAATCAAACTCAGCAAAAAAAGAAATGTGCCTTTATCAGGACCCTGTCTTTCAAAGATAATTCGTAAAAATCCAAAACTTCACAGATCTTCATTGTAAAGGGTTTTAACAGTGTTGCTGACCTCGCACCTTTGACCCTCACCAAGGAGAGAGAGTCATGACAATTACTAGAGTAACTGTAATTAGCAATGGCCAAGGAATTGAATTAAAAGGCAATTCTGCCACTCTTCAACCTCATTCATTATTTCCGACACCCAACCAGTGCTAGATCTGTGTAGTTAAAAAAACATAAGGTGCTAAGAAATGCTTCTCTGTGACATCACAAGGTCGGATTAAAAGTAGGAAAAACGGTGAAATCTCAAAACCTGCGATGAGTTTCTAGCCAGGGGGAGGGTATTTTCTTACTCCCTACGTCGCCGCTAATCTCAGTGTTTGAAAATCACTGATTCTTAAAATGATTTTACTTTGATGTAATCGTTTAGAACTTTTTGACTTGTTGTTTTTCTACAAAACGTAGAATTGTGCAATTTTCACATGGTATTGTGCTGGAGATAATGAAAATTAGGTTAAAGTGGTGGATATATCCTTTACGAACATGCTCTACTATACAGAGAGCCATTTTATAGCCCTATGGTAGAATGCAAGTCAGTTGGCTCCCACTACCACAGTTGCCTGGCTGTCGCATTCTGATGACTAATCTGTTTTGTAAGGCCTCATGTCAGCTCTGCCATTACCTGTAACATCATATTTTCCATAGCTGGTCATTAGAAAGACCTGATTTATGCAAGGTCTAATTGAAGTTGGCTTATCTAGATATTAATGGCCTCCAGAGAATTAACTTTACCCAGGTTAATGCCACCGATTATGTCAAGCAATTTATAAGGGCCAAAAGAAAAATGGTCAAGTTTCTTCCCAAACTTTCCAGGCAGTTCCACATGCTATTGTGTACAATATGTCAAGGTACAGTAAAGCTGTAGGGAGGTGTGAAGGGTTTAAGTAGTTTTTCAGACAGCTTTTGTTCTTTTCTAGACCAATAGGCAAAAATTCATTCAAACAAAGCATTCCTCTCGCAATACATTGCGTGTGTGAGCACCTGCCACTATTTACAACATCACATTCTGTGGTGATGTCTGCTCAGTGCAAATGTCTTTCAATATCATAGGAAAGGATGCATAGAGAAGCTTACATGTCTTCCTCTAATATACTGTCTGTTGAGCTGTAATGGAAGAATATGAGGTGTTAGCAGAAGATGGCAGGTTGAAACATGGTCACAACACAGGGATCTAGTACATTGACTGGAATCAGGAGATTGGCATGACCGCTATGGTTTATGCGTCCCAAAACCCTTCCATCCAACAAAGCAGAGTCCTCTCAACATGTCACAGAGCAGCCTAACATGCTTCTAATCAAAACCATCCGTTTGAGGTGGAAAAAACGTTAAACTCCAAATACTGTGGATTTCAAGTGCAGACAGAACAGACAATAATGGTCTGCAATGACTACTCAGGACTCTGCTTACTTGAAATGCTAGAGCTGGCTCTGCCTCTGCTTTGGTATTCCCTTCCAATGAGTTCATGGAGGTTGCCTCTGGTTGTGTTTTGCAGTCTATGGACCTAAAGAGAAAGGACAATTAAATCAACAATAAATGTAAAAAAAAAAAAAAGATCCACTCTGCATTTCATTACTCCCTCAAAACAATTTAAGGTGCAATATGCAGAATTTGCTACATATTGTAAATAAGAATATAATATGTTTCTAAACACTACATTAATGTGGATACTACCATGATTACGGATAGTCCTGCATACATCGTGAATAATCATGTGTGAAAGTTAGACACAAATACAGTATTTCCCCCCCCAAGAAAAATGCTTACCTCCCCTGTTATTGTAATGGTGAGAGGTTAGCACGTCTTGGGGGTACGATATTTGTGCTTCTGTAACTCTCACACATTCATGATTATCTGTAATCATGGCAGCATCCACATTAATGTAGAAGTGTTTTTAGAAACATATTATATTCTTACTTACAATCAAAGTGACTCCAAAGACAATTAATTGACCCAACTGTGGTTTGTAACTACAATGGTTTCCTGTTACAGGAAACCATTGTAGTTACAAACCACAGTTTTAATCTCTTAATAATCCATAAACAAACTTTATCAGTAAAAACACTAATTGGTAGGTCTAACTTTACATATTACTTCTGTGAACTTTCCTTTTCCCTCATGAGGGACATACATTTTTTAAATGTCTTAAAGGCACAAGGCAATGTTTAATTTACAGAAGGCAAATAATTGTGTTTATTAGTTGGCAGGGGTCTTTACTTCAATATTATTGGGATTTTATGTATTTATAATACCTTTAAGAGTTTTTCCTGGTTGCTGTCATTTTCCATCTGTTTTACCAGAAATCAAAGCCTTTGCTTATTCCAAATTTTTGGGGATGGAAAATGGTTGGAAAATGTATATACAGTGCATTCGGAAAGTACATTTTGTTATGTTACAGCCTAATTCTAAAATAGATCATAGTTTATTTCCCTCATCAATCTATGCACATTAACCCCATAATGACAAAGCAAAAATGTTTAGCAAATGTATTAAAGGTAAAAAACAGATACCAAGTATTCAGACCCTTTGCTATGAGACTCGAAATTGAGCATCCTGTTTCCATTGATCCTCCTTGATGTTTCTACAACTTGATTGGAGTCCACCTGTGGTAAATTCAATTGATTGGACATGATTTGGAAAGCCACACACCTGTCTATATAAGGTCGCACAGTCCAGTCAATTTAATTTACCACAGGTGGACTCCAATCAAGTTGTAGAAACATTTAAAGGAAAATCATTTTATACATTTTAGAGTAAGACCAAAGTAACTAAATGTGGAAAGAGTCAAGAGGTCTGAATACTTTCCAGATGCACTGCATGGCTTAATTTCTCAAAAATATAGACTCTTAGCTTTCATTAGACACCTAATATAATATGCTCCTATGAACTGCTCACTTGTCTTTTTTGGGGGGAGGGATGGAAATGCATGTGTGTGAACAAACTGCAATTTAACAGATTTGGAACTGACTTAGATATAACAGGTGCAGGAAGGTTTCTTACCACAGATGTTCGCTGGAGGAGTTTCTTGATGAATGTTGTCTTTCCAATTTCCACTTTCTGCTGCCGTTTCTTTCAGGGTGGAGGTTGAGCTCCTCCCATTTCTCCAAAGGAGAGGCAATGATGACTGGGAAGAGCAATCATGGAGAAATCAGCTAACAGCAGGGTACAATACAACACAATCAGCTAAGGGGAAAAAAACGAGAGTCATGAGAGGGACATGAACTTTGCTTGTAAATTATACCCAGGGTTATACTTAAACTTTCTTTCATGAATTACTTGCTACGCATAATTAGAACTAATTTGAAGAGTAAAATACTTTAACCTCCTCAACTTGCTAATGGGAAACTAATCGTCTGTTACCTCTTAATGGATTTTAAGATGATCTGTTCATTACAGGCAATTGCCTGATCTTTCTTTGGACCATCTTGAACATGAACAAGGTCAACTCCATTGAACTTCATAGGGGAAACTTTTCATTAAGGGTAGGCAAGTCTGTTAAATCATTTAGGAGACTGGGGACATGAGGCTAATACAGTTCCTGACATAATTTTCTGAACATTTTTACAGATTTATAATCTACATATTAGGTAGTCATGAAATTCATGATGACATGATACAAAGTAAATTCTACATAAATATTGTCCATAAGAGAACCTCATTTAATCTTGCACGTAACAGCTCTGTCATACTACAGAGTGACAATGAACACTAAACATGGTTTCGGACATAAATTTAGTTGCGGTCCAACATCCAATTTAGATCATTATTTTCGGACAACCAAAACATTCTCCTGACTTGCCCAATAGTCAATAGCCATTAAGAGTTTATAGTCCATCCCTTATATAGTGTGATTCCACGTCAGCTGGAGTAGAAAATATTTTTGGAATGTCAGAATGTTCTGGAAATTATCACATAGGAAATTCATTGGGAAGGATGTTTTAACTTCTTACGGCTGAAATCTCGCTAACGGGATCGATATGACAACAGCCAGTGCAGGGCACCAAATTCAAACAACAGAAATCTCATAATTAAAATTCCTCAAACATACAAGTATTTTACACAATTTTAAAGATAAAATTGTTGTTAATCCCACCAGTGTCCGATTTCAAAAAGGTTTTACTACGAAAGCACATCAAACGATTATGTTAGGCCAGCACCTAGTCACAGAAAAACATACAGCCATTTTTCCAGCCAAAGAGAGGAGTCACAAAAAGCAGAAATAGAGATTAAATTAATCACTAACCTTTGATGATCTTCATCAGATTACACTCATAGGACTTCATGTTACACAATACATGTAGGTTTTGTTCGATAAAGTTCATATTTATATCCAAAAATTTCAGTTTACATTGGCGCGTTATGTTCAGTAATGTTTTGCTTCCAAAACATCCAGTGATTTTGCAGAGAGCCACATACATTTACAAAAATACTCATAATAAACATTGATAAAAGATATAAGTGTTATGCATGGAATTATAGATCTACTTCTCCTTAATGCAACCGCTGTGTCAATTTTTTTTTTAACTTTACGGAATAAGCATACCATGCAATAATCTGAGTACGGCGCTCAGACACAAAAACAAGCCATACAGATACCCTCCATGTTGTGGAGTCAACAGAAGTCAGAAGTAGCATTATAAATATTCACTTACCTTTGATCTTCATCAGAATGCACTCCCAGGAATCCCAGTTCCACAATATAAATGTTTATTTTGTTCGATAAAATCCATAATTTATGTCCAAATAGCTCCTTTTTGTTTGCGCGTTAATTTCACAAATCCAAATTCATGAGGCGCTAGCACTAGGTCCAGACAAAGTCAAAAAGTTTTCTTCCTAGGTTTTGGCCTTTGTAGGGAGTTTTTCCTAGCCACCGTGCTTCTACACCTGCATTGCTTGCTGTTTGGGGTTTTAGGCTGGGTTTCTGTACAGCACTTTGAGATATCAGCTGATGTACGAAGGGCTATATAAATAAATTTGATTTGATTTGGGGCCCAACAAGTGGCAGGAGTCTCTCGCAGCCTGCCCCACCCAAATCCAGAGGCCATTGAAGCCCCCTCTCGCTGTTCAGAGACCATTCCCTGGCATTATTTACAAGAAATCTGCCTCCAGAAATAAAAGCTTCTCCCAGATGGGAGTGACACCTACTCCCGTTACCTGCTGCACTGCTGCTTGGATTCCACCTGGTGATCTGTTCACCGTCTGCCCTGGCCTGTCTCTCCTTGTACAGGTACCCTTAACACAGCCCCCCCTCTAGCACACACACTGTTTAAATATATATATATATAACTTGGCAAGTCAGTTAAGAACAAATTCTTATTTACAATGACAGCCTAGGAACATGACTTCTGCCTTGTTCATGGGCAGAACAACAGATTTTTGACCTTGTCAGCTCGGGGATTCGATCCACCAACCTTTCAAATCAAATCAAATAAAATTGTATTTGTCACATACACATGGTTAGCATATGTTAATGCGAGTGTAGCGAAATGCTTGTGCTTCTAGTTCCGACAATGCAGTAATAACCAACGAATAATCTAGCTAACAATTCCAAAACTACTACCTTATACACACAAGTGTAAAGGGATAAAGAATATGTACATAGATATATGAATGAGTGATGGTACAGAGCGGCATAGGCAAGATGCAGTAGATGGTATCGAGTACAGTAAACATTATATTAAGTAGCATTGTTTAAAGTGGCTAGTGATATATTTTACATCAATTCCCATTATTAAAGTGGCTGGAGTTGAGTCAGTGTGTTGGCAGCAGCCACTCAATGTTAGTCTGATGGCCTTGAGATAGAAGCTGTTTTTCAGTCTCTCGGTCCCAGCTTTGATGCACCTGTACTGACCTCGCCTTCTGGATGATAGCAGGGTGAACAGGCAGTGGCTCGGGTGGTTGTTGTCCTTGATGATCTTTATGGCCTTCCTGTGACATCGGGTGGTGTAGGTGTCCTGGAGGGCAGGTAGTTTGCCCCCGGTGATGCGTTGTGCAGACCTCACTACCCTCTGGAGAGCCTTACGATTGTGGGCGGAGCAGTTGCCGTACCAGGCGGTGATACAGCCCGACAGGATGCTCTCGATTGTGCATCTGTAGAAGTTTGTGAGTGCTTTTGGTGACAAGCCGAATTTCTTCAGCCTCCTGAGTTTGAAGAGGCGCTGCTGCGCCTTCTTCACGATGCTGTCTGTGTGGGTGGACCAATTCAGTTTGTCTGTGATGTGTACGCCGAGGAACTTAAAACTTACTACCCTCTCACCTACTGTTCCATCGATGTGGATGGGGGGTGTTCCCTCTGCTGTTTCCTGAAGTCCACAATCATCTCCTTAGTTTTGTTGACGTTGAGTGTGAGGTTATTTTCCTGACACCACACTCCGAGGGCCCTCACCTCCTCCCTGTAGGCCGTCTTGTCGTTGTTGGTAATAAATCCTACCACTGTTGTGTCGTCCGCAAACTTGATGATTGAGTTGGAGGCGTGCGTGGCCACGCAGTCGTGGGTGAACAGGGAGTACAGGAGAGGGCTCAGTACAGGAGAGGGCTCAGAACTTGTGGGGCCCCAGTGTTGAGGATCAGCGGGGTGGAAATGTTGTTACCTACCCGGTTACTCGGTTACTGGCCCAACACTCTAACTCTAACCACTAGGCTACCTGCCACCCCTGTTGGGGTGAGTGACTCTGAACTTACAATGGCTAGCTCCAAGTTGTTATTTATTAAATTTTTTCTTGTGCATTTTGCTATTTGCCTCATGACTTCTGCATGCTTTGTTGACTATGAACGTTCTTGTTTACCCAACCGTGAGACAGACTGTTTGTTCCCACACTCGGGACTCTGACTCTCTATTGGTTACACAGACTTTTGGCCTCCCATCCTATTCCAACCACCTCTCGCTGGCTTTGTATTCATGTTACATGATGAAATTTCTGTACAATAGGATCTTGTTGCCTTCTAATGCACATTCAAATGTCATAAATCAACACTGCAGAGCTCTCCCTGTCCTCTGTTGGGGGGGTGGCAATCTTTACCAAGGATCACCTTCAGTGCTCGGTTGTCTCCAACAAATCTGTCCCCAAACAATTTGATTTGCTGGTTTTAAGCATTCAACTTTCAAATAGCTCTTTGTTGACTGTTGCTGGGTGATATTGTCCTCCACCAGCACCGGCCTGTACCCTACCTGCTCTAAGCTCTCTCCTGACCCCTTACACTAAGTCTGAATTTGTCCTACTAGGTGACCTAAACTGGGACATGCTTAAACCACCTGAACAAGTCCTAAAGCAATGGGACTCCCTAAATCTTTCTCAGATTATTACCAATACCACAAGGTATGACTCCAAACACCCAGAAAAGGCAACTCTCCTCGATGTTATCCTCACAAATAATCCTGATAGGTATCAGTCTGGTGTTTTCTGTAATGACCTTAAAGATCACTGTTTTACAGCAAGTGTTCATAATGGCTGCTCAGTGAAATGACCTGTCCTGATTTGTCATAGACGCTTGCTAAAAAACTAATGAGCAAGCCTTCCTTGAACTGGCCTGTAAAATGGTATATAATCAGCTTGATCCCCTCTGTCGAAGACGCTTGGACCTTCTTTTTAAAAATATTTTCAGTGATATTGTTAACACGCCCCCATAAAGAGAATGAGAATTAAAAACAGGTTCAGCCCCTGGTTCGACTGTGATCTTGCAAAGTTACTCCACCTCAAGAATTGCATTTGGTGAAAGGCTCGGCATACATAGGCTGACTGGCTCTCGTTCAGGCAAATGAGAAATAAGTGCACTCAGGCTATCCGGAAGGCCAAAGTTAGTTACTTTAAGGAGCAGTTCTCTCTCTGTGGGTTTAACTCCAAGAAGTTCTGGAAAACAGTTAAAGCCCTTTAGAATAAACCCTCCTCCTCACAACATGTCCCTTAATCTCTTTAATCACCACTTCATTAAGTCACTTCATTAATTTGGCTGAGTCAAATTCCAATTTGACTCAGCCATGCCTCCTTCCCAGTCCAACATTTCCTCATCTCCCATCCCTTCTAACGTAATTAGCCCTGACGCTCCTATTTAAGGTTGCTGCCCCTATCATCACCAAGCCTATCTCTGACCGTCTCTCCTCTCTGGGGAGGTTCTCATTGCTTGGAAGGCAGCCACGGTTTGTCCTTTATTTAAAGAGGGTGATCAAGCTGATCCTAACTGTTATAGGCCTATTTCTATTTCGCCCTGTTTATCAAAAGTCTTGGAAAAACTTGTCAATAAGCATCTGACTGGCTTTGATGTCTATAGTATTCTCTCTGGTATGCAATCTGGTTTCCTCTCAGATTATGGATGTGTTACTGCAACCTTAAAGGTCCTCATGTCACCATTGCCCTTGATTCTAAGCAATGCTGTGCTGCTATTTTTATTGACTTGACCAAAGCTTTTGATACGGTAGACCATTCCATTCTTGTGGGCCGGCTAAGGAGTATTGGTGTCTCTGAGGGGTCTTTGGCCTGGTTTGCTAACTACCTCTCTCAAAGAGTGCAGTGTATAAAGTCAGAACATCTGCTGTCTCAGCCACCTCCTGTCCCCAAGGGAGTACCGCAAGGCTTAATCCTAGGCCCCATGCTCCTCTCAATTTACATCAACAACATAGCTCAGGCAGAAGGAAGCTCTCTCATCCATTCATATGCAGATGATAGTCTTATACTCAGCTGGCCCCTCCCTGGATTTTGTGTTAAATGCTCTACAACAAAGCTTTGTTAGTCCAACAAACTTTATCTGTCCTTAACCTTGTTCTGAACACCTCCAAAACAAAGGTCATGTGGTTTGATAAGAAGAATGCCCCTCTCCCCATCGTTGTTATTACTACCTCTGAGGGTTTAGAGCTTGAGGTAGATGAGATGTAATTTATAGAGCAGCAGGTAAAGATTCTAGTGACTAGATGTCCTTTACCATTTGGCCATCAGATTTTACACCAATGCTCCTTATAGGACACATCACTGCACTCTATATGCCTCTCTAAACTCTTCATCTCTCTATACCCGTCGCAAGACCAACTGGTTGATGCTTATTTATACAACCCTCTTAGGCCTCACTCCTCTCTATCTGAGATATCTACTGCAGCCCTCATCCTCCACATACAACACCCGTTCTGCCAGTCACATTCTGTTAAAGGTCCCCAAACCACACACATCCCTGGGTCGCTCGTGTTTTCAGTTCGCTGCAGCTAGCGACTGGAATGAGCTGCAACACTCAAACTGGACAGTTATCTCAATCTCTTCATTCAAAGACTCAATCGTGGACACTCTTACTGACAGTTGTGGCTGCTTTGCATGATGTATTGTTGTCTCTACCTTCCTGCCCTTGTCTGTGCCCAATAATGTTTGTACCATGTTTTGTGCTGCTGCCATGTTGTGTTGCTACCATGCTGTGTTGTCATGTGTTACTGCCTTGCTATGTTGTTGTCTTAGGTCTGTCTTTATGTAGTGTTGTAATGTCTCTTTTGTCAAGATGTGTGTTTTTGTCCTATATTTTTATAAAAAAATATATATATATTAATCACAGCACTCGTCCCCGCAGCAGGCCTTTCGCCTTTTGGTAGGCAGTCATTGTAAATAAGAATTTGTTCTTAACTGAAATGCCTAGTTAAATAAAGGATAAAATAGATACATCTATTTATCTACACACAATACCCCATATTGAAGCAAAAACAGGTATTTACTTAATTAAGTATTCAGACCCTTTGCTGTGAGACTCGAAATTGAGCTCTGGTTCATCCTGTTTTCATTGATCATCCTTGAGATGTTTCTACAACTTGTTTGGAGTCCACCTTTGGTAAAATCAATTGATTGGACATGATTTGGAAAGGCACACACCTGTCTATATAAGGTCCCACAGTTGACAGTGCATGGCAGAGCAAAAACCAAGCAATGAGGTTGAAGGAATTGTCTGTAGAGCTCCGAGACAGGATTGTGTCGAGGCACAGATCTGGGGAAAGGTACCAAAAAATGTCTGCAGCATTGAAGGCCCCCAAGAACACAGTGGCCTCTATCATTCTTAAATGGAAGGAGTTTGGAACCCCCAAGACTCTTCCTAGAGCTGGCCACCTGGCCAAACTGAACTATCAAGGGAGAAGGGCCAAGGTCAGGGAGGTGACCAAGAACCAGATGGTCAATCTGACAGAGCTCCAGAGTTCCTCTGGAGATGGGAGAACCTTCCAGAAGGACAACCATCTCTGCAGGCACTCCACCAATCAGGCCTTTATGGTAGAGTAGCCAGACGGAAGCCACTCCTCAGTAAAAGGCACATGACAGCTCACTTAGACTTTGCCAAAAGGGGGAGGGGGGGAAACGATTTAATCAATTTTAGAATAATGCTGATAAAGTCAAGGGGTCTGAATACTTCCCGAATCCACTGTATAGAGAATCATTATACTATCTAAACCGCTGTGAAAAATATTGTCCATAACCTAAAATATTGTATTTTCAGCTGTTTGAAGCTAGTGTACAAAACTGAAACTAAAAGACGGAAAAACAAAACTTAAGGGAAGCATAGAAATAGCACACATAGAACAGATCTACCGCTTCTTAGATTTTCATTCAACGAGAATGACAGATCTATAACTCACATTTTTATGTGAATTTGGTCGGGTCGCCCAAAAAGTTACATATTGCACCCGTAGTATCTTATTTGTAACAATATACTCTTCAAACACGTCAAATTTACAGAGTGGGCTCTCTTCTTTTTAATGATATGACCCATTTTTTAAATAGTAATTGACATTATAGGTCATTAACCAATCACAGCCCTCCTTTAGGATTGCACATTCCGCAAGTCACAAGCAGAGGGAGTTGCCTTTGAATACATTTTCCCATTCACTGTGTTGGTGGTGCTCATAAAATGTATCATACTTGTAGAGTACATCAAACAATGTCTAAAAATGAACACAATCAAAAAAGTGTCGTTTTGAGAAATTAATATTAGTATTTTTTTGTTTTTTTTACCCCTTTTTCTCCCCAATTTTGTGGTGTCCAATTGGTAGTTACAGACTTGTCCCATCGCTGCAACTCCCGTTCGGACTCAGGAGAGGCAAAGGTCGAGAGCGGTGTGTCCTCCGAAACCCACCCCAGCCAAGCCACACTGCTTGACACAATGCCCTCTTAAACCTGGAAGCCAGCCGCACCAATGTGTCAGAGCAGTGTACACCTGGCGACCGTGTTAGCGTGCATTGGTTCGAGTCCAGGCTCCGATGCAGCCGGCCGCGACTGGGAGACCCATGGGGCGGCGCACAATTGGTTAGGAGAGGTTTTAGCTAGCAGGGATGCAACTCCTGTGGCGGGCTGGGCACAATGCACGCTAACACGGTCGCCAGGTGTACACTGCTCTGACACATTGGTGCGGCTGGCTTCCGGGTTTAAGAGGGCATTGTGTCAAGCAGTGTGGCTTGGCTGGGGTGTGTTTCGGAGGACACACCGCTCTCGACCTTTGCCTCTCCTGAGTCCGAACGGGAGTTGCAGTGATGGGACAAGTCTGGTTCGCACAGATAGCACTGCGATGTAGTGCCTTAGACCACTGCGCCACTCAGGAGGCCCAATATTAGTATTTTTAATCTTGAATAAATGTATGTGATTTATTTTCAGAAACAACTTATTTTATATCCCACTATAAGGAATGTAATGACACCAAGATGTTGTCTGTATCATGTACGGCTCTTACAGGTGGCATGTTTAGGTCTTAAAAGGGCCTAAAATTGGCACTTTCATCATGATAAAAAAAAAAAAAACTTTTTACATTTCAAACATCCTTCCTTCCAATGATGTTTCTATGTGAGAATTGCCAGTACAATCTTGTATACCAAAAATACTGTATATGAAATAAGGATTCACTATAAATGGACAATAGTTTCAGTGGTAAATCATCTGCTCCAGTGCTTGTACCTGAGTCTAGTGACACTCTATCGGGAGTGTGTGAGCTGGGGGCAGTCTGTTCCACAGCCACCCGGATCAGCTCTGTCTCATCTGTTGTCTTCTTTCGGTGAGGCCCGTTCTTGGGCCCTTCCCCATGCGACGACAACAGAGGGCTCTTGTCCTGTTTGCTGTTCATTCTCTCTCCGGGCTCGCTGAGGTCCAATAGGTCCAATGTGGAGGTCAGAACTGTAAGGGTAGATCACACTAGTTTAGATTCTTAGTATACAGTTCAAATATTTTCTTTACAGAGAGACGCATCTCCCTAAACAAAGCTGTCATGATGTACGAATTAACATTCCTCAACAAACTTTGACAATTTTTAGGGCCTTCCTCTGACACCACCTGGTATAGAGGTCTTGGATGGCAAGGAGCTCGGCCTCAGTGATGCACTGGGCTGTTTCGCACCATCCTCTGTAGCACCTTGCGATCGGATTCCAAACAGTTGTCAGACCAGGCGGTGATGCAATCTGTCAAGATTATCTCAATGGTGCAGCTTCAGAACTTTTCGATGATCTGAGGGCCCATGCCAAAACATTTTCCGCATTTTGAGAGGGAATAGGCGTTGTTGTGCTCTCTTCACGACTGTGTTGATGTATGTGGATCCTGATAGTTTCTTAGTGATGTGGACACGAAGGAACTTGAAGCCCTCGACTTGTTCGACAGAACGCAAAGACACGATGAAGGCTTTTTTTTTTCAGGTTAATGTACATTTAACTGCTCACAGCATATAGTATGTGAATGAAAAGGCCCTTCCCGTCTTCATAATTATGTGCTGATAGGTTTCATTAGAATAAAGGTAAGAACAGTGCCATAACTACTTAGTCAGATGGCACATTAGACATCTATACAGATGAATAACTAAATGTATTGGAGTTAATTCATTTAAATTCAATTGTGAGTTAAGTTTTATGCAAAGAGGCTATGCAGAAAGATTTAACAAATTCAAAAAGATGGTTTAGTTTATTGTCTTGGTGTAAACATTGGCAGCAAAGAATTGAATTGAGGTGTACAAAGACACAATTAATAATGGCATATGTTGATGTAGTTCCTTTGATAAATCAAAATGTGTTTTAAACTGGCTTTTTCTGCATTGTTCAAGCTAGTTTATTACAGTGAAATTGTGAGGTAATATACACTGCTATTGTAATACAGTTATAAGAGATATCATTCCATTGCTCTGATTTCACTGGCCATATAAAATACACTGAACAAAAATAGTTTGAGCATTTCTCCTTTGCCAAGATAATCCATCCATCTGACAAGTGTGGCATATGAAGAGGCTTATTAAACAGCATGATCATTACACAGGTG
This sequence comes from Oncorhynchus mykiss, assembly GCF_013265735.2. Lineage (NCBI taxonomy): Eukaryota > Metazoa > Chordata > Actinopteri > Salmoniformes > Salmonidae > Oncorhynchus > Oncorhynchus mykiss. The sequence continues at coordinate 51,982,949 of NC_048569.1, read as the reverse complement.
CACCTTGTGCTGGGGACAATAAACCCCACTCTAAAATGTGCAGTTTTCTCACACAAAACAATGCCACAGATGTTTTGAAGGAGCATGCAATAAGCATGCTGACTGCAGGAATGTCCACCAGAGCTGATGCCAGAGAGTTGAATGTTCATTTCTCTACCATAAGCCACCTCCAATGCCGTTTTAGAGAATTTGGTCCAACCGACCTCACAACCGAAGACCACGTGTAACTACACCAACCCAGGACCTCCACATCCGGGTTCTTGACCTGCAAGATCGTCTGAGACCAGCCACCCGGACAGCTGATGAAACCTAGGAGTATTTCTGTCTGTAATAAATCCCTTTTTGTGAGTAAAAAACTCATTCTGATTGGCTGGGTCTGGCACCCCAGTGGGTGGGCCCTTCCCTTCTGGCTGCCAAGTGGGTGGGCCTATGCTCTCCCAGGCCCACCCATGGCTGCGCCCCTGCCCAGTCATGTGAAATCGATAGATTAGGGCCTGATGAATTTATTTCAATTGACTGACTTCCTCATATGAACTGTAACTCAGTAAAATCATTGAATTTGTTGCATGTTCCATTTATATTTTTCGTCAGTGTATATATATGATGGTTCTGCAGTATTCAGCCCCTGTGTGTACACAAATCCCCCGGTATTTAACACACTGCTGTTTTATGACAAACAAACGGGATGATCCTCTGATTGTAATCTGTAGATAATTAGAGTGTGTTCCCCTCCTGATATCTCTGTGCTCCTCAAAAGATAAATGCAATTAGAAATCAGAGGAAACACTTGTGGGAGATGGAGATGTTGTCTGAAGTGCTATCAGTGTCAGGAGAAAAGCCAGATGTGCTGAAAGAAATCAAGACGGACAAACTGTTTGGGTACCCTTGCGTCTACTTGATGATGATGATAATGCCTTGAAAAGAAGTCCTCCCCTCATAGTCTTTCCAGCTGAAGGCATATTAGATGTGTATGTATACGAAGGATAGTATACAGTCTCTATCATAGTGTGCTGAGCATCACTATTCATTCATTTAATTGATTCATTTCTACATCGTCATGGTCATCTAAGGGTTCCCAAGTGTTTCTATTATATTTTTGGAGGATGATGTCAGCTAACCTTCTGACCACTGCTTTCAACAACCTTAACATTATAATGTTTTAGAGTGCTGAAGATTCCTTATTGCAGTTTATTGTGGTCAGGTAAAGTCTGGTTTGTGTGAATCGTAAGAGAACAATGATATCAATGGATATTTTGCAAGCCTTTTTTCTAGGCTATTGGAGATCAAAGTGTCTATTGCTATTGTCAAGGACGGAGGTTTGTCTTAGACTTTTGTAACGAAACAGCTCAACCTGTGGATATTACCGAGGAAGTGAGTCGCTGTTGTTTCCACTCACTAATCCTCTGCTGAGCCACTGACCTTCAATTGGGAACCTGCAAACTGTCATTTTGAATCATCCAATCCACTCAGTGTGAGGACACAGCGGGCATCAGACGTGAACTTCTGACTTCAGCTAAAACGGGCATGTTTGTGCCCATACTTTTAGTTACAGTACTTTCCTCAGCACACTAATAGCAGGATTAAGTGGTCGTGTCTTTATTGTTTGTAATATTGTTAATGTAATCTATTTATGCCAATGTGTTTTCATCAATTGAAAATCCTTAATCTATTTTATGAGAATTTATAAGATTCTTGTTTGCATAAAATAGACGCAGACCAGTCTTTCAATAATAGGTAACAGAATTTATTCTCGGAGCGCGCTCCCACTTAACCACGAGCAACAGTTTATATACAGATCATGACGTAATTTCATTGCTTTAACAGAATCCCCTCCTCTCGACCGGGACAAAGTGAGGTGAAAAGTTCATTCTAACTTACTAACACACTCCCAGGTAACTTTTGACCCCTCAACATTATCGATCACCACTGAGCTGACAGTTCTAATTAACAGAAAACCTAGGAATGCACTCACTGTCTTATCTAAAAACCCCAGAGCTAAGTTTCTGTAGGTTCAACGCTAGGTTAACGACCTTATGTGTTTACACAGTCCCCAACCCATTTGTTTCTTCCTAGTTGGAATGGTGTTCATTAACTTTAATTACTCCTTGTCCGTGTCACACAATCCCTTCTTATGAACTCATATTGTTAATCAGATATAATAAAACAGAGTATAAGTTTACTTAGTTACAATTCTATTTAAAATGGGGATATTGTTTATTCATTTATTCACAATAATTCCAACAAATAAGCATTTAGCATATCAAATATTGATGACCACCATGACGCAATAACACAATCCCCCTGACATAACTTCTTAGTGGAGGAAAATTCCCACTGGAGTGTCATGGTTGCCCTCTATTACATGAACTTCTGTCAATTTCCATATTGTTACTCTTACCCTTTTCATATACAGACAAATATATGTATTTTTGACCATACCGCCGCCTTTATACAGTATATCGGAAAGGGGTAGGGGGGTAAAACAATTGCATGGTATATTAAAACCCACCTCAAGACCTAATCATGTATCAGTATTTTCACAGACCCTGTAACCAAAAAACAGGTACGGGGTCATAAAATGGATCTTGGTTTTTATGCAGGGAAATTCATTAACACTCTTATTGTTAAAGATCTCCCTAACAACACCCCCCCACCCCTCCCAAACAGGGCAAAGACAAAGTTTGGTAATATTATGACAGTTTGTGCTGTTTGCCGTCATTCTGTTACAAAACGTTGCATCTGCACTGTTCTTCAAGTAATATCACAAAGCATGATCATATTCATTTACCAGCTACAGGCATTTGAAGAAACATTGACCAAACTATTTATCAATGTTTTGATCAAATGAATCAGTTATGTACCTTTTGCTAGCAGCTAGCAGCTAGCTATAGCCATGCCAATGTCTTTCTACACTAATATCTGACTAACTCAGAAATATGAAGTTATTTCAGAATGAAAGTAAACTGGATAGCGAACAATCCTTTGTGATATTATGTTATCTAGGTTTTCCCAGTTAGATAATGGGTTTTCACTTATTGCATCTGCATGGTTGTTGTCTTCTCACTGCTGCACGCGTTCGTTCATGAGCTTGGCTGCTCATTCTAAATAGTATAATGTGATCTGTTCAAAACAGTGGCAGCAGCATGTGCAGCGGTGATTTTTTATTTTTTATTAGTTCATGCAAAAGTCAAATCGGTGTATTTATGCTGTTGTTCAAGTACACAGATGGCTTTCTATACAGTGCCTTCAAAAGTATCCACACCCCTTGACTTATCCAACATTTTGAACCTGAATTCGAAATGGATTAAATTGTTTTTTTTTTCTTCTCTCACCCATCTACACATAATACATAATGGCAAAGTGAAAACATGTTTTTAGAAAAATGTGCACATTAAATTGAAAATCAAATCTAATTTACATAAGTATTCACACCCGAGTCAATGTTTTGTAGAAGCACCTTTGGCAGCAATTACATCTGTGAGTCTTTCTCATTAAGTCTCTAAGTGCTTTCCACACCTGGATTTTGCAACAAGCTTTGTCAAATTGGTTCTTGATCATTACCTAAACAGCAATTTTCAGGTCTTGCCATAGATTTAAGTAAAAACTGTAAACAAGGCTGTAACGATGTGCACTGAGTCTGGAAGCAAGTTCAGGAAGTTAGTTTTTTAATAAATAAACACAACATAATACAAAATAAGAAACACAAACAATGTACAGACATGACACAGGAACAGAAACAATAATGCCTGGGGAAGGAACCAAAAGGAGTGACATATATAGGGAAGGTAATCAATCAGGGAAGTGATGGAGTCCAGGTGAGTCTGATGGTGCGCGTAATGATGGTGACAGGAGTGTGCCATAATGAGCAGCCTGGTGACCTACAGGCTGGAGTGGGAGCACACGTGACACGGGCACTCAGGAACATTCACTGTCTTCTTGGTATGCAACTCCAGTGTGGATTTGGCCTTGTGTTTTAGTTTATTGTCCTGCCGTAAGGTGAATTTCAAATCAAATGTTATTTGTCACAGTGAAATGCTTCATTACAAGCCCTTAATCAACAATGTAGTTAAGAAAAAAATAAGTGTTAAGTAAAAATATAGATAAGTAAAAAATAAAAGTAACAAATAGTTAAAGAAAAATAACAGTAGTGAGGCTATATACAGGGGGTACCGGTACAGAGTCAATGTGCGGGGGCACCGGTTAGTCGAGGTAATTGAGGTAATATTTACATGTAGGTAGAGTTAAAGTGACTATGCATAGATAATAAACAGAGTGTGGCAGCAGTGTAAAATGGGGGGGGGGGGGGCAATGAAAATAGTCTGGGTAGCCATTTGATTAGCCGTTCAGGAGTCTTATGGCTTGGGGGTAGAAACTGTTTAGAAGCCTTTTGGACCTAGACTTGGTGCTCCGGTACCGCTTGCCGTGCGGTAGCAGAGAGAACAGTCTATGACTAAGGTGGCTGGAGTCTTTGACAATTTTTAGGGCCTTCCTCTGACACAGCCTGGATGGCAGGAAGCTTGGCCCCAGTGATGTACTGGGCCGTACGCACTACCCCCTGTAGTGCCTTGCGGTCGGAGGCCGAGCAGTTGCCATACCAGGCAGTGATGCAACCATGCTCTCTGGGGCAGCTGTATAACTTTTTGAGGATCTGAGGACCCATGCCAATTCTTTTCAGTCTCCTGAGGGGGAATAGGTTTTGTCGTGCCCTCGTCATGATTGTCTTGGTGTGTTTGGACCATGATAGTCATGTCACAACCTTACTAATAAACTATCATTATTGTGCTATTTATCGAATAATTACCTACTACGTTTAATTATTACTTGATTCAATTGATAATGTAACAATTAACTCATTAGGAATTTGGGCACACTGGTAAAAGTTTGTTTAATGAGTTACCGTTTCCCAAATTAACTCAAGAATATATCGATATCCTACCAGTCATTAATTTGTAATTTCTTCATATCAGTCTCATTCTGAATGTCGTAGACTCCGTAAATCGGCACAAACCCAGGTCTCAATGATAAATCCGTACCACACAAATTGAGTTGATTATTTATTTACTAACAAGCTAAATGATCACAGGTGTACATACACACGGAATAGGTTATGAGAGAGAGAGAGATTTGTAAGCTACGCTTCGTTTAGCCCTAATACCTTGCCCCAAACTGCCGCCCTTACGGGTAAGAAGTAAGGCATGTATTTCCGTATTTAAGGTCTTCGTCGGGTATCTCTGTTTGGCCCAGGCCTTCGTGGGCCGGCTTCCGCTTGGTGATAAGGGTTCAAGGCCTTGTTCTTTGGATGGCCCTCTCCATTGTTCTCGGGTGTAAGTCTCTGATTGACCACAAGATATCACACTGTCCATCTTAGTGGTCTGTTTACTTGCACTCATTCTGGAAGAGTGGTCTCCTGAGGCTGGCTAATCAGCCATGTCGATGATCCCAGAGTGGTGATGAAAGCCATGTAGACAAACAATGATTTGAAGAGAATAACCGGATGGTCCTGCTTTAATTCACCTTCTTAGATACAGTACTGAGAACAGCTACTCAACCGTAGCATTGATTGTTAAGAGGTTCCTTTGTCTTCTTCAACCTTATCTGCATTTCAGGGTTGTGACTAATCGTAGACCTCAGCTGCAGCTCTTGGTCATCCTAGTCTGATATGTTAAATCTTAACTCAAATGCTTCATACCCTCAGGTAAAAAGGGGGTGTTTACGTCATGCTGACATACTCTCTGGGTTCCCTGGGCCACGTCCAGATACGAGGCAAGGTATCACAATTTACTATGATCTCGTTAGAGAACTAAAATCACAATCTTATCATCACAAAAACATTCTCTTTACACTGGATATTTTCTATATAACGGAAAGTATGTAAACATGATATACACGTTGTGAAAACCCTTAAAGTTACAATGTTTTCATTATAACGTCTTCATTTAGCTTTTAATGACATCACAAAATGGACATTCATCTTTCACATTCCATTTCTCATCATTGCCAACATTCAGAGGATGAAATATATTGTCCCAGTGCCCATTGTTTGATGTTGAAGTTCTTGGGCAGTAAACACTTCACAAGGCACACAGACATTCGGATCACCCAATTTAGACACAAAAAGGAATCGTCTGCTGCCTATAGTTTACGATCGAGTGAGTTGTCATAAAACCCTCCCCTGCAGGAGAGAGAGAGAGCACTGTAGAGCTGATCCACTGTAACCTGATCCTTTGGAACCTCACAGGAGAGTCATGACAGTGATGTAGACACCAAGGATCTTGAAGCTTTCAACCTGCTCAACTACATCCCCGTCGATGTGAATGGGGGGCGTGCCACAATCATCTCCATGTCTTGATCACGTTGAGGGAGAGGTTGCTGTCCTGGCACCACACGACCAGGTCTCTGACCTCCTCCCTATAGGCTGTCTCATCATTGTTGGTGATCAGGCCTACCAATGTTATGTCATCAGCAAACTTAATGGTGGTGTTGGAGTCGTGCCTGGCCATGCAGTCATGAGTGAACATGGAGTACAGGAGGGGACTGAGCACACACCCCTGAGGGGCCCCCATGTAGAGGACCTGCAAGGCATGGCAGATGTGTTGTTACCTACCCTGTGTTTAGTCCTAGGGTCCTTAGTTTAGTGATGAGCTTTGAGGGCACTATGATGTTGAACGCTGAGCTGTAGTCAATGAATGGGCAGTGTGGAGTGCAATAGAGATTGCATCATCTGTGGATCTGCTGGGGTGGTATGCAAATTGGAGTGGGTCTAGGGTTTCTGGGATAATGGTGCTGATTTGAGCCATGACCAGACTTTCAAAGCACTTCATGGCTACAGACGTGAGTGCTACGGGTAGGTAGTCATTTAGGCAGGTTACCTTTAGTGTTCTTGGGCACAGGGACTATGGTGGTCTGCTTGAAACATGTTGGTATTACAGACTTGAGTCAGGGAAACGTTGAAAAAGTCAGTGAAGACACTTGCCAGTTGGTCCGCGCATGCTCGGAGTACACGTCCTGGTTATCCATCTGGCCCTGTGGCCTTGTGAATGTTGACCTGTTTAATGGTCTTACTCACATCGGCTACTGGGAGCTTGATCACACAGTCATCCGGAACAGCTGATGCTCTCATGCATGTTTAAGTGTTGCTTGCCTCGAAGTGAGCATAGACGTAATTCAGCTCATCTGGTAGGCTTGTGTCACTGGGCAGCTCGCAGCTGTGCTTCCCTTTGTAGTCTGTAATAGTTTGCGAGCCCTGCCACATCCGACGAGCGTCGGAGCCGGTGTAGTATGTTTCGATCTTAGTCCTGTATTGACACTTTGCCTGTTTGATGGTTCGTCGGAGGGCATAGTGGGATTTCTTATAAACTTCTGTGTTAGAGTCCCGCTCCTTGAAAGCAGCAGCTCTACCCTTTAGCGCAGTGCGGATGTTGCCTGTAATCCATGGCTTCTGGTTGGGGTATGTACGTACAGTCACTGTGGGGAATCCCAGAATCCCAGAACATATTCCAGTCTTTGCTATTAAAACAGTCCTGTAGTTTAGCGTCTGCTCTGTCTGACCACTTTTTTATTGACCGAGTCACTGGTGCTTTTCTGCTTTAGTTTATGTTTGTAAGCAGGAATCAGGAGGATAGAATTATGGTCAGATTTGCTAAATGTAGGGTGAGGGAGAGCTTGGTACGCGTCTCTGTGTGTGGAGTAAAGGTGGCCTATAGTTTTTTACCCCTCTGGTTCACATTTAACATGCTGGTAGAAATTAGGCAAAATGGATTTAAGTTTCCCCGGCCACTAGGAACGCCGCATCTGGATGAGCGTATTCCTGTTTGCTTATGGCCGTATAAAGCTCATTGAAGGCGGTCTTAGTGCCAGCATCGGTTTGTGGTGGTAAATAGACAGCTACGAAGAATATAGATGAAACCTGTCTTGGTAAATAGTGTGGTCTACAGCTTGTTATGAGATACTCTACCTCAGCCGAGCAAAACCTCAAGACTTCCTTACATTTTGTGCACCAGCTGTTGTTTACAAATATACACAGACCGTCTTGCTGTTCTATCCTGTCGAAAAAGCATAAAACCCACCAGCTGTATGTTTTTCAGGTCGTCATTCAGCCACGACTCTGTGAAACATAAGATATTACAGTTTTTAATGTCCCGTTGGTTGGATATACGTGCTCGCAGTTTGTCTATTTTATTATCCAATGATTGTATATTGGCTAATAAGATCGATGTTAGAGACAGATTACCCATTCGCCGTCAGATCCTTACAAGGCACCCAGACCTACGTCCCCTATATGTCTCTTTCTTCTGCAAAACATAACGCTTTGTATACAGCACAAAAATTGAAATGCTTTGCCACATTTTTTGCAGTATTACTTTCGTGCCATGTTGCAAATGTAACAGTATAGCTTCCGTCCCTCTCCGTGCTCCAACCTGGGCTCGAACCAGGGATCCTCTGCACACATCAACCACATTCACTCACAAAGCATCGTTACCCATCGCGCCACAAAAACCACGGCTCTTGCAGAGCAAGGGGAATCACTACTTCAAGGTCTCAGAGCGAGTGACATCACCGATCGAAACGCTATTAGCGCGTACCACCGCTAACAGGATACAGGCTTTCTTCTTTTCATTGTTGAGGAGTAACTACAATGTTGATCCATTTTCAGTTTTCTCCTATCAAAGCTATTTCAGTCTTGCACCATCGCTGCAACTCCTGTACGAACTCGGGAGAGGCGAAGGTCGAGAGCTATGCGTCCTCCGAAACACGACCACGCCAAGCCACACTGCTCTTGACACACTGCTCGCACCAATGTGTCGGAGGAAACACCGTAGAGTCAGCGTGCATGCGCCCGGCCATCACAAGGAGTCGTTAGAGCGCGATGGGACAAGGACATCCTAGCCGGCCAAACCCTCCCCTAACCCAGATGATGCTGGGCCAATCGCCTGATGGGTCTCCCTGTGGCGGCCGGCTGTGACATAGACCGGGATCGAACCTGGATCTGTAGTGATGTCACCGTTGGCCTCGTGGTGAAATCCCTGAGCAGTTTCTTTCCTCTCCGGCAAGTGAATTAGGAAGGAAGCCTGTATCTTTGTAGTGACTGGGTGTATTGATACACCATCCAAAGTGTAATTTATAACTTCACTATGCTCAAAGGAATATTCCATGTCTGTTTTTTTATTTTTATTTTTTACCCATCTACCAATAGCTGTCCATCTTTGCGAGGCATTAGAAAACCTCCCTGGTCTTTGTGGTTGAATCTGTGTTTGAAATCCACTGCTCAACTGAGGGACCTTACAGATAATTTTATGTGCGGGGTACAGAGATCGTAGTCATTCAAAATCATATTAATTAAATTACTTATTGCACACAGAGTGAGTCCATGCAACTTACTCTGTGACTTGTTAAGCAAACATTTACTCCTGAACTTATTTAGGCTTGCCATAGCAAATGGGTTGAATAACTATTGACTAAATGTTTTATTAATTTGTTAACATTTCAAAAAAGCATATACTGAACAAAAATATGAATGCAACATGCAACCATTTCAAAGATTTTACTGTGTTACAGTTCATATAAGGAAATCAGTCAATTGAAATAAATTTATTAGGCTCTTATCTATGGATTTCACATGACTAGGCATAGGCCCACCCACTTTGGAGCCAGGCACAGTCATCAGAATGATTTCCCCCCACAAAAGGGCTCTATTACAGACTAAATACTTTCATCAGCTGTCTCGGCTGGCATGGTTACATGTGGTCTGCAGTTGAGGCCAGTTGGACGTACCAACAAATTCTCTAAAATGACGTTGGAGTAGCTTATGGTAGGGAAATTAACATTACATTATCAGTCAACAGCTCTAGTCGACATTCCTAAGTCAGCGTGCCAATTGCATGCTCCCTCAACTTGAGACATCTATGACATTTCTAAAATGTACATTTTAGAGTGGCCTTTTATTGTCCCCAGCACCTGTGTGATGATCATGCTGTTTAATCAGCTTCTTGACATGCCACACCTGCCAGGTGGATGGATTATCTCGGCAAAGGAGAAATGCTCATTAACAGGGATGTAAACAAATTTGTGGCAAAAAAAAAGAGAAATACGCTTTCTGTGTGTGTGGATAATGTCTGGGATATTTTATTTCAGCTCATGAAACATGGGACCAACACTTTGAATGTTGCGTTTATATATTTTTTCAGTATAATTCCACTTTGACATTATGGGGTATTGCGTGTAGGCCAGTGGCAAAAAACTCAATCTAATCAATTTTAAATTCAGGCTGTAACACAACAACATTTGGAAAACATCAAGGGGTGTGAATACTTTCTGAAGGCACTGTAGATAGTATGACCATCTGTACTGTATTATCTGTTGATAAGCAACTGGCTACTAAGGTTAGGGTTAGGTTTAGGGTTAGGATATGGGTTAAGGTTAGGACTAGGTTTAGTGAAGGCACTGTATCTTATTAAAGAAACTTGAACTTGAAAACTTGGCATCATATTTCTGTCATGCTGCTTTATTCAAAACTCCAACCATCCTGCGCCCCAGGGTATTCAGCCAATTAGAGGCCTTGCGCACAGAGATGTATGGTATAACTTTGCAATCATTGATTTCCATTTGGCATGCATTTTAAAGTTAAAAACCTAAGTTAGCATTCTGTTACCATTCTGTTACCTATAAGAAAGTGGTAATTAAGGGGCTGTTTGAAAGGGAGTCATATAAACATTGCCTTTGTTGGTTTTACAGGTGACACCCTGTTTTCTGTCTGAAATAGGTTACAGTGTTATGTCATAGTGTTATGAAATGCCAATGACTAATGCATGAAGGTGTGACTGCAGCCATCGGGGCTGGGTAGACAGAGAGGAGTGGGAGGTCAGTGGAGGTACCTGCTGTGTTTGAAGTCACTGGGCGGGCAGCTCCATCGCACTTGGTCTCACAGAGAAAGTCGTCGATGGAGGGACTTAGCAGGGGGCGGCTCTCTTGTTGCTCACTCACCAGCTGGAATTGCAAGCAGACAACACTGCTCAAACTCAGACACAACATGCCCCTTTGACCCTTCTCTTGGAAGTGACAACGTGACCCAGACGTTATAACATGTGGTGATGTGTGGCATTAGAAACGGTGTATTGCCCCACGCCCCCCCCAACACACCTGCACAGACAAACACACAGAAACATGCCACTCTATTTGACTCAGCCACTCTGATGTCCACTTCATTTGACAGATGTATTTTTTGTTATGAACTGTATCCACTGTGCACTTTGTAGTGATCCTCTGTTTAATTTTTTTTTGTTATTCAAACAAAGTGATGACATGATCTTATGTGACCCACCAATCCTCCCCATCCCCCCCACCAGTTCATGGGTGTTCTGTTTTTCCCCTGAGGACCCACAGCTCAGTTGAGTGCTAGCTCTGTGAATCCATCATCTGCCTCTCCCAGTGCCCATTTAGCCAGCCTTGGCAGAGGAGGAGACTTGTGTGTCCCCAAGTGTAATTGCTAAGCCATTAGCAGTTGTTTACCTCACTTCCCAAACCCATGCTAAAGCTAATCACCTTGCCTGTGAGGCATCCTTGGGCTGTCGCTGTAGGTTTGCCAACACTGATGTGGCATATGTCACATCCCATCCATTATCATTACCCTGAAGTAGTTGCCCCATGTTTAACTGGCCCATTTGCCACCCTGTGCTCTAGTGACAAAGCAGATTGAAAGTATTGATTTGGTTTGATAAAAATGGCCCCACCATCGTTATTTTCTGCTTGTGCCATGTGTACACAATGTTGTCGGAGAGGAAACATGACATTTTCCATCCTTGCTCTCCAAAGTTGTGTTTGCATGCAAAATCTTAATGAAGGCACTAAAGAATGTATTACAAGCTATGAAGTTGCACTCAGCCTGCCATACAATACGCTTGATATGAAAGGCGCTTCCCACTGTTTCATGACCCGTTCGTATGTGCTCGAGCTAACATTGATGCAACTGTATCTTCTTGGAATTAAAAACTTCAAGCCAAATTTTTAAAAAATAACCTTTGACCCCACCAATAATTGCTAAATTGGGAAACTGATTAGCTGCATCTCAGCATATTTGAGAATTAGTAAAAGTCTTATTCTTCACTTGTCAATTTGGGACAATAGGCTAGCTGACAAAGACATGGTCCTCCTTACTCAGCATTTTTTGTACTGTACGGTATCTCACAGAAAATTGTATGACGATTACAAGTACTTTTGTAGATCAATAGACAAACAATTTTCTCAGTGCGGACTTTTGTTTCCCTTTCAGAATGACACGAAAATCGATTTCCTGTAAACTTGCGTGAATAATAGCTCAACTCTGACGAAGATATTTGTCAAGATGGCATAGCAGTCAGACGTCCTTTGTCCTCGTCTTGTCTTGTCGTGTTCCGTGTATGTATATATATATATATATATATATTTACACCTTTCTTCGCATATCTTTTATCTATTTTATTTTCCAAAAACTCAACTTCAAAACACTCTCCTGCAACCCGCCTTGCCAATTAAAAAAAAGGTGTTTTTTTACCTCAAATCTGAAATCTACAATAGAAGCTAACCAGAAGCTAACCAGAAGCTAGCCAGTTTACTGGCTAATGTTAGTATTCAGCTAACCACGGATTGTGGTCATCAGCTATCCTTTAACTCAAAAATCTATCACCAGTTTTGTACAATGCGACTCAGACCAGAACATACCGGGCCTATTTTTCTCTCCATATCCATGGATTTCAACCGCAAGCTCTGGACATTTACACCTGTATCTCGCAGCTAGCTAGCTGCTATCCGTGTGACTATTGGCTTATGTCGATCCCGGAGCAAACATCAATTATTCCGGAGCTAGCCAGCTGAAGAGTTCCATCAGCCACTCCTGGGCTACAATCACGTATCCGGACCCGTTTTGCTGCCAATGCGGAGCCCCACCGGGCCTTCACGACTGGATTACCGACGTTATCTGCCCGAGGGAGTTATCCAACTGGCCACTCCGTCACAATGTTACCTGAACGCCCATCTGCGGCCATCTAATCGTTAGCAGCCAATAAGACCGCTATCGGAATAGGTCTATCGGACAATTTTTCTTGGGTCACTATAACTATATCTATTTTGCCAATTGGATTGATCCCCTCTACCACACGGAACCCCATTAATCTACCGACGGAAACGCACGAGGTGGCTAAAAACAGACCTCCATCCTATGCTAGCTTGCTACCGATGGCCCGGCTAGCTGTCTGAATCGCCGTGAACCCAACTAACCTCACTACTCACGGGACCCTTATGATCACTTGACTAAGCATGCCTCTCCTTAATGTCAATATGCCTTGTCCATTGCTGTTCTGGTTAGTGTTTATTGGCTTATTTCACTGTAGAGCCTCTAGCCCTGCTCACTATACCTTTTCCAACCTTTCAGTTCCACCACCCACACATGAGATGACATCACCTGGTTTCAATGATGTTTCTAGAGACAATATCTCTCTCATCACTCAATACCTAGGTTTACCTCCACTGTATTCACATCCTACCATACCTTTGTCTGTACATTATACCTTGAAACTATTTTATTGCCCCCAGAAACCTCCTTTTACTCTCTGTTCTAGACGACCAATTCTCATAGCTTTTAGCCGTACCCTTATCCTACTCCTCCTTTGTTCCTCTGGTGATGTAGAGGTGAATCCAGGCCCTGCAGTGCCTAGCTCCACTCCTATTCCCCAGGTGCTCTCTTTTGATGACTTCTATAACCGTATTAGCCTTGGTTTCATACATGTTAACATTAGAAGCCTCCTCCCTAAGTTTGTTTTATTCACTGCTTTAGCACACTCTGCCAACCCGGATGTTCTAGCCATGTCTGAATCCTGGCGTAGGAAGACCACCAAAAATTCTGAAATTTTCATCCCTAACTACAACATTTTCAGACAAGATAGAACGGCCAAAGGGGGCGGTGTTGCAATCTACTGCAAAGATAGCCCGCAGAGTTCAGTCCTACTATCCAGGTCTGTACCCAAACAATTTGAACTTCTACTTTTAAAATATCCACCTCTCTAAAAACAAGTCTCTCACCGTTGCCGCCTGCTATAGACCACCCTATGCCCCCAGCTGTGCTCTGGACACCATATGTTAACTCATTGCCCCATTTATCTTCAGAGCTCGTGCTGCTAGGTGACCTAAACTGGAACATGCTTAACACCCCAGCCATCCTACAATCTAAGCTTGTGGCCCTCAATCTCACACAAATTATCAATGAACCTACCAGGTACCACCCCAAAGCCGTAAACACAGGCACCCTCATAGATATCATCCTCACCAACTCACCAACTGCCCTCTAAATACACCTCTGCTGTTTTCAACCAAGATCTCAGCGATCACTGCCTCATTGCCTGCATCCGTAATGGGTCAGCGGTCAAACGACGTCCACTCATCACTGTCAAAACGCTCCCTGAAACACTTCAGCGAGCAGGCCTTTCTAATTGACCTGGCCGGGGTATCCTGGAAGGATATTGATCTCATCCCGTCAGAGGATGCCTGTTTTTTTTAAATGCCTTCCTCACCATCTAAAATAAGCATGCCCCATTCAAGAAATGTAGAACCAGGAACAGACCTTACTGCCCTTAACCAACACAAAGACATCCTATGGCGTTCTGCATTAGCATCGAACAGCCCCCTGTGATATGCAACTTTTCAGGGAAGCTAGAAACCAATATACACAGGCAATTAGAAAAGCCAAAGCTACAGTGCATTGCGAAAGTATTCGGCCCCCTTGAACTTTAAAAGCGCAGAGAGCATCATGAAGAACAAGGAACACACCAGGCAGGTCCGAGATACTGTTGTGAAGAAGTTTAAAGCCGGATTTGGATACAAAAAGATTTCCCAAGCTTTAAACACCCCAAGGAGCACTGTGCAAGCGATAATATTGAAATGGAAGGAGTATCAGACCACTGCAAATCTACCAAGGGCCGTCCCTCTAAACTTTCAGCTCATACAAGGAGAAGACTGATCAGAGATGCAGCCAAGAGGCCCATGATCACTCTGGATGAACTGCAGAGATCTACAGCTGAGGTGGGAGACTCTGTCCATAGGACAACAATCAGTCGTATATTGCACAAATCTGGCCTTTATGGAAGAGTGGCAAGAAGAAAGCCATTTCTTAAAGATATCCATAAAAAGTGTTGTTTAAAGTTTGCCACAAGCCACCTAGGAGACACACCAAACATGTGGAAGAAGGTGCTCTGGTCAGATGAAACCAAAATTGAACTTTTTGGCAACAATGCAAAACGTTATGTTTGGCGTAAAAGCAACACAGCTAATCACCCTGAACACACCATCCCCACTGTCAAACATGGTGGTGGCAGCATCATGGTTTGGGCCTGCTTTTCTTCAGCAGGGACAGGGAAGATGGTTAAAATTGATGGGAAGATGGATGGAGCCAAATACAGGACCATTCTGGAAGAAAACCTGATGGAGTCTGCAAAAGACCTGAGACTGGGATGGAGATTTGTCTTCCAACAAGACAATGATCCAAAACATAAAGCAAAATCTACAATGGAATGGTTCAAAAATAAACATATCCAGGTGTTAGAATGGCCAAGTCAAAGTCCAGACCTGAATCCAATCGAGAATCTGTGGAAAGAACTGAAAACTGCTGTTCACAAATGCTCTCCATGCTCTCCATGCTCTCACTGAGCTCGAGCTGTTTTGCAAGGAGGAATGGGAAAAAATTTCAGTCTCTCGATGTGCAAAACTGATAGAGACATACCCCAAGTGACTTACAGCTGTAATCGCAGCAAAAGGTGGCGCTACAAAGTATTAACTTAAGGGGGCTGAATAATTTTGCACGCCCAATTTTTCAGTTTTTGATTTGTTAAAAAAGTTTGAAATATCCAATAAATGTCGTTCCACTTCATGATTGTGTCCCACTTGTTGTTGATTCTTCACAAAAAAATACAGTTTTATATCTTTATGTTTGAAGCCTGAAATGTGGCAAAAGGTCGCAAAGTTCAAGGGGGTGGAATATTTTCGCAATGCACTGTAGCTTTTTTCAAGTAGAAGTTTGCTTCCTGCAACACAAACTCAAAAAAGTTCTGGGACACTGTAACGTCCATGGAGAATAAGAACACCTCCTCCCAGCTGCCCACTGCACTGAAGATAGGAAACACTGTCACCACCGATAAATCCACTATAATTGAGAATTTCAATTAGCATTTTTCTACGGCTGGCCATGCTTTCCACCTGGCTACCCCTACCCCAGTCAACAGCACTGCACCCCCCACAGCAACTCGCCCAAGTCTTCCCAGCTCTCCTTCTCCCAAATCCAGTCAGCTGATGTTCTGAAAGAGCTGCGAAATCTGGACCCCTACAAATCAGCCAGGCTAGACAAACTGGACCCTTTCTTTCAAAAAATGATCTGCCCGAAATTGTTGCCACCCCTATTACTAGCCTGTTCAACCTCTGAGATTCCCAAAGATTGGAAAGCAGCCGCGGTCATCCCCCTCTTCAAAGGGGCGGGACACTCTTGACCCAAACTGCTACAGACCTATATCTATCTTACCCTGCTTTTCTAAGGTCTTCGACAGCCAAGTCAACAAACCGTTTACCGACCATTTCGAAATCCCACCATACCTTCTCCGCTATGCAATCTGGTTTCAGAGCTGGTCATGGGTGCAGCTCAGCCACTCTCAAGGGCCTAAACGATATCTTAACCGCCATCGATAAGAAACAATACTGTGCAGCCGTATTCATTGACCTGGCCAAGGCTTTCGACTCTGTCAATCACCACATCCTCATCGGCAGACTCGACAGCCTTGGTTTCTCAAATGATTGCCTCGCCTGGTTCACCAACTACTTCTCTGATAAAGTTCAGTGTGTCAAATCGGAGGGTCTTTTGCCGGGACAAATACCTAGGTGTCTGGTTAGACTGTAAACTCTCCTTCCAGACTCACGTCAAACATCTCCAATCCAAAGTTAAATCTAGAATTGGCTTCCTATTTCACAACCAAGCATCCTTCACTCATGCTGCCAAACATACCCTTGTAAAACTGACCATCCTTCCAGTCCTCGACTTTGGCGATGTCATTTATAAAATAGCCTACAATATCCTACTCAATAAATTGGATGCAGTCTATCACAGTGCCATCCGTTTTGTCTCCAAAGCCCCATATACTACCCACCACTGCGACCTGTATGCTCTCGTTGGCTGGCCCTCGCTTCATACTCGTCGCCAAATCCACTGGCTCCAGGTCATCTACAAGACCCCGCTAGGTAAAGTCCCCCTTATCTCAGCTCGCTGGTCACCATAGCAGCACCCACTTGTAGCAAGCGCTCCAGCAGGTATATCTCTCTGGTCACCCCCAAAACCAATTCTTCCTTTGGCCGCCTCTCCTTCCAGTTCTCTGCTGCAAATGACTGGAACGAACTACAAAAATCTCTGAAACTGGAAAAAAAGATCTCCCTCAGTAGCTTTAAGCACCAGCTGTCAGAGCAGCTCACAGATTACTGCACCTGTACATAGC
Organism: Oncorhynchus mykiss; assembly: GCF_013265735.2. NCBI lineage: Eukaryota > Metazoa > Chordata > Actinopteri > Salmoniformes > Salmonidae > Oncorhynchus > Oncorhynchus mykiss. The sequence goes on along the minus strand of NC_048569.1, from coordinate 51,965,454 downwards.
CCATCTATAATTTAGCCCAAACAACTACCTCTTTCCCTGCTGTATTTATTTATTTTGCTCCTTTGCACCCCATTATTTCTATCTCTACTTTGCACATTCTTCCACTGCAAATCAACCATTCCAGTGTTTTACTTGCTATATTGTATTATCTTCGCCACCATGGCCTTTTTTTGCCTTTACCTCCCTTATCTCACCTCACTTGCTCACATAGTATATATACTTATTTTTCTACTGTATTATTGACTGTATGTTTGTTTTACTCCATGTGTAACTCTGTTGTTGTATGTGTCGAACTGCTTTGCTTTATCTTGGCCAGGTCGCAATTGTAAATGAGAACTTGTTCTCAACTTGCCTACCTGGTTAAATAAAGGTGTAATAAATAAATATATTCAGTATACAAGATAAATGTGAATGTGATTGTCTGTGAATGACTAACTGTGGGAGTGTTCTGAATCTGCAGCAACCTGAAAATGCTGGCTCAGTTTACTTAATTGGAGTCCTGCGCTGAGACTAACTAACTTTGTTTATTTCCAAGAAAGACAGTTTGAAGTTACCTCACTTCACCCTCTGCTGTTGTTGATTTAGTGCAGAGAGAGAAATAGCTACAGTATTAGCTGTCTTTTTAGGCACGTTATTGAGCGTGAATAATAATCTTGTATCCTATAATTTTGTACTGTACTTGTAACGGTTCTCTTGTTGTGGAGTAGAGGCGGACCAAAACGCAGCGTGGTGGTTGTTCATTGTAGTTTAATGAAGACACTATACATGAACAAACTAACGAAAACAAGAAACGTGAGAACTCAAAACAGCCCAATCTGGTGTAAACACAAAGACAGGAACAATCACCCACAAACACACAGTGAAACCCAGGCTACCTAAATATGGTTCCCAATCAGAGACAATGACGAACACCTGCCTCTGATTGAGAACCATATCAGGCCGAACATAGAACTAGACCAAAACATAGAAAAACAAACATAGACTGCCCACCCAACTCACGCCCTGACCATACTAAATAAATACAAAAACAAAGGAAATAGAGGTCAGAACGTGACAGTACCCCCCCCAAAGGTGCGGACTCCGGCCGCAAAACCTTGACCTATAGGGGAGGGTCTGGGTGGGCGTCTGTCCGCGGTGGCGGCTCTGGCGCGGGACGCGGACCCCACTTCGCCATTGTCTCAGTCCGCCTTATTGTCCGCCTCCGTGGCTTACTCACCATGCCCACCCCTCTCAATGACCCCACTGGACAGAGGGGCTGCTTGGGACAGAGGGGCAGCTTCTCGGGACAGAGGGACAGCTGCTCGGGACAGAGGGACAGCTGCTCGGGACAGAGGGACAGCTGCTCGGGACAGAGGGACAGCTGCTCGGGACAGAGGGACAGCTGCTCGGGACAGAGGGACAGCTGCTCCGGGCGGAGGGGCTCTAGCGGCCCCTGGCTGACTGGCGGCACTGGCGGCCCCTGGCTGACTGGCGGCCCCTGGCTGACTGGCGGCACTGGCGGCCCCTGGTTGACTGGCGGCGCTGGCGCTGGGCTGACTGGCGGCACTGGCGGCCCCTGGTTGACTGGCGGCACTGGCGGCCCCTGGCTGACTGGCGGCCCCTGGCTGACTGGCGGCACTGGCGGCCCCTGGCTGACGGGCGGCATTGGCGGCTCCTGGCAGACGGGCGGCACTGGCGGCGCTGGGCAGACGGGCGGCGCTGGGCAGACGGGCGGCACTGGCGGCGCTGGGCAGACGGGCGGCACTGGCGGCGCTGGGCAGACGGGCGGCGCTGGGCAGACGGGAAGCTCCGGCGGCGTCGGGCAGACGGGAAGCTCCGATGGCGCCGGGCAGACGGGAAGCTCCGATGGCGCCGGGCAGACGGGAAGCTCCGATGGCGCCGGGCAGACGGGAAGCTCCGATGGCGCCGGGCAGACGGGAAGCTCCGATGGCGCCGGGCAGACGGGAAGCTCCGATGGCGCCGGGCAGACGCGAAGCTCCGATGGCGCCGGGCAGACGCGAAGCTCCGACAGAGGCGCCGGGCAGACGGGAAGCTCCGGCAGAGGCGCCGGACAGGCGGGAGGCTCCGGCAGAGGCGCCGGACAGGCGGGAGGCTCCGGCAGAGGCGCCGGACAGGCGGGAGGCTCCGGCAGAGGCGCCGGACAGGCGGGAGGCTCCGGCAGAGGCGCCGGACAGGCGGGAGGCTCCGGCAGAGGCGCCGGACAGGCGGGAGGCTCCGGCAGAGGCGCCGGACAGGCGGGAGGCTCCGGCAGAGGCGCCGGACAGGCGGGAGGCTCCGGCAGAGGCGCCGGACAGGCGGGAGGCTCCGGCAGAGGCGCCGGACAGGCGGGAGGCTCCGGCAGAGGCGCCGGACAGGCGGGAGGCTCCGGCAGAGGCGCCGGACAGGCGGGAGGCTCCGGCAGAGGCGCCGGACAGGCGGGAGGCTCCGGCAGCGGCGCCGGACAGGCGGGAGGCTCCGGCAGCGGCGCCGGACAGGCGGGAGGCTCCGGCAGAGGCGCCGGACAGGCGGGAGGCTCCGGCAGAGGCGCCGGACAGGCGGGAGGCTCCGGCAGAGGCGCCGGACAGGCGGGAGGCTCCGGCAGCGCTGGAGAGGAGGAAGGCTCTGGACGGATGGGCCGGAGAGACAGCCTGGTACGGGGAGCTGCCACCGGAGGGCTGGGGTGTGGAGGTGGTGACGGATAGACCGGGCCGTGCAGGCGCACTGGAGCTCTTGAGCACCGAGCCTGCCCAACCTTACCCGGTTGAATGGTCCCGGTCGCCCTGCCAGTGCGGCGAGGTGGAATAGCCCGCACTGGGCTATGCAGGCGAACCGGGGACACCGTGCGCAAGGCTGGTGCCATGTAAGCCGGCCCAAGGAGACGCACTGGAGACCAGATGCGTAGAGCCGGCTTCATGGCACTTGGCTCGATGCCCACTCTAGCCCGGCCGATACGCGGAGCTGGAATGTACCGCACCGGGCTGTGCACCCGCACTGGGGACACCGTGCGCTCCACAGCATAACACGGTGCCTGCCCGGTCTCTCCAGCCCCCCGGTAACCACAGGAAGTTGGCTCAGGTCTCCTACCTGGCGTAGCCATACTCCCTGTTAGCCCCCCCCCAAGAAATTTTTGGGGCTGACTCCCGGGCTTCCATCCACGACGCCGCGCTGCCTCCTCATACCAGCGCCTCTCCGCTTTCGCCGCCTCCAGTTCTTCTTTGGGACGGCGATATTCTCCTGGCTGAACCCAGGGTCCTCTTCCGTCTAATTCCTCCTCCCATGTCCATACCTCCTTGCGCTGCTCCTGCTGCTGCTTTTTCCGTTGCCCATTACCACACCGCTTGGTCCTGTTGTGGTGGGTGATTCTGTAACGGTTCTCTTGTTGTGGAGTAGAGGCGGACCAAAACGCAGCGTGGTGGTTGTTCATTGTAGTTTAATGAAGACACTATACATGAACAAACTAACGAAAACAAGAAACGTGAGAACTCAAAACAGCCCAATCTGGTGTAAACACAAAGACAGGAACAATCACCCACAAACACACAGTGAAACCCAGGCTACCTAAATATGGTTCCCAATCAGAGACAATGACGAACACCTGCCTCTGATTGAGAACCATATCAGGCCGAACATAGAACTAGACCAAAACATAGAAAAACAAACATAGACTGCCCACCCAACTCACGCCCTGACCATACTAAATAAATACAAAAACAAAGGAAATAGAGGTCAGAACGTGACAGTACTATGTTGTTTTAAGACAATTTGTACATTATCATATAATAGGTTGTCAAACAGTTATGAGGAATGCCAGTGCGAATATATTGTATGTTTGCTTGGGGAGAACAATTTGAGTTCCAAGATACTTGAACTGTAATAGCTAAGTGTTGCATGGAGGCACCTCCAGCCAAAAGTCATGATCGATTGTTTTATGAAGGAATTGAATTCCTCACTTAATTTCATCCTCCAAACCTCAAAGCGTAACATCCTACTGTATAATTTTCAGCAAAATGGGCCCTTAATGAGAGAAGCAAATCATTTCGGAGGTCTTTTAGGGCCCCTGCCACTTAATTAGATCATTTCCCCTGTATTCTATTACAAAATGTGCCTCACTTCTGGCACAAATATAAAAAGATTGCTGACATTAATGGGAACTATTAAGGGGACAGACCCCAACCGGCTAATGACAAGTGATGGCTTTGAGAAGCACTGAGAGAAGGACTACAGGGTCTTACAAAAAAAACCACGGCAAATTAATTAGCTGTTTTCACATGTTGAGCTTAAATTTCCCAAGTGAAACCATATTTTCACATGTATTACATTTAGAGTTTACATTTTAACACCACATTTTCACGTGAGGTGAACAAACTGTTTTCACCTCACATGTGAATTGCAAGTTCACATGTGAATTCAGTCACATATGAAAATCTAATTTGCAGGTTCACATGTAGGAAAAAACTCTATGTAAAAAAATAAAACCTTTCACAGTTACATATGTGAAAAATGTCCACATGTGATTGTTTCTCACATGTGAACTTGCAATTAGACATGTAAAAGTTTTTCTGTATGAAAGTCAATGCCTGTTAAAGGGGCAAACAAAACGAAGTCATCAGCGATTGGATGAACTCTAACTAAATCAGAGTATCATAGCCAATGACACATTTTCAAACCGCCGCTTTACCCACATAAGTTCTGGCTCTGACCCAACCCATCAGTTTCTGGAGCAATCAGACAGCTCAGAATGTGTTCACATTCTGTGAAAGTTTGGGGAGGTACTAAGAAGCCAGACTCATTGAGGAGAAGAAACTAACTCTGTGGGCGTGGTGTAGTTTTGGCCGTAATCTGGGTAGCCAGGCAAATTATATGTAAGCATTCATTATTGAAGAAGGTATGAATGCCTCATGAGCTTAGTTCAACTGTCGTACCTCATCAAAACCCAAAATATAAGCTTGTTTTACTCCAATGTTTGTGAACAAAGTAAATGTAAACAACCACTGTATAGCTTAAAAACAAGGTTACTAAAATTGTTATATCATGGATGGTTAATCCTTGCATCCATAGTGTTGTCGTGTCTGTGACTATCATTATATGTGAAGACTGTTATTTTATCAAATCAATTATCTATGTGTAATTATTATTACGTGATTAAACTAATCATGTAAACTTTAATTTTAACTAGGAAGTCGGGGTACCACGGGAAAATGTTTATATATTCTCTATTTCTTGAATTGATATTCAGACTCTTCAGATATTTTCGTATCGATTAGTCTTCTGTTAATGTATCATTACAACCTCATCAGTTCTCATTACTGAAGGTCGCAAACCCTTGGATATCTGCACGAACCCTAGCCTAAATGATGAATCAGCGATATACAAATTGGCTTAATTATTTATTTACTAACTAACTTAGCCAGCAGCATACCATCCTGCATACCACTGCTGGCTTGCTTCTGACGCTAAGCAGGGTTGGTCCTGGTCAGTCCCTGGATGGGAGACCAGATGCTGCTAGAAGTGGTGTCGGAGGGCCAGTAGGAGGCACTCTTTCCTCTGGTCTAAAAAATATCCCAATTCCCCAGGGCAGTGATTGGAGGACCTTGCCCTGTGTAGGGTGCTGTCTTTCAGATGGGATGTTAAATGGGTGTCCTGACTCTCTGAGGTCATTAAAGATCCCATGGCACTTATTGTAAGAGTAGGTGTGTTAACCCCAGTGTCCTGGCTAAATTCCCAATCTGGCCCTCAAACCATCACAGTCACCTAATAATCCCCAGTTTACAATTGGCTCATTCATCCCCTGTAACTATTCCCCAGGTTGTTGCTGTAAATGAAAATGTGTTTTTAGTCAACTTACCTGGTAAAATAACATAAATATTTTTTTAACTAACTAATCACAGAAGTGCATAACAAACAAACAGTAGATATCGGTTACTAACACAATGCATAACATAAGTCCCTAGTGGGCTAAACTGGTATGATAGCTTGGTAGACAATGGCAAGGGGTGGGGACAGATAAGAGCGGGAAAGACTAAATGGATTCACTACACACAGTTGATAATTATATTCATTGAAATGCTAATCCTTTGCACATGAACGGTCGCTCATTTGAGAACAATTGCAATGTATATATTTATGTCCGTATGTCGTTATTGTCTTCTCTGCTGGAATCACCGGTCTGACTGCTGAGGAGTCAGTTCATCAGTGTCTCTGTTTAACTTCCCCAGAAGTCACAATGTCTTTCGTAGTTGTTGCTTTCTCAGTGGCTCTGGATACTGTCTGTTGTAATGGATACATCAGGCATACAGATGGTCGTTGCATCGAATAGATGATTCTGCTGTTGTCGGTATTCTCGTACTAGATTTACGTAATTTCCAGCTGCAGACTAGTAATTCTACGTCTAGGATTTGCTCTAATTCTGTAGTGATCGATAGTCTCAGAGTTTAACCATTTCCAGATCGTGTAGCCAACACTACACGCTGTCTGGTCTTCTGGGCCTATAGAGTTTTCAACATGTACCGACAGCTCCATGTTTTCTAGTCTAATGGTCTATAGAATTGTAGCCATTCCAACGAGGGGACTCCCGACGTTCTCTGACTTAATGTACATTTTGTAGGAAGTGGGTTTTATACCCTGTGGAAAAAGGGGCGATGCCATAAGCCTGACGTAATGTCTGGCCTCACACGGGCATGGCCAATGACTAGTTCAACTTTATATGAACATCAATACTCTCATTTAGAAGCCTAACATCACATTACATCTTTTCACAAATACATTCATATTTACTCATTCATTTTATCCAACATCTAGACGTAAATCTGATAATTGAAAAGTATACACAAATAGAGATACAGTAATGTGGGTTTTCTGTCCTTCTTGAGATCACCAAATGAAAGACACTCTGTCCCTTAAGTGTCCATGGACAACTCCCACATTCTCAAAAATATAAATATTGTTTAATTATTAACATTTGATGTCCAAGGGTCTCTCTGTGTTCCACAGTTTACATTCCAACCTCGAACACTACAGAACATAGGGGCAGCGTATTATATGATAAAACAGCCGACTTCCCGCTCTCCCCCCCTATGAGAGGGAGCACGCTGTAGAGCGGACCCACTGTAACCTGATCTCGGGTTATCTGAAGAGATCATTCTATTTTTCCAACTTAGTTGAGGAGAATAAGAACAATCCAAAATGTATTATTGATACTGTCGCAAAGCTAACTAAAAAGCAGCATTCCCCAAGACAGGATGGCTTTCACTTCAGCAGTGATAAATTCATGAACTTTGCTGATGAAAAGATCATAATCATTAGAAAGCAAATTACAAACTCCTCTTTAAATCTGCATATTTATACAAATAACAATTAACCTGTGTCTGCACAACACTGCCAGGACCTAGGATCAAGGGAGACACTCAAGTTTTTGAATACTATATCTCTTGGCACATTGATGAAAATAGTCTTGGCCTCTAAACCTTCTGCATACTGCATACTGGACCCTATTCCAACTAATCTAGTGAAAGCGCTGCTTCCTGTGCTTGGCCCTCCTATGTTGAACATAATAAATGGCTCCCTATCCACCAGATGTGTACCAAACTCACTAAAAGTGGCAGTAATAAAGCCTCTCTTGAAAAAGCCAAACCGTGACCCAGAAAATAAAACTATCAGCCTATATCGAATTTCCCATTCCTCTCAACATTTTTTGAAAAAGCTGTTGCACAGCAACTCAAGGCAAACAATGTATACAAAGTGCTTCAGTCTGGTTCTAGACCTCATCATAGCACTGAGACTGCACTCGTGAAGGTGGTAAATTACCTTTTAATGCCATCACACCAAGGCTCTGCATCTGTCCTCGTGCTCCTAGACCTTAGTGCTGCTTTTGATACCATCGATCACTACATTCTTATGGAGAGATTGGAAACCCAAATTGGTTTACACGGACAAGTTCTGGCCTGGTTTAGATCTTATCTGTCGGAAAGATATCAGTTTGTCTCTGTGAATGGTTTGTCCTCTGACAAATCAACTGTAAATTTCGGTGTTCCTCAATGTTCCGTTTTAGGACCACTATTGTTTTCACTATATATTTTACCTCTTGGTGATGTCATCAAATGTGGAACATAATGTTAACTTTCACTGCTATGGGGACAATACACAGCTGTACATTTTGATGAAATATGGTGAAGCCCCATAATTGCCCTCTCCGGAAGCCTGTGTTTCAGACATAAGGAAGTGGATGGCAGCAATTTTTTAAAACTTTTAAACAAAACAGAGATGCTAGTTCTAGGTCCCAAGAAATGTAATCTTGATGGTTGTAAAGTCATCTCAAATAAAACTGTGAAGGACCTCGGCGTTACTCTGGACCCTGATCTCTAGGATAGCTTTTTTCCATCTTCGTAACATTGCAAAAATATTTAACTTTCTGTCCAAAGATGATGCAGAAAAATGTATCCATGCTTTTGTCACTTCTAGATTAGATTACTGCAATGCTCTACTTTCCCGGGAACCCGGATGAAACACTAAATGAACTTCAGTTAGTGCTAAACACGGCTGCTAGGATCTTGACTAGAACCAAAGAATCTGATCATATTACTCCGTTGCTAGCCTCTCTACACTGGCTTCCTGTTAAGACTAGGGCTGATTTCAAGGTTTTACTGCTAACCTACAAAGCATTTCATGAGCTTGCTGCAACCTATATTTCCGATTTGGTCTTGCCGTACATACCTACATGTACGCTACGGTCACAAGACGCAGGCCTCCTTACTGTCCCTAGAATTTCTAAGCTGGAGGCAGGGCTTTCTCCTATAGAGCTCCATTTTTAATGAAAGGTCTGCCTATCTATGTGAGAGACGCAGACTCTGTCTCGACCTTTAAGTCTTTATTGAAGACTCACCTCTTCATTAGGTCCTATGATTGAGTGTAATCTGGCCCAGGGGTGCAAAGTGAACGGAAAGCCACTGGAGCGACGAACCACCCTTGCTGTCTCTGCCTGGCCGATTCCCCTCTTCTCCACTGGGATTCTCTGCCTCTAACCCTTTTACGGGGGCTGAGTCACTGGTTTACTGGTGCTCTTCCATGCCCTCCATAGGCGGGGTGGTCACTTTTGAGTTGAGTCAATGACGTGATCCTCCTGTCCGGGTTGGTGCTCCCCTTGGGTTCGTGCCGTAGGAGAGATCTTCGTGGGCTATACTCGGCCGTGGGTCAGGGTAGTAGATTGGTGGTTGAAGATATCCCTCTAGTGGTGTGGGGGCTGTGCTTTGGAAAAGTGGGTGAGGTTATGTCCTGCCTGGTTGGCCCTGTCTGGGGGTATCTTACAGGGCCACAGTGTTTCCCGACCCCTCCTGTCTCAGCCTCCAATATTTATGCTGCAATAGTTTGTGTCAGGGGGCTAGGGTCAGTCTGTTATATCTGGAGTATTTCTCCTGTCTCATCCGGTGTCCTGTTTGAATTTAAGTATGCTCCCTTTAATTCTCTCTTTTTCTCTCTCTTTTTCTCGATCTCTCTCTCTCTTTCTCTCCCTCCATCTCTCTCTCTGTCTCTCTCTCCTTCTCTCGGAGGACCTGAGCCCTAGGACCATGCCTCAGGACTACCTAGCCAGATGACTCCTTGCTGTCCCCAGTCTAGCTGGTCATGCTGCTGCTCCAGTTTCAACTGTTCTGCCTGCGGCTATGGAACCCTGACCTGTTCACTGGACGTACTACCTTGTCTCGGACATGCTGTTTTGGACTCTCTCTCTACCGCACCTGCTGTCTCTAACTCTGAATGAGTGCTGAGGTGCTGACCTGTTACAACCACTGTGATTATTATTATTATCTGACCCTGCTAGTCATTTATGAACGTTTGAACATCTTGGCCATGTTCTGTGATAATCTCCACCTGGCACAGCCAGAAGAGGACTGGCCAAATCTCAGTCTAGTTCTTCTCTAGTTTTTTTCCTAGGTTCTGGCCTTTCTTTCTAGTTTTTCCTAGCCACCGTGCTTCTACATCTGCATTGCTTGCTGTTTGGGGTTTTAGGCTGGGTTTCTGTACAGCACTTTGTGACATTGGCTGATGTAAAAAAAGGGCTTTCTAAATACATTTGATTGATTATAATTGTGCAGTCCTCTACTGTAGTAGTGAGTGAGTTACTTTTGTGCCTTTTTTAATATCAAGCAAAACTTCTGAAGTCGAGAACAAAATTCTTAGTATTGCAAACAAAAATATTGAAAACAAAAGATGAACATAAAATATTGCAAGGAAATCATTTTGAAATGCGAGAACAAATTAATTGTAAATGGATGCCTAAAGATTGTTCAGTGATTGAAAAAAAATTATAACACGATTAAGTAAAATGCCTCCCTCATTCCTGCAATTTTCCCTATCTTTGGTTATCTTACACTGGCCTTTGCTTTTGCTGCCTTTTTCTATTTTTTCCCCAAGTTTTGGCACATTCATTCCAGCAACATAGCACCCTACATCCCACTGCTGGGTCCGTCCTGGTCAGTCCCTGGATGGGAGACCAGATGCAGTTGGATGTGTTGAAAATAAAACGTGAAAAAATAGTCACATGGGGATTTTTTATTTTTAAATGAGGGAAACATTTACGTGAAACTTCACACATGTCCAAAAACCACATCTGACTTGTGAAGATTAAATACATATATATAAAGTGCCTTTGGAAAGTATTCAGACCCCTTGACTTTTTCCACATTTTGTTACGTTACAGCCTTATTCTAAAACGGATTAAATAAAAACAATTCTACACAAAACACCCCATAATGATGAATTGAAAATGTTTTTTTAATAATGTTTGCTAATTTATTCGAAATAAAAAAATGCAATACCTTATTTACATAAGTATTCAGAACCTTTGCTATAAGACACAAAATTGAGCTCAGGTGAATCCTGTTTCCCTTGATCATCCTTCTATAACTTGATTGGAGTCCACCTGTGGTAAATTCAATTGATTGGACATGATTTGGAAAGGCACATTAGCTTTCTGTATAAGGTCCAACAGTTGACAGTGGATGTCAGAGCAAAAACCAAGCCATGAGGTCGCAGGAATTGTCCTTTGAGCTCCGTGACAGGATTGTGTCGAGGCACAGATCTGTGGAAGGGTGCCAAAACATTTCTGCAGGATTTAAGGTCCCCAAGAACACAATGGCCTCCGTCATTCTTATATTGGAAGAAGTTTAGAACCACCAAGACTCTTCCTAGAGCTGGCCACTCGGCCAAACTAGGCAATTGGGGGAGGAGGGCCTTGGTCAGAAAAGTGACCAAGAACCCGATAGTCACTCTGACAGAGCTCTAGAGTTCCTCTGTGGATATGGGAGAACCTTCTAGCAGGACAACCATCTCTGCAGCACTCCACCAATCAGTCCTTTATGGTAGAGCAGCCACACAGAAGCCACTCCTCAGTAAAAGGCACATGACAGCCCGGTTGGAGTTTGCCAAAAGGCACCTAAAGACTCAAAGACCATGAGGAACAAGATTCTCTGGTCTGATGAAACCAAGATTTAACTGTCTGGCCTGTATGTCAGGCATCACATCTGGAGGAAAGATGACACCATCCCTATGGTGAAGCATGGTGGTGGCAGCATCATGCTGTGGGGTGTTTTTCAGGGGCAGGGACTAGGACACTAGTCAGGATCAAGGCAAAAATGAACGGAGCAAAGTACAGAGATCCTTGATGAAAACATGCCCCAGAGCGCTCAGGAGATCAGACTGGGGTGAAGGTTCATGTTCCAATAGGACAACGATCCAAAGCACACAGCCAAGACATTGCAGGAGTGGCTTGGGACAAGTCCTGAATGTCCTTTAGTGGTCTAGCCAGAGCCATGACTTGAACCTATTCAAACATCTCTGGAGAGACCTGGAAATATCCCATATAACACATTACTGAGTACCACCCTCCATATTTTCAAGCATAGTGGTGGCTGCATCATGTTATGGATGGGCTTGTAATCGTTAAGGACTGGGGAGTTTTTACTGGATAAAACAGAATGAGCTAAGCACATGCAAAATCCTAGACAAAAACCTGGTTCAGTCTGCTTTCCACCAGAGACTGGGAGATTAATTCAACTTTCAGCAGGACAATCACCTAAAACACAAGGCCAAATCCACACTGGCATTGCTTACCAAGAAGACGGTGAATGTTCAGGCCGAGTTACACTTTTGACTTAAATCTGCTTGAAAATCTATGGCAAGACTTTAAAATGGTTGTCTACTAATGATCAACAACCAATCTGACAGATATTAAATCATTTTGAAGATAATAATGGTTAAACATTGAAGAATCCAGGTGTGCAAAGCTCTTAGACACTTACCCAAAAAGACTAATTTCTGCCAAGGTTGATTCTAACATGTGTTGACTCCGGGGTGTGAATACTTATTTAAATTAGATACTGTATTTCTTTTTCAATAAATTTGAAGACATAAAAAAATATATGTTTTCATTTTGTCATTATGGGATATTGTGTGAAGATGGGTGCGAAAATAAATCAATTTGATCCATTTTGAATTCAGGCTCTAACACAAACAGAATGTGGAATAATTCAAGGGGTATGAATAATTTATGAAGGAACTGTATATGGGACTATCCAAATAGTGTGACCAGTGTGTTTTTAGGGCCCTCATTCCTTCTGAATGAGGCTATTATCAAAAGATGTGTTCGCAAAGCGGAAGTGCTGTTTTGCACAAACGATTTGCACAAAAGTGCATCTGTGCAAACAGATACTGTAGGTGGATACGGATGCCATTCCTATAATATAAAATGTGCTATCTCAGGTACTTTAGGGTGAATGGGTGCTACCTCAGGCCTTGCAAGAGCTAGGTTACAGTATTGTCACAACTGCTTCCGCTTGAGCTCCAGGCTGCCCATCATTACGCACACCTGTCACCATCATTACGCTCATCAGCGCTTCATTGGATTCACCTGGATTCCTTCACTTTGTTGATTGCCTCCTATATCTGTCTGTTCCTCAGTTTGATCCCTGTGTCAGCATTAATGTCGTTATGTTTCCCTGTCCAGATGCTGTCGGTGTTTTGTTTCATGCCCGTTATTTATTAAATGTTCACTCCCTGTACTTGCTTCTCGTCTTCCAGCGTCTGTCCTCACAATTGTCATGTCACCAGTAAGCTCATGATGAAATCAAGTGGAAATGTAAACTTTAACTTCAATCTTAGTGTTGGCGAATGCTAGTCACCCTGAAGTTATCACACATACTGTCATTTTTTCTCCGAAATGTCATACATTTCATCCCTATTGGTATTGTACATTTGATCATATTTTGTTCCGTGGTCATCAAAGAGCGAAGGGAGAGTACATGCTATTAACTGGATTACGAAAACCGTATCCTCTCAGTCTCTTAACATTAAATTAATGACCAGCAGCAGTAGCACCCTCGCTGATTTTCTATTGCATACCATTGTCATTATTGTTGGTCCGTACATACAGTATCTGACTTTATGCTGCACACTGCACAGTGTATTTGCAAGTGCTGCTGGCCTTCACCTGACTTTATGAGTGACATCTACAGGGTGGTCCTAGGGTGTCCATGATGGAAGCTATGAATCACAGATGAACACATCTTTCTCATTCATAGCTTCTATCATGGAGACCATGGGACCAACCTGTAGTAGTCACTCACACAGTCAAGTGAAGTCTAGTAGCACATGTAAATACACTATGCAGTGTGCACACAATGAATAAAGCCCTTTAAGACCCGAGATATAGTTAGGCCAATGCCGACGAGAGTGATGCATTACAGAGAGACAGTTGTGAAACTCCACGATGTCCACGTGACAATCGCCCATAAAGATAGCCGTTCTTGAATGCCGCCATCTATTTAGCATAAATTTGCGGTGCCAGGAAATTGCGGTGCCAGGATGCAGACCTAAATCTTGTCTGTAAACAGGCATGCGTCGTGAGGTGGATCATCACTTACTGTTGTTCTGATCAGGAATCTGTTCTGTAACCTGATTTAAGATGTGAATCTATGTGAGAAATCAATGTATGCGCCTTGGTGTTGAATGCACTATACATGTGCCCAGGGAAACAGTAACCTTACCTTGGTCCAGGGTCAGCTCTGTCTCTCTTGACCTCTTGGTTGGCCAGTCCCAAACAGATTATTGATTTGATGATGACGAAAATAAATACATCCAAAAACGACTAACAGGCATACCCGAAGTAAAGAATCAAAACCAAACGAAAGGCTTCATGGCCACCAAACCAACCAGCAGCCTCATCGCTCTCCAAGCTGGCACTCTGACTAAAGATCACGTTAATTGGCAGCACCTGTCTCTTTGTCAACCAGGCTCAGCGTTTTGACAAGGTTGCTGCTGCCCCCTGGGGGAAATCGAGTGTGGAAGTGGGAGTGAGCTGAAGCGTGCTGCCTTAACTACCTAACCTATTCCCTAACACTAAGTAGCCAAGTGAGACATAAAGACAGTAAAACTTGACATCACTAAGAGCCCTATTTAATGAAAGCTGGTAACTAAACTTTCCGGGATATGTATGAAGTGATTGATTCAAGAACGTTCTTTCTTATGCATCCCGGAAAACCTGGTGAGGCCTTTTAATTTTGATTGAATGGGGGCCCCATACTGAACGTTATGAAGATTTAGCAAGCAAAAAGATCAAGGTCATGGATCTTCAATGATGCTGGTCCGTTATTGATAGAAGACCTTGTGCTATTTGAGTTAATAAAACATAAAACGAGGGGTCTTCAAAGCACTTACTGTAATTGCCAAAGGGCTAACTCTAAATAATGATCTTGGCTAACCCTTTTTTATTGCATGATAGAGACCTCCATATCTTCCCTGCTAATCATCCTTCGGCCAATGGGGACAGGCAATCCACCCAATTATCTGTGGTTTACAGAATCTCAGGAAACTACCAGGTAAAGAGGAAAGGCCAATTATAGTTAATGTCCTGAGGGGTTTGCCCACACTCGTCCTCCCAAGCCTCTCTCTTTGCATTGAGTTGGATGCTACCATTTTTCAGCACATAAATTTGCACCTTTTTGCTTGCTATCCTGTGCATTGCACATTGCTACTTTGTTAACAAGTGCTCAAGGGGAAACTCCCGCTAATTGCGTCACCTGGGCATGACTCCAAGAGCTCTCTTAGATGTTGTTGTCAGGGGAACCCTGAACCGGTTAAACCCATGGGAGTATTGAGCGTGTGTATGTGTGTGTGGGGGGGGTGTGATGCAAGGAGCAGCCCTCATTTTGCTGTAATCTTGGTGAAGAGTGACGTGACAGTCAGCCTTAGGATACTAACAAAGTATATCTTGTTCTTTGTTAGTATTACCACAGATTTACCACTGATTTCTCTCTCTCTCATTGGCATAATCCTGCTTACTCATTTTCAGCAGGTTTTATGTCGATGTCCTAGGGACAGATGCATCCCCCACATCCACTCCCATACCCTGTGAACTTGCACAGTGAAGATATGTTTGTTTATTATGATTTATGTTATAGTACACAGTGATGAAAGTTAATTATATGAATACAGCATAATTGGGCAACACTTGACTTGACACCTAGCGTCAGAACACGTTATGATACGGTCACGGTCATAACCATGTCATAGTATGTCATAACAGCTGACATAACGTGTCATAATATGGTCATAACACTGTCATGACCCATATATTTACACCTGTTGTGACATATACTGAACAAAAACATGCAACAATTTCAAAGATTTACTGGCTGGGGTCCAGCCATAGATGGACCTTGGAGGGCATAGTCCAACCCATTTGGTAGCCAGGCCCACCCACTGGGGAGCCAGACCCAGCCAATCAGAATGAGTTTTCCCCCACAAAAGGGCTTTATTCCAGACAGGAATACCCCTCAGCATGACAGTGTTGACCATATTATAACAAGTTATGTCAGCTGTTATGACATATTATGACATGGTTATGACCGTATTATAACGTTTTATGACACTAGGTGTCAAGTAAAGTATTACCCATAATTGTTACTATATATTTTTTTAAATACGGTAAGCCATTTTACACTTTGCCTAATGTCTAGCATTAGACAGTTGGCTCTCCATGAGTGTATTGAATGATATGTTGCCTTGTGCAATCTTCTACCCTACTTGTGTTTTTTGACCTATCTGTGCTTTTTGAAATTGATTTAAATGTTGGACTGGTGTCTCTGCTATTTTTATGGCCTCCTGACTACTTTACATCTGTGGTTCACAGAGCTCTCAACCTCCCTAATAGGCCAGTGAGACTTTTACAGTACATCTAAACACAATGTTGTGCTCAATCTGGAGTCTTATAAAATGGGCAATAAAGAAAATCTGCAGGCACTGCCTGTGCAAACTGTTTTAATTATATATCATATAAAATAAAAAATATGGGCGAGTTAATTATAGATTGTAAATGCTAGTGAGAGTGCATGCTAGTGAGAGTGTATGCATGTGATAGTGATAGTTTCTCCAAGATGGCATAGCAGTGCATATGTGGTTTGTCATCCTCTCGTTTAATTTAGGTATTTTTCGTCTTTTTTTGTATATATTTAATTTTATTTCAAAAATATACCTTCCGGTAACCCGTCTCACTCAATGTGACACGGATCCTCTATTTTCTTTAGACCTTATAGCCAAAACCTCCATCAGAAGCGAGCCATCAGCAGCTAACCAGCTAATAAGCTACTAGCTATTTAGTCATTGTTAGCCAATGCTAGCGGCTTTTACTTTCTGCACAGGCATCAACCGTTTTTTTTTAGCCTGGATAATACCTTCCAGACTCGGAATGTTTTTCTCCACTACAACGCTGGATTCCTGCCGTAAACCCTGGACCATTACTCCTGATCATCACAGCTAGCTAGCTGCCACCGAGTGACCTAGCCCTGAAGCTAGCTCTGAGCCTGGCCCACCTACCGGCCTACTCTGTGATCACCCGGCTACCCATGCCTCCCGGACTCGGCTAGAATCCACTACTCTGCCGGATACTTGCCGTAAGCTCTGGACCTTTGCAGCGGATCATCGATGCTAGCTAGCTACTACCGAGTGGCTATAGTTGCCAACGCCCCTGCCCCGAAGCTGTCATCAGTTAGCCACGAGCCAGGCGTATCTCCCGGCTAGCAAAATAAATTACTACAACTACAATACCTCTTTCACCATCTGGCCAGGACCCTTTGTTGACACGATGATAGTTATCATTGTATTAGTTTACAGTGGAGCCCCAGGTCTCACTCTACATGCCTCAGATTCCTCCTTTGTCCCACCCCCCATGGTGGGGTGCGGGTACAGTGGAAGTAAGCCCAGGCACTGTGTGACCTCACCCATTATAACCAGCACGTCCAGAGATGCAACCTCTCTTATCATCACACAGTGCCTGGGCTTACTTCCACTGTACCCGCACCCCACCATATCCCTGTCTGCACATTATGCCCTGAATCTTTTCTACCATGCCCAGAAATCTGCTCCTTTTATTCTCGGTCCCCAACGCACTAGACGACCAGTTTTGATAGCCTTTAGCCATATCCTCATCCTACTCCTCCTTTGTTCCTCAGGTGATGTGAAGGTTAACCCAGGCCCTGCATGTCCTCAGGCACTCTCATTTGTTGACTTCTGTAATCAAAAAAGCCTTGGTTTCATGCATGTTAACATCAGAAGCCTCCTCCCTAAGTGTGTTTTACTCACTGCTTCAGCACACTCCGCCAACCCTGATGTCCTTGCCATGTCTGAATCCTGGCTTAGGAAGGCCACCAAAAATTCTGAGATTTCCATACCCAACTACAACATTTTCTGTCAACATAGAACTGCCAAAGGGGGAGGAGTTGCAATCTTCTGCAGAGATAGCCTGCAAAGTTCTGTCATACTTTCCAGGTCTATGCCCAAACAGTTTGAACTTCTAATTTATTCAATTAATCTCTCCAGAAATAAGTCTCTCACTTTTGCCACCTGTAATAGACCCCCCCCCCTCCCCTCCCCTCCCCTCCCCTCCCCTCAGCTCCCAGTTGTGCCCTGGACACCATATGTGAATTGATTGCCCCTCATCAATCTTCAGAGTTTGTTCTGTTAGGTTAACCTAAACTGGGATATGCTTATCACCCCGGCAGTCCTACAATCTAAGCTAGATGCCCTCAATCTCACACAAATCATCAAGGAACCAACCAGGTACAACCCTAAATCCGTAAACATGGGCACCCTCATAGATATTATCCTGATCAACTTGCCCTCCAAATACACCTCTGCTGTTTTCAATCAGGATCTCAGCGATCACTGCCTTATTGCCTGCATCCGCTATGGGTCCGCGGTCAAACGACCACCCCTTATTACTGTTAAATGCTCCCTAAAACACTTCTGCGAGCAGGCCTCTCTAATCGACCTGGCCCGGGTATCTGGAAGGATATTTATCTCATCCCATCAGACGAGGATGCCTGTTCGTTCTTAAGTAATTTCCTCACCATCTTAAATAAGCATGCCACTTTCAAAAAATGTAGAACTCAGAACAAATATAGCCCTTGGTTCACTCCAGACCTGACTGCCCTTGACCAGCAGAAAAACATCCTGTGGCGGACTGCAATAGCATCGAATAGTCCCTGAGATATGCAACTGTTCAGGGAAGTCAGGAACCAAACAGAGATTTGCATCCTGTAGCGATAACTCCAAAACGTTTTGGGACACTGTAAAGTCCATGGAGAACAAGAGCACCTCCTCCCAGCTGCCCACTGCACTGAGGCTAGGTAACACGGTCACCACCGATAAATCCATGATAATCGAACATTTCAACAAGCATTTCTCTGCTTTCCACTTAGCTACCACAACCTTGGTCAACAGCTCCGCCCCCCCCCCCCCCCCCCCCCCGCAGCTACTTGCCCGAGCCTTCCCAGCTCTCCTTCACCCAAATCCAGAGAGCAGATGTTCTGAAAGAGCTGCAAAACCTGAACCCGTACAAATCAGCTGGGCTAGACAATCTGGACCCTCTATTTCTAAAACTATCCACCGCCATTGTTGCGTGCCCAGTCTGTTCAACCTCTATTTCGTATCTTCCGAGATCTCCAAAGATTGGAAAGCGGCCACGGTCATCCCCCTCTTTAAAGGGGGTGGCACTCTAGACCCACACTGTTATAGACCTATATCAATCCTGCCCTGCCTTTCTAAAGTTTTCGAAAGCCAAGTTAATAAACAGATTTCTGACCATTTCGAATCCCACCGTACCTTCTCCGCTGTGCAATCCAGTTTCCGAGCTGTTCATGGGTGCACCTTAGCCACACTCAAGGTACTAAACAATATCATAACCACCATCGATAAAAGACGGTACTGTGCAGCCGTCTTCATCGACCTGGCCAAGGCTTTCGACTCTGTCAATCACCATATTCTTATCGGCAGACTCAATAGCCTTGGTTTCTCAAATGACTGCCTCGCCTGGTTCACCAACTACTTTGCAGACAGAGTTCAGTGTGTCAAATCGGAGGGCCTGTTGTCCGGACCTCTGGCAGTCTCTATGGGGGTACCATAGGGTTCAATTCTCGGGCCGACTATTTTCTCTGTATATATCAATGATGTCGCTCTTGCTGCGGGTGATTCTCTGAGCCACCTCTATGCAGACGACACCATTCTGTATACATCTGGCCCTTCTTTGGACAGTGTGTTAACTAACCTCCAAAAAAGCTTCAATGCCATAGAACACTGCTTCCGTGGCCACCAACTGCTCTTAAACGCTAGTAAAACCAAATGCATGCTCTTCAACCATTCGATGCCCGCACCTGCCCGACTAACATCACTACCCTGGACGGTTCTGACCTAGAATATGTGGACAACTACAAATACCTAGGTGTCTGGCTAGACTGTAAACTCTCCTTCCAGACTCATATTAAACATCTCCAATCCAAAATCAAATCCATAATCGGCTTCCTATTTCACAACAAAGCCTCCAAACCTGACTGCCCTCACGCCGACTCACGCCGCCAAACTTACCTTAGTAAAACTGACTATTTTACAGATTCTCGACTTCGGCGATGTCATCTACAAAATAGCTTCCAACACTCTACTCAAGCAAACTGGATGCAGTCTATCACAATGCCATCCGTTTTGTCACCAAAGCCCCTTATACCACCCACCACTGCGACCTGTATGCTCTAGTCAGCTCACCCTCGCTACATATTCAGCGCCAGACCCACTGGCTCCAGGTCATCCACAGTATAAGTCTATGCTATGTAAAGCTCCGCTTTAGCTCAGCTCACTGGTCACGATAACAACACCCACCCGTAGCACGCACTCCAGCAGGTATATCTCACTGGTCATCCCCAAAGCCAACACCTGCTTTGGCCGCCTTTCTATCCAGTTCTCTGCTGCCATGGACTGGAACAAATTGCAAAAATCGCTGAAACTGGAGACACTTATCCCTCACTAGCTTTAAGCATGAGCTGTCAGAGCAGCTCACAGATCACTGCACATGTACAGACATGGCAGGTGTTATGGCATTTTCATGACAGCATTTATAGCAGTATTCAAGTGTGACTTTTTGTAACTTACAAAATCATATGTTTTTATACCTTGCTCCATTGTTACTATACCTGTACAGTTGTACTGCAGGTATGCTTGAGACTTATTATTGAGGAGTACATTTACAGTACATGCAGTAATAATTCAATATTAAACAGAATTTTATTATAGGCAGTGTATGACATTAGTCATGTAAACACCTTACTCTACTTATCTTAATCGAAGTACAGTCATAATCTAAGTAAGCATACGACAATTAAAACACCTGGTTTCTGAGCAATCTTTCAAATTATTAGGACATGTAAATACCTTAATCGGAGTTCCAGCTGTGTATTTGATCTGCGCATGTGATAGCACCAGCCGAGCGCTAAAGAGCAAGGGTCGCGAGTTCAGAACAACTGAAAGTATGTAATTTTTCACATGCAAACTTTACAGTATCTTCAGAAAGTATTCAAAACACATTTTGTTATGTTAAAATCAAATCATATTTATTGGTCACATACACATGATTAGCAGATGATATTGCGGGTGTAGCGAAATGCTTGTGCTTCTAGCTCCGACAGTGCAGTAATATCTAACAAGTAATATCTAACAAATTGCACAACATATACCAAACACACACAAATCTAAGTAGGAATGAATTAAGACTATATACATATGGACGAGCGATGTCAGAGCTGAACGGACTAAGATACAGTAGAATAGTATAGAAAAACAGTATATACATATGAGATGAGTAATGCAAGGTATGTAAGCATTATTAAGTGAATGAGATTACGTAGAATAGTATAGAAAACATAATCTACACATCAAATTGTATTAGTCACATGCGCCGAATACAACAGCTGTAGACCTTACAGTGAAATGCTTATACAACAGCTAAAGACCTAACAGTGAAATGATTACATACGATCCCCTAACCAACACCATAGTGTCCTCAAAGCTCATCAATAAGCTAAGGACCCTGGGACTAAACACCTCCCTCTGCAACTGGATCCTGAACTTCCTGATGGGCCACCCCCAGGTGGTAAGGGTAGGTAACAACACATCCGCCACGCTGATCTTCAACACAGGGGCCCCTCAGTGGTGCGTGCTCAGTCCCCTCCTGCAGTCCCTGTTCACTCATGACTACATGGCCAGGCACGACTCCAACACCATCATTAAGTTTGCCGATGACACAACAGTGGTAGGACTGATCACCGACAATGACGAGACAGCCTATAGGGAGGAGGTCAGAGACCTGGCCGTGCGGTGCCAGGACAGCAACCTCTCCCGCAACGTGATCAAGACAAAGGAGATGATTGTGGACAACAGGAAAAGGTGGACCGAGCACGCCCCCATTCTTATCAATGGGGCTGCAGTGGAGCAGGTTGAGAGCTTGAAGTTCCTTGGTGTCCACATCACCATCAAACTATCATGGTCCAAGCACAACAAGACAGTCGTGAAGAGGGCACTACAAAATCTATTCCCCCTCGGGAGACTGAAAAGATTTGCGATGGGTCCTCCGATCCTCAAAAAGTTATACAGCTGCGCCATCGAGAGCATCCTGACTGTTTGCATCACTGCCTGGTATTGCAACTGCTTGACCTCCGACCGTAAGGCACTACAGAGAGTAGTGCGTACGGCCCAGTACATCACTGGGGCCAAGATTCCTGCCATCCAGGACGTCTATACCAGGCGGTGTCAGAGAAGGCCCTAAAAATTGTCAAAGACTCCAGCCACCTTAGTCATAGACTGTCCTCACTGCTACCGCACGGCAAGCGGTACCGGAGTGCCAAGCAGAGTCCAAAAGGCTTCTCAACAGCTTCTACCCCTAAGCCACAAAACTCCTGAACAGCTAACCATGTCGGCTACTCAGACTATTTGCATTGCCCCCCTTTTAAGCTGCTGCCACTCTCTGTTTATTATCTATGCATTGTCACTTTAACTCTACCTACATGTACATATTACCTCAATTACATCGACTAACCGGTACCCCCGCACATTGACTCTGTACCGGTACACCCTGTATATAGCCTCACTATAATTATTTTACTGCTGCTCTTTAATTATTTGTTACTTTTCTTTCTTATTTTTTACTGATTTATTTTTTACTCAACACATATTTTTCTTAAAACTGCATTGTTGGTTAAGGGCTTCTAAATAAGCATTTCACTGCTAGGTTACACCTGTTGTATTCTGCGCATGTGGCATTTTATTCAGCACCGATTCCAGGTCCTCTAATGAGATGGGTCGCCCCAGATCCACAGATTGCTTCTCATCCAATACGGGCAAATCAAGGTTATCAAAAAAAGGCTTGCATTCGTCTGGCTGAAACTGGATATACGATTTATATAACTCCTGGAAAAAATAGTGAAATGTTGCATTAATTTCCTGTGGATCAGAAAGTAAGCTTTTAGATGGGGATTGAATAGATTCTATAGGCGTACAAGATTCACTTTTTCCATTTTAAGGCTAGAAGCCTGCTTGGTTTGCTCCCATTAAAATAATAGTTCTGCCTCACTCTATGCATGATTTCACCTTTATTTAACCAGGTAGGCCAGTTGAAAACAAGTTCTCATTTACAACTGCGACCTGGTCAAGATAAAGCAAAGCTGTGCGACAAAAACAACAACAAATGTACTGTCAATAACGCAATAGAAAAAATCTATGTAGCGAGTGTGCAAATAGCATTAACACTGGAGTGATAGAAGATAATGTGCAAGTAGAGATACTGGGGTGCAAAAGAGCAAAAAGATAACTAACAATATGGGGATGAGGTAGTTGGGTGTGCTATTTACAGATTGGCTCTGTACAGGTACAGTGATCGGTAAGCTGCTTTGACAGCTGATGCTTAAAGTTAGAGAGGGAGATATAAGTCTCCAGCTTCAGTGATTTTTGCTATTCGTTCCAGTCATTGGCAGCAGAGAACTGGAAGGAAAGGCGGCCAAAGTAGGTGTTGGCTTTGGGGATGACCAGTGAAATATACCTGCTGGAGCGCTACGAGTGGGTGTTGCTATTGTGACCAGTGAGCTGAGATAAGGTGGGGCTTTACCTAGCAAAGTCTTATAGATGACCTGGCTCCAGTGGGTTTGGTGACGAATATGAAGAGAGGGCCAACCAACGAGAGCATACATGTCACAGTGGTGGGTAGTATATGGGGCATTGGTGACAAAACGGATGCCACTGTGATAGACTACATCCAGTTTGCTGAGTAGAGTGTTGGAGGCTATTTTGTAAATGACATCGTCAAAGTCAAGGATCGGTAGGATAGTCAGTTTTATGAGGATATGTTTGGCAGCATGAGTAAAGGAGTCTTTGTGGAGAATTAGGAAGCCAATTCTAGCTTTGTTCTGGTCGTTTGACCGCGGACCCATAGCGGATGCAGGCAATGAGGCAGTGATTGCTGAGATCCTAGTTGAAGACAGCAGAGGTGTATTTAGAGGGCAAGTTGGTCAGGATGATATCCAAGAGGGTGCCCATGGTTACAGATTTAGGGTTGTACCTGGTAGGTTCTTTGATAATTTGTGTGAGATTGAGGGCATCTAGCTTAGATTGTAGGATGGCTGGGGTGTTAAGCACATCCCAGTTTAGGTCACCTAGTATGAACTCTGAACATAGATAAGGGCCAATTAATTCACATGATGAACTCAGTTCTCCTTAATAAGTAATTCAGTTCCAGTTTAACCACCGTAAAATCATTGCTGGCATTATTTGAGTAATTCTTTTTCAGGTTTCAGGTTTCTCCAATAGTCTTTGATTCCTGGCTTTATTGAGGTGAGACACAAAAATATGATGTAAAGTCTCTGATAAACCCTTTAGTAGCCATCCATGTAAACCTTGAGTTCTCTACAAAGTCATTGTTTTTTGCAAAGAATTCAACTATTTCGGCTTGAAATACAACCACAAACAATTTGTTTTGAAAAAGGGTTGTATTAAAATGGCAACATTTTGTTTTATTCATCTTAATAAAGCTCACATCCACTTGGATAACCAAGGGATTATAATCTGAAAGAGTCGCAGGCAATATTTGTAGTGGCGCGACACACATAATTTATAGTACGCCTGGAAAGCATTTCAAGTAACAGGTGTTAAAAGTTAATTTGTGGAATTTCTTTCATTCTTAATGCATTTGAGCCAATCAGTTGTGTTGTGACAAGGTAGGACAAGAACAGTTTAAATAAGCAAAGAGAAATGACAGTCCATCATTACTTTAAGAAATGAAGGTCAGTCAATATGGAAAATGTCAAGAACTTTGAAGGTTTCTTCAAGTGATGGATATGGCTCTCATGAGGACCACTACAGGAAAGGAAGACCAAGAGTTACCTCTGCTCTAGAGGATATGTTCGTTAGAGTTACCAGCCTCAGAAATTGCAGCCCAAATGAATGCTTCACAGAGTGACAGACACATCTCTACATCAACTATTCAGAAGAGACTGTGTGAATCAGGCCTTCATGGTCGAATTGCTGCTAAGAAATCACTAGTAAAGGACACCAATAAGAAGAAGAGACATACTTGGGCCAAGAAACACGAGCAATGGACATTAGACCGGTGGAAATCTGTCCTTTGGTCTGGCATCCATAAGTCTAAATATTCCTGTTACATTGCACAACCTTCAATGTTATGTCATAATTACGTAAAATTCGGGCAAATTAGTTGGCAACGAGCCAGGCGGCCCAAACTGTTGCATGTACCCTGACTCTGCTTCCAATGAATGCAAGAGAAGTGACACAATTTCACCTGGTTGATATTGCCTGCTAACCTGGATTTCTTAAGGCTAAATATGCAGGTTTAAAAATATATACTTCTGTGTATTGATTTTAAGAAAGGCATTGATGTTAATGGTTAGATACAGTCGTGCAACGATTGTGCTTTTTTCGCAAATGCACTTTTGTTAAATCATCCCCCGTTTGGCGAAGTTGGCTGTCTTTGAAAGGAAGAAATAGTCTTCACACCTTTCACAACAAGCCAGGCGGCCCAAACTGCTGCATATACCCTGACTCTGTTGCAAGAGAAGTGACACATTTTCCCTAGTTAAAAGAAAATCATGTTAGCAGGCAATATTAACTAAATGTGCAGGTTTAAAAATATATACTTATGTATTGATTTTAAGAAAGGCATTGATGTTTATGGTTAGGTATACGTTGGAGCAACAACAGTCCTTTTTTGAGAATGCGCACCGCAGGGCACGCTAGATAAACTTGTAATATCATCAACAATAGTTAACTAGTGATTATGATTGATTGATTGATTGTTTTTTCTAAGATAAGTTTAATGCTAGCTGGCAACTTACCTTGGCTTCTTACTGCATTCGCGTAACAGGCAGGCTCCTCGTGGAGTGCAATGTAAAGCAGGTGGTTAGAGCATTGGACTAGTTAACCGTAAGGTTGCAAGATTGAATCCTCGAGCTGACAAGGTAAAAATCTGTTGTTCTGCCCCTGAACAAGGCAGTTAACCCACCGTTCCTAGGCCGTCCTAGGCCGTCATTGAAAATAAGAATGTGTTCTTAACTGACTTGCCTAGTTAAATATTTTTTTTAATAAAATAAATAAATCGGCCAAATCGGTGTCCAAAAATACTGATTTACGATTGTTTTGAAAAATTGGCCCTAATTAATCGGCCATTCCGATTAATCGGTCGACCTCTACAATGGGCCTCAGGATCTCGTCACGGTATTTTTGTGTAATCAAATTGCCATCGATAAAATACAATTGTGTTTATTGTCCGTAGCTTATGCCAGCCCATGCCATAACCCCACCGCCACTGTTCATCAGGTGGATGGATTTTCTACACAAATGTGTAGACAAAATTTGAAACAATAATTTTTTGGGTGCATATGGAACATTTCTGAACTCTTTTATTTCAGTTCATGAAACATGGGACCAACACTTTACATTCATATTTTTGTTCAATGTACTTTCAAATGAACTAATTCACCTTTTGCCCCTTTCATATTGATTAAGAGGTGCATATTGTTGTCATTTTGAGTGCAGTGGTATGTGTTGTCATGTTGCAAAATGTGTGTGACAACATGTCTTAATGACACATTATTAATACATTCGTTGAGCAGTCGAGTCTTGACATTTACTTCTCAGACTTGTGAAAGTAGGTGGTTTCTTGTTAATTTAATGTACCTGTCTGTTTTTTTATTTTGTAGCTTATCTATATCTAGATATGCACCAAGTCCCCATCTGATTATGGAATTAGTCAGCAAGAATGTTCAGCTTTATTTAAGTCTGGAAGTAAAAAATTACAGTTGTTTTAAACAAATGTACGGAAAGGAAAGTTAGGTCAAAAAGAAAAGGACCGGAGAGAGGCCTTGTCTAACAAAAGACAATCAGCAAACACTGCATTTTCCAGCTGAATTATTAGATAATACTAGATTTTATTACAAATAAGCACACAATAAACATTTTGTTATGCAGCACTATAGAGTGCATTGGGATTGGTTGGGATTAAAAATAAAAAAATATATACAAATCATTCTATTCAATACATCTTCATTCAACAAACACATGGCATTTTATGCAACAACTTAGAATGTCGAAGGCTACAGAGCACATTTTTAAACTTATACATCAGCACAACACTATACTGTAACCACAACACAGAAACATGCACATGCACACACACACAAACATACACACACCAAGCACATTTATATCAAACACAGAAAACGGGGGCCCATACCATCCACATATTGCTTCAAAGCAAAGCAACACTGAAAAGCACATTGAAAATCAACTACATCTACAAGAAGAGAGATGTTGCATTATGGAAATGCATGCATATTAGCAAAGTTTAGCTGCTTATGAGGTGTAAAAATGTGCATTGGGGGTGTGCGTTTTCCTAAACTGCCTTGGAAATGTGCTATACTTTTTCCTGATAAAGGACCTAACTGCTTATTCTGCTGAGACGATCTGATTGGGTAGGCTCATTTGGTAATGTGTAGTAATTGTATCCCTGAGAAAAGTGGGGAAAATTCTACAATCAAAATAAATCCAAATAGCAGTGTATTTGAATTTCTAATTACAGTTAAAAAAAAATAAACGATAAGTGACAGCTGAGGCACTCTCACTTACGATTCTTACAAACATTGCGTGTGGCTACGATAAGGTGTTGCTGCAGGAAAAAAAGATTAAATTAAAGGCAGAAGTTACATAAGATATAATTAAAATAAATCAATGAAATCAATGAAATGTCATTCAGATAAAATGTCATTCCTTGCTACAGCTGAAATACTGACTGGTTTTTAGTTGGTGATGCAGAACGAACTGTGGCATGCATTTTATACCCTATAAAGCAGCTGAAAAATGAAATAAAATCAATGTTGTTGCTTTTTGCTGTTGTAAGGTTAATAATATAGGATCGAGTTAGGCTCAAGAGTGGAGAGTAGATACAGTGCCTTGCGAAAGTATTCGGCCCCCTTGAACTTTGCGACCTTTTGCCACATTTCAGAATTCAAACATAAAGATATAAAACTGTATTTTTTTCTGAAGAATCAACAACAAGTGGGACACAATCATGAAGTGGAATGACATTTATTGGATATTTCAAACTTTTTTAACAAATCAAAAACTGAAAAATTGGGCGTGCAAAATTATTCAGCCCCTTTACTTTCAGTGCAGCAAACTCTCTCCAGAAGTTCAGTGAGGATCTCTGAATGATCCAATGTTGACCTAAATGACTAATGATGATAAATACAATCCACCTGTGTGTAATCAAGTCTCCGTATAAATGCACCTGCACTGTGATAGTCTCAGAGGTCCGTTAAAAGCGCAGAGAGCATCATGAAGAACAAGGAACACACCAGGCAGGTCCGAGATACTGTTGTGAAGAAGTTTAAAGCCGGATTTGGATACAAAAAGATTTCCCAAGCTTTAAACATCCCAAGGAGCACTGTGCAAGTGATAATATTGAAATGGAAGGCGTATCAGACCACTGCAAATCTACCAAGACCTGGCCGTCCCTCTAAACTTTCAGCTCATACAAGGAGAAGACTGATCAGAGATGCAGCCAAGAGGCCCATGATCGCTCTGGATGAACTGCAGAGATCTACAGCTGAGGTGGGAGACTCTGTCCATAGGACAACAATCAGTCGTATATTGCACAAATCTGGCCTTTATGGAAGAGTGGCAAGAAGAAAGCAATTTCTTAAAGATATCCATAAAAAGTGTCGTTTAAAGTTTGCCACAAGCCACCTGGGAGACACACCAAACATGTGGAAGAAGGTGCTCTGGTCAGACGAAACCAAAATTGAACTTTTTGGCAACAATGCAAAACGTTATGTTTGGCGTAAAAGCAACACAGCTGAACACACCATCCCCACTGTCAAACATGGTGGTGGCAGCATCATGGTTTGGGCCTGCTTTTCTTCAGCAGGGACAGGGAAGATGGTTAAAATTGATGGGAAGATGGATGGAGCCAAATACAGGACCGTTCTTGAAGAAAACCTGATGGACTGGGACGGAGATTTGTCTTCCAACAAGACAATGATCCAAAACATAAAGCAAAATCTACAATGGAATGGTTCAAAAATAAACATATCCAGGTGTTAGAATGGCCAAGTCAAAGTCCAGACCTGAATCCTATCGAGAATCTGTGGAAAGAACTGAAAACTGCTGTTCACAAATGCTCTCCATCCAACCTCACTGAGCTCGAGCTGTTTTGCAAGGAGGAATGGGAAAAAATGTCAGTCTCTCGATGTGCAAAACTGATAGAGACATACCCCAAGCGACTTACAGCTGTAATCGCAGCAAAAGGTGGCGCTACAAAGTATTAACTTAAGTGGGCTGAATAATTTTGCACGCCCAATTTTTCAGTTTTTGATTTGTTAAAAAAGTTTGAAATATCCAATAAATGTCGTTCCACTTCATGATTGTGTCCCACTTGTTGTTGATTCTTCACAAACAAATACAGTTTTATATCTTTATGTTTGAAGCCTGAAATGTGGCAAAAGGTCGCAAAGTTCAAGGGGGCCGAATACTTTCGCAAGGCACTGTATAGGATGCCCAAAGCCTTGCCATTGATTTTATCACCACCAAAAATAAGAGGAACCTTCAGGGAGGGATGGGGGATGGGGGGGGGGGGGGGGTTGCGATGGTTCTGCCCACCTTGGTTGTCACCGTCAGGAGGGGTTTCCCTTCGGAAGACGCCTTACTTGGTATCTCCTTCAGGACCATGGCAACAGTCTTATCTGTACCCCTAGAGTCTCTTCCCTATAACGGGTGAAATCAACAATGGATCGTGTCAGGACAATTCGTTCAGTCAATGTTTTTGCCCTCTAGGGCATCTTACCAACTTTACTTGATGATTATTGAATTATATGATAGGCTATGGTGAGCTAGGAAAAAACAGCAACATCAATTGAAAACATATCCACAATGCTATGACAATGGCTATGGAGGAGTCACTATACACAGATGAGCATGGTCTCTTGTTATCTTTAGGAGTTTGATCTGATATAGCTCGTATCTCTAATGATGATTAGATATACACATATATCATCAGGATTGTGCTAGTCAGTCTCTCATTGCTTAGAACTCATGTCTATTGGACGACCGCCAAGGGAGCATGGCCATACTGTAAAGTTGCAATCACTTTTCAGTGTGACCTCTCCCATCCCACACTTATGCACACCTCCCACATTTAGATTAAATGTATATCCCATGGGAAAGCACTGATGTATTCAAAGCCATCAAAATAAATAGCAGATCGTTTTTTTTGTTGCATTCATGTTATCAGAATTTCACACACTGTATGTACAGGGAAATTACCAAGTCTTTATAAATTCAGTATGCAGAAGCCCTATACAATCAAACATGTCCAAACTGTTTTCCAAAGTAGGACAAGAAAACAAAATTCTTCTTGCGAGAATCGAAGTCTATTCAACAAAATAATGTCTACCATAGGAAACAGACACAAACTTAGCTGAATATCAATTACAAAATGTCACGCTGTGTAGAGAGACTGTTGTTTTTGACATTGTAACGGTCTTCTTGTGGTGAAGTAGAGGCGGACCAAAAAGCAGCGTGATTATATTGATTCATGTTTAATAACAAAAAGGATAAACACGAACACTACAAAACAACAAACGTGGAAAACCAAAAACAGCCCTGTCTGGTGCAAAACAGAGACAGGAACAATCACCCACAAACACACAGTGAAACCCAGGCTACCTAAGTATGATTCTCAATCAGAGACAACTAATGACACCTGCCTCTGATTGAGAACCATACTAGGCCGAAACATAGAAATACAACAAAACATAGAAAAACAAACATAGACTGCCCACCCAACTCACGCCCTGACCATACTAAATAAATACAAAACAAAGGAAATAAAGGTCAGAACGTGACAGACATAGTGGAAACTGCTACCTAATTCAATTGTCTTAGGGCCCTTTGTACTTTCACTATGACCTGTATTAGAGAATAAGCATTTTTCTCAATTGACCCGGTGCTCCCAGTAAGCTTTATTCAAATATCATTGCCTCAAAGTACCGTCCCCAGAGAGAACCGTACAGCCACATGCATCCACACTCCACCAACACTAATTGAACCCAACTGTATACAGTCCCAGTCAAACGTTTGGACACACCTACTCATTCAAGGGTTTTTCTTTATTTTTACAATTTTCTACATTGTAGAAGAATAGTGAATGAAAAACAGATATGGAATCATGTATTAGCCAAAAAAGTGTTAAACAAATCAAAAGGTATTTTCATGTTGTTTTAAGATTCTTCAAAGTAGCCACCATTTGCCTTGATGACAGCTTTGCACACTCTTGGCATTCTCGCAACCAGCATTATGAGGAAGTCACCTGGAATGCATTTCATTAACAGGTGTGCCTTGTTAAAAGCTCATTTGTGGAATTTCTTTCCTTCCCAATGCATTTGAGCCAATCAGTTGTGTTGTGAGAAGGTAGGGCTGGTGTACAGAAGATAGCCCTATTTGGTAAAATACCAAGTGCATATTGTGGCAAGAACAGCTCAAATAAGCAAAGAGAAATGACAGTCCATTATTACTTTAAGACATGAAGGTCAGACAATCTGTAAAATGTTAAGAACTTTGAAAGTTTCTTCAAGTGCAGTCACAAAAACCATGACGCGCTATGATGAAACTGGTGCTCTCATGAGGACCGCCACAGGAATGGACAATGACGGCCTAGGAATAGTGGGTAAACAGCCTTGTTCAGGGGCGAACGACAGATTTTTACCTTGTCAGCTCAGGGATTCGATCTAGCAACCTTTCGGTTACTGGCCCAATGCTCTAACCACTAGGCTACCTGCCACCCCATCAGATAACCTGGTCTCCACAATCACCCGACCTCAACACAGTTGAGATGGTTTGGGATGAGTTGGACCGCAAAAGTGAAGGAAAAGCAGCCAACAAGTGCTCAGCATATGTGGGAACTCCTTCAAGACTGTTGGAAAAGCATTCCAGGTGAAGCTGGTTGAGAGAATTCCAAGAGTGTGCAAAGCTGTCATCAATGCAACGGGTGGCTACTTTGCAGAAACTAAAATGTGAAATATATTTTGATTTGCTCAACACTTTCTTGCTCAATACATGATTCCATATGTGATATTTAATAGTTTTGATGTCTTCACAATTATTCTACAATGTAGAAAATAGCAACAAAAAATAAACTTCAGTGAGTAGGTGTGTCCAACTTTTTACTTGTAATGTATATTCGTTGGCTAAATCTGTATTTCCACTAATCTTTTGAGTGGTTGATATATCAAGAAAAATGGCAGCAGGCAAAGGAGAGTGAGTTATAATAGTTCTATGTTGCAAAATATGTCTAATGAACTGTGGATTGTGTAGGAGGTATTGTGTCTTCGATGTACACTACCGTTCAACTGTTTGGGGTCACATCAAATTGATCAGAAATACAGTGTAGACATTGTTAATGTTGTAAAGCCCATTATCAGCAACCATCATTCCTCTGTTCCAATGGCACGTTGTGTTATCTAATCCAAGTTATCATTTTAAAAGACTAATTGATCATTAGAAAACCCTTTTGCAATTATGTTTGCACAGCTGAAAACTTTTGTTCTGATTAAAGAAGTAATAAAACTGGCCTTCTTTAGACTAGTTGAGTATCTGGAGCATCAGCATTTGTGGGTTCGATTAAAGGCTCAAAATGGCCAGAAACAAATAACTTTCTTCTGAAACTCATCAATCTATTCTTGTTCTGAGAAATGAAGGCTATTCCATGTGAGAAATTGCCAAGAAACTGAAGATCTTGCACAACACTGTGTCCTACTCCCTTCACAGAACAGCACAAACTGTCTCTAACCAGAATAGAAAGGAGGAGTGGGAGGGCCCGGTGCACAACTGAGCAAGAGGACAAGTACATTAGAGTGTCATTAGACAAGTACATTAGAGTGTAATATAGTTAGTTTCTACAAAACTGTGAGTGTTCTTTATGGCTTCTTTTATCAAGCAGTGTTCACGTGCTATTCGGAACTAGGAAACTGAAATGTCCGACTTGCCAGCTGGTTGTACACGTGCTGCCAATTAACAAGTCTGAAATTTTGGAGATCCGACTAACACGTGAGCACGACATCACTATATCCTATCTTGTAGTACTAACTCAAAAATGTTCTGGGACACTGTAAAGTCTATGGAGAATAAGAGCACCTCCTGCCAGCTGCCCACTGCTCTGAGGCTAGGAAACATTGTCACCACCGATAAATACGCTATAATTGAGAATTTCAATAAGCATTTCTCTACGGCTGGCCATGCTTTCCACATCGCTAACCCTACCCCGGTCAACTGCCCGGCACCCTCCACAGCAACCCGCCAAAGCCCCCACCATTTCTCCTTTACCCAAATCCAGATAGCCGATGTTCTGAAAGAGCTGCAAAATCTGGACCCCTACAAATCAGCCGGGCTAGACAATCTGGACCCTCCCTTTCTAAAATTATCTGCCAAAATTGTTGCAACCCCTATTACTAGCCTGTTCAACCTCTCTTTCGTGTCGTCTGAGATTCTCAAAGATTGGAAAGCTGCCGCGGTCATCCCCCTCTTCAAAGGGGGTGACACTCTAGACCCAAACTGCTACAGACCTATATCGATCTTACCCTGTCTTTCTAAGGTCTTCAAAAGCCAAGTTAACAAACAGATTATAGACCATTTCGAATCCCACCAGACCTTCTCCGCTATGCAATCTGGTTTCAGAGCTGGTCATAGGTGCACCTCAGCCACGCTCAAGGTTCTAAACGACATCATAACCGCCATCGAAAAGAGACATTACTGTGCAGCCGTATTCATCGACCGGCCAAGGCTTCCGACTCTGTCAATCACAACATTCTTATTGGCAGACTCGACAGCCTTGGTTTCTCAAATGATTGCCTCGCCTGGTTTACCAACTACTTCTCTGATAGAGTTCAGTGTGTCAAATCGGAGGGCCTGTTGTCTGGACCTCTGACAGTCTCTATGGGTGTGCCACAGGGTTCAATTCTCGTGCCGACTCTCTTTTCTGTATACATCAATGATGTTGCTCTTGCTGCTGGTGATTCTCTGATCCACCTCTACGCAGACGACACCATTCTGTATACTTCTGGCCCCTCCTTGGACACTGTGTTAACTAACCTCCAGACTAGCTTCAATGCCATACAACTCTCCTTCCGTGGCCTCCAACTGCTCTTAAACGCAAGTAAAACTAAATGCATGCTTTTCAATCGATCGCTGCCCGCACCTGCTCGCCCGTCCAGCATCACTACTCTGGACGGCTCTGACTTGGACAACTACAAATACCTGGGTGTCTGGTTAGACTGTAAACTCTCCTTCCAGACTCACATTAAGCATCTCCAATCCAAAATTGAATCTAGAATCGGCTTCCTATATCGCAACAAAGCATCCTTCACTCATGCTGCCAAACATACCCTCGTAAAACTGACCATCCTACCGATCCTCGACTTCGGTGATGTCATCTATAAAATAGCCTCCAACAATCTACTCAACAAACTGGATGCAGTCTATCACAGTGCCATCCGTTTTGTTACCAAAGCCCCATACACAACCCACCATTGCGACCTGTACGCTCTCGTTGGTTGGCCCTCGATTCATACTCACCCCCAAACCCACTGGCTACAGGTTATCTACAAGTCTCTGCTAGGTAAAGCCCCGCCTTATCTCAGCTCACTGGTCACCATAGCAGCACCCACTCGTAGCACGAGCTCCAGCAGGTATATCTCACTGGTCACCCCCAAAGCCAATTCCTCCTTTGGTTAACTTTCCTTCCTTCTCTGCTGCCCATGACTGGAACGAATTGCACAAATCTCTGAAGCTGGAGACTCACATCTCCCTCACTAGCTTTGAGCACCAGCTGTCAGAGCATTTTACAGATCACTGCACCTGTACTTAGCCTATCTGTAAACCTACCTCATCCCCATACTGGTATTTATTTATTTTGCTCCTTTGCACCCCAGTAACTTCTGCCGATCTATCATTCCAGTGTTTAATTGCTATATTGTAATTACTTCGCCACCATGGCCTATTTATTTCCTTAACTTACCTCATTTGCACTCACTGTATATAGACTTTTTGTTTTCTTTTGTTCTACTGTATTATTGACTGTATGTTTTGTTTATTCCATGTGTAACTCTGTGTTGTTGTATGTGTCGAATTGCTACGCTTTATCTTGGCCAGGTCGCAGTTGCAAATGAGAACTTGTTCTCAACTAGCCTACCTGGTTAAATAAAGGTGGAATTGTTTTTTTAAAAAAATATACCGATAAAAATGTGCAATTAACACAAGCAATTAAGCTAAGTAAATAAACGTTGCTGTTAGTTTCTGGGCCGAGTAAATACATTGACAATCCCTTGGTCACCAGACCAAATACATTCTTCCAAACGAATAGATTTTGGAAAATCTAACCTACATCAGATTTATACCAAAAAGTATGCATAGATAAGGTCCTTTGTGAATGTGAGCCTTGATTTTATAGTGAGAGAAGTGAATGACTTAATTTCATTGCTTAGTTCATGAAAATTATGAAAAAAGGAAATTAGGTAGTTCCACTGGGAATACTTACAAAAGTTCAACTGAGGGGAGCTCTTTGCAGATCAGTTTTGTATTGTTCAGCAATAATTTGTTGTCATTATTATACTGGACAAAAAATGTAATGCAACATGCAACAATTTCAACAATTTTACTGCTTTACATATAAGGAAATTAGTCAATCGAAATATGTTAATTCAGCCCTAATCGATGGCTTTCACGTGACTGGGAATACAGATATACATCTGTTGGTCACAGAAACCTTTTAAAAAAAACGATAGGTGCGTGGATCAGAAAACCAGTCAGTATCTGTGCGACACATCTCCTTTGCATGGAGTTGATCAGGATGTTGATTGTGGCTTCTGGAATGTTGTACCACTTCTCTTCAATGGCTGTGCAAAGTTGCTGAATATTGGCGGAAACTAGAACACGCTGTCGTACACATTGATTCAGAGCATCCCAAACATGCTCAATGGGTGACATGTCTGGCGAGTATGCGGGACATGGAAGAACTGGTACATTTTCAGCTTCCAGGAATTGTATATAGATCCTTGCGACATGGGGCCGTGCATTATCATGCTGAAACATGAGGTGATGGCGGCGAATTAATGACATTGGCAATGGGCCTCAGGAT